>NC_089506.1:149025634-149344634 GCF_036850995.1 Saccopteryx leptura
TAAATGTTTCCTTATTTTATATAATAATATGCATCACATATTAACTTGTGATGCTTTTTCAGCATTTCTTTTTATGTCTTAGGTCCACATCCCATCACTCCAATTCTCAGAAGACAGGGATGGATTGGGATTTTAATTTTCTGTAAATATTTCTCATGGTAAAATAATCTATTAAATACTATAGTAATTATCATTTTTAAGTGTCAGATGAAAGTTCATATGGGAGAAGTTGTTTTACATATTATATTCAAAATATTTTAAAGCATCATGTTGACTCTTGAGGATTCTGACATTTCCTTGACTTTATAAAATACCTACAAATTTTATTTTTAAGCCTTAGAATTTTTTAATTAAATAATTTTAGTAGATATATTTTATATACATAATAGAGTATATATGTATATAGTATATAAGTATGTGAATACATGTATGGCTATGCAAATATACATATGGAAAGAAAAGAAAGAAAAAGAGAGAAAGAGAGGCTTGTCTGTACATGAGCAGATGAGTGAAAAAAAATGGACTGACAAAATATGAAAATGCTTGCAACACCAGCAATATAAAGGTCTTGAAGAAATCACCCTTTGGGTTTCTGACGGCAAATAATATAAATAGGAGTAACTTCCAAGGGAAGGCTCAGAGATTGTCATCTTCATATTTTCATTTCATTCTATAATTGTGTATTGGGCTTTTTATTTTATTTTTTTAATTATTTATTTATTTATTTTAGAGGAGGGGGGAGACGGAGAGAGAGAGAGAGAAGTGGGGTAGGAGCAGAAAGCATCAACTCCCATATGTGCCTTGACCAGGCAAGCCCAGGGTTTCGAACCTACAACCTCAACTGTCCAGGTTGACACTTTATCCACTGTGCCACCACAGGTCAAGCCTGTATTGGGCTTTTTAATTGTGTGTTGCTCTTGAGGAGTTTTATTTTCCAGATTACATTTCTACAACTTAAAAATTTCTAATATGATAAAGAAAGTTTTGTTCTGTTTATGCTGAATATACATTTCTTCCTCCCCCTCCCATTATAGTTGCAAACAACTAAACTGTAAGGTTAGAGAGTTCTTTCTAATTAGGAAACTTAATGAGAATGCATATCCATAAGAGCTCAGGGGTAAATATATTGATATGCTAATTTCATAGTTAGGTGATAATAATACTAATCAATGAGAGATTCAAGAAAACTTACACTACTTTTATCTACAGAAAATATAAAATTTTAATGATTAAATTGGGTGTACTGGAATGGTCATTTGATTTGAAAATGTAGCTAGCTCTAGAATTTCTTATAGCCGCTGACTGTTTATTTGATGCTAAAGGCATTCATGTTACTTTGATAAAGTTGCAGAATACAACTGACCATCATTTTTTTTTTTGCTTTTTGCTTTTTTTTTTTTTTTAATGTACCATCATTTCTAAGCACTTGATGTTGCCACTATATTGTTTCAAATGGTTCTGACTGTGTTCCTGAAAAATCCATTCTGGACCTTCCACTACCCTTCTTCAGCTAGAGTAACTATTTTCTATCACTATTATATGACTCATCAAGTTCTTGAATAACAGGTACTAGTCTTACAAACATATGCTAAGTATAAGAGAAGTTCCATTTCTCCTTGAAGTCTGGGGGATACAATGCTGCCAAGACACAGGACACATACACACACACACACACACACATACACACACACACACACACACACACTGTCAGCTATTACATTAACTGCAGTTGGCTTATTTAATAGGTTGTAGGTTTTCTTGCACCCTCTTGTCTCTAGTATTTATCTGTTTAGTTATATAGCACCTGAGAAACATTAAAAGAACACAAGAATGTGCCATGGGTTTATTATAGTAATCTATCCTTCTTTTGCACTGCCCTGACTTCATGTACTAAGTTGTTCTCCTTATAAAGTAATAAAGTCTAAATTAATCTTTCTATTTCCGGATGCTATTTACCCAGTGCCTTATAGTGTAGCAACTGAATATTACTAATCTTCATAAGATATTTCTTCCATTTTGAGGACATGTTTTATATATTATATATTTATTATATTTACTACTCTCTTAAGTCAGCACAGAGCTAAGCAGTAGATACTGTATTCTAAAATGACATTGTTTGCCATGTTGGTTAAAGTACTGAAATTTATTGATCTACACTCCACTTAGTTTGCAAGAAGCACTTTGCAAAAAATAACATGTGTCATAACTAGCCTATGAGATATATTTTGTTATGAACTCTACTTTATAGATGTGAAAACTGAGACATAGAGAGGTCAAGTAGCTTATACACAAGATTACAGTGCAAATAAAAAGAAGAGTTAATATCAAAACAAAAAGACAACCTACTGAATAAAAGAATATATTCAGAAATGACATATCCAATAAAGGGTCAATATTCAAAATATATAAGGAACAGACACAATTCAAAAACAGAACAACATGTCTGACCTGTGGTGGCGCAGTGGATAAAGCGTAAACCTGGAACACTGAGGCACCGGTTCGAAACCCTGGGCTTACCTGGTCAAGGCACATATGGGAGTTGATGCTTCCTGCTCCTCCCTACTTCTCTCTCTCTCTCTCTCTCTTTCCCTCTTTCTCTTTCTCTCTCTCTCTCTCTCCTCTCTGAAAATTGAATAAAATCTTAAAAAAAAAAAAACAGAACAACAAAAATTCTGATCAAAAAAGGTTAGAGGACATGAAGAGACATTTCTCCAAAGAAGACACACAAGTAGCCAACAGATTTATGAAAAAATGCTCAACATCTAATGATGTTAATCATCAGAGAAATGCAAATCAAAACCACAATGAGATACCATCTCATACAAATCAGAATGTCTGTTATCAAAGAGTCACCAATAACAACTGTTGGTAAGGATGTGAAGAAAAAGAAACCCTTGGCCCTGGCCAGTTAACTATGTCACTTAGAGAGTCATCCACCCTGAAATGCAAAGGTTGTGGGTTTGATCTCCAGTCAGGGCACATACAGGAAGCAACCAATGAATGAACAACTATGTAGAAAAATAAATGACTGCTTCTCTGTCTCTCTCCCCCATTCTTCTGTCACTCTAAAATCAGTCAATAAAAAATAAAAAAGTAAAGAAAAGGGAATCAATGTGCCCTCTTGGTAGAATTGTGAAGTGATGCAGCCATTGTGGAAAACAATATGGAGGTTCCTCAAAAAAAAAAAAAAACTAAAAATAGATCTACCATACAACCCAGAAATTTTACTCTTAATATTTATACAAAGAACACAAGAACACTAATCCAAAAAGTATAAAGTACCTAGAAATAAACTTAATAAAGGATGTGAAGGATCTATATTCTTAAAACTACAACACATTGTTAAAGGAGATTGAAAAGAACAAAATGAAATGCAAAAATATTCTGAGTTCATGGACTGGAAGAATCAACATAGTTAAAAAGGCCATATTAATTCAAAAAGATATATACACCTTTATGTTTATTGTAGCATTATCTACAACAGCCAAGATCTGAAAGCAACTTAGTTGTCCATCAATAGATGAATGGATAAAGAAGATGTGATTCATATATACAACAGAATATTACTTAGCAATAGCAATGAGTAAAATCTTGTCATTTGTGATAACATTAATGAACCTAGAAGGTATTATGTTGTTAAATAATCAGACAGGAAAAGACAAATGCCTTCACTTTTATGTGAATGCTAAAAGAAAACAAAACAAATAAACAACAAAAAATTTAAAAACAATGTCATAGAAACATAGATCAAAATGTTGGTTGTGGGGATGGGAGGGGACTGAGAGATGGGTGAAAAGATGAAGGGGAGTACAATAATAAATAATATTGAGACAAGTTTGTATGGTGACAGATGATTACAAAATTTAGTGTGGTGATGACATTGTAAGGCATATACATATAAAATCACTAAGTTGTATACCTGAAATTAATATTATATTGTATACCAACTATCCTTAAATTTAAAAAAAAGAAAAATTTTATTTCATTAAAATAGAAATTGTCCTTTACAAAAAAGAAAACAAAAGTAAAAAAACAAGCTAATGTCAGAGATCATGCTTTTAACTCTCATGATACACACTGAATATATTTCTATAGTAGAAGTGTATCACCCATGTATTATAATTATTACAGGTTCTCCCTTTTATTTCTTGAATATAAATTCTTATGACTTGATATATACATTATGAATTTCAACCATAATAACATAAGTTTCTAGAAAAATTAACTAATGTTGATGAGACCACCTTACTAAACTAAAACTAGTCTTCTGAAACAAATCTTTAGTTTTTCACCTTGTGTTTTTCACATTACCTTCAAAAACAGCTCCGGTCCCATTTGCAGTTGGCACATTTGTCTCTAAACTGCGGGGCCTCGATATTAAGGAACAAATGACAATCAAAATGTTTTAGAGCCTGACCTCAAAAACTAGGCACAGCCCTGGCCAGTTGGCTCAGCGGTAGAGCATCGGCCTGGCGTGCGGGGGACCCGGGTTCGATTCCCGGCCAGGGCACATAGGAGAAGGGCCCATTTGCTTCTCCACCCCCCCCCTTCCTCTCTGTCTCTCTCTTCCCCTCCCGCAGCCAAGGCTCCATTGGAGCAAAGATGGCCCGGGCGCTGGGGATGGCTCCTTGGCCTCTGCCCCAGGCGCTATAGTGGCTCTGGTCGCAGCAGAGCGACGCCCCGGAGGGGCAGAGCATCGCCCTCTGGTGGGCAGAGCGTGGCCCCTGGTGGGCGTGCCGGGTGGATCCCGGTCGGGCGCATGCGGGAGTCTGTCTAACTGTCTCTCCCCATTTCCAGCTTCAGAAAAATACAAAACAAACAAACAAACAAACAAAAAAACTAGGCACATATTAAACTGAATCTGGGAGCAAAGCAGTACAATTATTTGTGTAAAACTTTAATTTGACCAGAAATACTATAACTAAAAGGTTAAGAGACTGAAAATGACTTGGATTTGAGCTTTTATATTCATACAAAACAAAAAATAAGGCCTTGATTCTCATGAAGCAGATGAGCAGATAAAACTAAGACTCTATTTAAACTGTTAACCTTAGTGAAATAGAGGAAACATAATTTTCCTTAAAAATTCTTTAATATTAACATATTTAATAATATTACAGTGATATCAATATTATTTTGTTCAGTATTGAGCCAATATATCTTCTTTAGCTTTTTGCTTTTAAATAATCTGTAATGATATTTTACTTTATTTGATGTCATATAAAGCTTTTATTGGTGGAATAATATTCCCAGATACCCACAACCTAATCCAAATAACCTGTGAATGTTATCTTATATGGTAGAAGGAACCTTGCATATATGATTGAGGTAATAAACTTCAAGATTTTGAAGCAGCCCGAGTGCCCATCAGAATGTGAGTGGATAAAAAAGCTGTTGTACATTTATACAACAGAATACTATGTGGCCATAATAAAAAGAGGAAATCATACCTATTACAGCAGTATGGATAGACCTGGAGATTATTGTGCTAAATGAAATAAGCCTATCAGAGAAAGACAGTACCATATCATTTCACTTCTACATGGAATCTAATAAAAAACTAAATAAACTAACAAAATAGAAATAGATCATAGGTATAAAGAATAGACTAACAGCTGTTAGAAGGGATAGTGGATAGGGGGCTGGATGAAAAAGGTAAAGGGATTAAGCAAAGAAAAAATGCATAAACAGACTACAAAGTGAAGATTGCAAGAAAAAAAGGGTGCCGGGGAGGAAGAGGGCATAGAGGGGGGTGTATATGGTGATAAAGGGAGACTTGACTTGGGGCAGGGAACACACAATGCAATATACAGATGTTGTATTGTAAAATTGTGCATCTGAAATCTATATAATCTTATTAACAAATGTCACCTCAATAAATTCAATTAAAATTTTTAAAAATTATTATTACCTCAAGGATAATAATTATAGATTATCTGAGTAGGCCCAATCTAACCATGATACCTTAAAATAAAACAAAAACTTTTCTGCCTGAGAAAGACAGAAACAATAAAAGAAAGGTCAGAAATAAAGTATAAAAAACACTTGGCCCACCATTGCTGAATCTGAAGATGTAGGAAGGGACCATGACCAAGAAATGTAGACAGCATCAAAAAGCTACAAAAGGTAATAAAATGTCCTAGACTCTATGAACAAAACTGAACCTAGCCCTTTAAAGATCTTAATTTTAGTCCAATGAGATTTTTACTAGACTTATAACTTATAAAACCATAAGATATATTATTGTTTTTTTTGTTTTGTTTTTTTTTTTGTGACAGAGAGAGACAGAGAGAGGGGCAGACAAGGACAGACAGACAGAAGGGAAAGAGAGGAGAAGCATCAATTTTCTGTTGTGGTACCTTAGTTCATTGATTGATTTCTCATATGTGCCTTGACCAGGGGGCTACAGCAGACCAAGTGACGCTTTGCTCAAGCCAACGACCTTGGGCTCAAGCTGGTGAGTCTTGCTCAAACTAGATGAGCCCACACTCAAACTGCCGACCTTGAGGTTTCAAACCTGGGTCCTCTGCATCCCAGTCTGATGCTCTATCCACTGTGCCACCACCTGGTCAGGCTAAGATATACTGTTTTAAAGCATTAAATTTGTGGTAATTTACTAGAACAATAATGGAAAAGTAATATAATGGCTGTATATTATTTCATTTCTCATATGAGAATTTAAATTTTAACTTAAAGTAATTGATCTATATATTTACATTATAAAAATATTTTTAATATTATTTATATAATTTTAAATATATTATTTAAATAAAATTTATTTATATTTTTTTAATTTGGAAAAGAAAGTTTTTTATTCTGAAAGTTAATAACCATGGTACAGGTCACTTTATCTGTAATTTTTTATATTCATGTAATAAAGCTGAATAAATAAAACTATAATTACAATATAAAATTTTAGTTTTATTAAGGTAGAAATGGCATATTAAACTGTTTTATTTTCTGTTTTTTTTCTTATAGATTAGTTTTTCAAACATATATTGATCTTCATTTTCCAAATTATTTTTTTGCTTGTTTTTCTGTTTTGTTCTTCCCTGACTTCAGTATGCTTTATCAAAATTTTTTTAAATTTTCCTTTTTTTCTTTATATCAGAGGGAAGTCACTCATTCTTTCTATTATTTTTAATATTAATTTATTATTTTCAAAAGTCCAATTTATTTTGCATTTTTTATAATCCAAAACAATATAATATTTTTTTCACTAATCAACTTAAACTTATTATTCCAGTTACTCTTCTCTAGTGTTTTAAATTATATATTGTTTTTAAATATACTCCACTTTGTTCATTATTGTCATTATGATTACATTTGAGTTAGTAAATGAACTTTTTCATACATACAACAATCTTTGCTTATAATTGCTTCTCTCAGCTCACTCTTTTATTTTATTTCCTTCTTACTGAAGTTTAGTCTTCAGTAATTCTAATATGTGTTTACTCCAAAAAGAAACAAATGTAAAAACGGTAGCAATGAAGGAAATAGGGAGCAAAATAAGGTACAGGAAATATGGGAAAAGATAGAAAAATGGCAAAACAGTGCTTGTCCTTAGTCATAGTTATATGAATTATAAACGAATTAAACTTTCAAATGGCAAAACAGATTTTTAAAAAAATTATTCAAAGAACATTATATTATATATATATTTTTCAAACTCATTCAATGTATGACACCAAGAGTGAACCCTAAGTTAAGCTGTGGACATTGTCTAGTTATGATGTGTCGTGTATGTTTATCAATTATAACAAATGTACCCTCTGGTGAAAGATGTTGATAGTGGGGGTTCTACAGAAGCAAGGAAAGAGATATATACCTTCCTTTCAATTTTGTTTTGAACCTAAAGCTGCTCTAAAGTTGATTTAAGGATACTATTTGAAGAGCACAGATAGGTTCAAAGCAAAAGGACTGAAAAAGGCATTCAATGCAAAAGGTAGCCAAGAGAGAGTTTGCCTAATATCAGGCAAAGTATTCATTAGTGCAAAAACTGTTATATGAGACAAGGAAAGATATTATCTAATAAAAGAGTGAATTAAGAACATATAAAATATAATTATATACACACCAAATAACAGAGCCCTAAAATAGATAAAGTAAATATTGACAACGGATGGGAGAAAAATATAGTCCTACACTAATAGTTGGAAATTTTAATACATCATTTTCAATAATGGTAGAACATCTAAAAAGAAAAATCACTATAGAAATAGAGGACTTTAACAACATCAATGTACCTAGCAGATATATATAGAACACCAATACAGTGGAATATCATCATTCTCAAGTGTATACAAAACATTGTATAGTAATAGACATATGGTTGGGCCACAAGTGTCAATAAATTTAAAAAGAAAAAGATGAAACTGATACAAAATATTTTCTTCCACAAGAATGGAATAAAGTTAGAATCATAACATAAAGAAAACTAGAAAAATCAACAAATATGTGGAATTAAACAACACACTCATTAATAATAAATGGATCAAAAAAGAATTCATAAGAGAAATGATAACATAACTGGAGACTAGTGAAATGAAAGCAGAACATATTAAATTTTATAAGATGCAGCAAAAGTCATATATAGGGAAATATAAAGTTGTAAACATACATTAAAAAAAGCATTTAAATCAATATTCTAACTTTATACCTTAAAGAGCTAGAAAACTAAATACAAAGTGAGCAGAAAGAAGGAAATAATTAAGAGTAGAATATAAATAATTAAAATAAAGAATATAAAAACAATAGAAAAAGTAAATAAAACCAAATGATATTCCTTGGATAAATTTTAAAAGATATTATAGACCTTTGGTTTGATTAATAAGAAAATAAAAGAGAGACGATGACAAATAACTAAAATCAGATATGAAAGTAAGGACATACTACCAACTTTACAGAAACAAAAATGTATATAAAAGAATATTATCAATAATTATATGCCAACAAATTAGGTAGTTAATATAAAATATACAAGATTCCTAGAAACACCATAATTACTTAAACTGATTCAAAATAAAAAATAAAAAATTTCAAGACACCTATAATCAGAGATTAAGTCAGTACCCCAAACCTTCCAAAAAAAAAAAAATTCCAGGGATTCAGTGGTGCATTCTATTAAACACTTAAAGTAGCATTAAAAGCAGTCTGGTTCAAACTCGTCCAGAAAGATAGAAGAAGAGAAAACATTTCCTAACTCTATGAGGCCAACATTACCTTGATATCAAAGCCAGATAAAGATACTACACAAAAAGAAATTTACCAAAGAATAATTCTTATGAATACAGATGCAAAAATCTCCCTCAAGATACTGACAAATCAATTCCAAGTGAGTTTTATCCAATAAATGAAAGAGTGATTCAATATAAGGAAATCAACCAATATCTTACACCATTTTAATAGAATAAAGAGAAAATCACTTAATTATATTTCAACTGATGCTTTGAAAAGAGCATGTGACAAAATTTGACACTCATGATTAAAATAAAATACTCAAGAGACTAGAAATTGGAGGAAATTTTCTCCACCTGAAAAAGGATATTTATGGAAAAACAGCTAACATTATATTCAGTAGTGATAGATTGAAAGTTTTTTCTTAAGATCAGGAACAAGATGCCCTGGCCCGCTGGCTCAGTGGAAGAGCATCGGCCCGGGCATGTGTAAGTCCTGGATTCCATTCCTGGCCAGGACGCACAGGAGAAGCATCCACCTACTTCTGCACTCTTCCCCCTCTCTTTTTTCTCTGTCTCTCTCTTCCCCTCCTGTAGCCAAGGCTCCATTGGAGCAAAGTTGGGCTGGGTGCTGAGTACAGCTCCATGACCTTTGCCTTAGGAGCTAAAATGGCTCCAGTTGAAACCGAAAATGCACCAGATGGGCAAAGCATTGCCCCCTGGTGGCTTGCCAGGTGAATCCTGGTTGGGTGCATGAGGGAGTCTGTCTCTCTGCCTCTCCACTTCTCACTTTAGAAAAATACAAAGAAGAAAAAAAGATCAGGAACAAGACAAATATGCCACTTTCAGTATTGCTATTAAATAGTACACTGGAAGTTTTAGCTAGAGCAATTAGTCAGAAATAAATAAACAAAGAAATAAAAATGAAAAACATTCAAATTGCAAAGAAAAGAGTAAATCTACCCCTATTCATAGATGACATATTAAAAAACAAACATGAAAGCTACTAAAGTTAATAAATGAATTTAGAAAAGCCACATGTTACAAGTTCAGCACACAGAAATCAATTATGTTTCATAAGCAATGGATAGACCAAAAGTAAAATTAAGAAAGCCATCCATTTACAATACCATGCAAAAGATTAAAATACTTAAAAATAAATTTAACCAAGAAGGTAAATGTCTTATATACTGAAAACTACAAAGCCGTGGTGAAGAGAATGAAGAAGACATAAAAATATGGTAAGACATCATCTTGTGTTCAAGGACTATCAAACAGTATTTTTAAAATGCCAATACAATCCAAAGCAATCTACAGATTCAACAAAATTTCTATCAATATTCTAACAGCTTTTTTGTAGAAATAAAAATATAATTTTAAAATTTATATGAAATTTTATGGTGCCCTGAATAGCCCAAACATCCTCAAAGAGAATGAAATTGGAGGACTTAGAATTTCCAACTTCAAACTTACTATAGAGCCATGGCAATCAAACACTGTGTCACTGAATAGGAGGGACATATAGACCAATGGAACAGAATTGAGAGTTCATAAATAAATCTATGTACCTATGTCCAATTGATTTTTTAACAAATGTACCAGTCCCATTCAGTAAGGAAAGAATGGTTTCTTTAACAAATTGTGCTATAACACTAGATTTTCACAGCAAAAATATAATTATAATAAGTTGGACTTCTACCTCACGGTGCATACAAAAATTAACTCAATGTGGATCTATACATAAAAACTAAAGTTATAAAACTATTAGAGAAAAACATATAAGCAAATCTTTATGACTTTCAGTTTGGCAATGGATTCTTAAATATCACACCAAAAGCCTGAGCAACAAAGAAGAAATTAATTGGACTCCATGTAAATTAAAAACCTTTTTTCATCAAAGAACATCAAAAAAATGAAAAAGTAACACACAGAATGAGATAAAATATTTGAAAGTTATATATCTAATAAGTTTTAATATCCAAAGTATGTTTAATAATCTAAAACTCAATAACAAAAAGAAAACCCAAATTAAAAATGGGCAAAAGACTTTCATAGATATTTCTCCAAAAATATATACACAGGTGGTCAATTAGCACATGAAAAGATGTTCAACATCATTAGTCATCAGGGAAATGCAAATCAAAATCACAATGAGCCATCGTTTCACACCTATGAGAATGGTTGTAATTTCTTTTTAAAAGTAAAAATAAATGCTAGTGGAGAGATAGAGAAATTGGAACCCTGGTACATTGCTGGTAGGAATGCAAAATGATGAAGCCATTATGAAGAACAGTTTAAAAATTTCTTAAATATTTAAACAGAATTATCTTAGAACCTGGCAACCCCACTCTTTGGTATATACCCCAAAGAATTGGAAGCAAGTACTCAAACAAGCTACTTGACACTGATGTTCATCACAGGTCATAAACAAATATGGTAAATATTATGCTATAGTATAAAAGGCATAAAATAGAATAATTCAGTCATAAAAAGGAATGAAGCTTTTGTACATGCTACAAAATGGATGAACCTTGAAATTATACCAAAGGAAATAAACTATAGACAAAAGGACAAGTATTGTATGATTCTACTTATACATAAAATAGCTAAAATATGCAAGTTCATAGTCAGGAAAAATTTAAGTTACCAGAGTTGGAAGGTAGAATAAAAAGGAGAGTAATTGCTTAATGGGTATAGAGTTTTGGTTTGGGGAGACAAAATGTTTAAAGATAGATAACGGTGATGGTTGCAGGACGTTGTGAGTGTATTTAATGCCACTAAATTATACACAAAATGTGTAAAATGCAAAATTTTATGTTGCATATACTTTACCAATATAAAATATTTAAAATAATATAATACACACAAATATTCATTTATACATATGAAACAATTATTTTGTGTGTGTGTATGTGTGTGTGACAGAGACAAAGAGACAGAGAGAAACAAATAGGGACAGACAAGAAGGGAGAGAGATGAGAAGCATCAATTATTCGTTGTGGATGTTAGTTGTTTATTGATTGCTTTCTCAAATGTGCCTTGATGGGGTGGTGGCTACAGCAGAGGAGTGAACCCTTGCTCAAGCCAAAGACCATGGGCTCAAGCCAGCACCCTCGGGCTTCAAGCCAGAGTCCAGAGACCTCTGGGGTCAAGCCAGCAGCCATATGGTCATGTCTATGATCCCACGCTCAAGCCAGCGACCCTGTGCTCAAAGTGGTAAACCTGCGCTCAAGCGGGATGAACCCTTGCTCAAGCCTGCAACTTCTGGGTTTCGGACCTGAGTCCTCTGCATCCCAATCCGATGCTCTATCCACTGCATTACCCCCTGGTCAGGCTAAAACAATTCTTAATGAATAGATAAGAAACTGGGTAACAGGCAGAAGAAATAGGAGTTTCAAATGGACTTTTATTTTTTCTATGATTTTAAACTATTTTTATAAAAAATAGTCTTAATAATTAAAAATACATATAACTTAAAAAAATTCTGTGGTTCTGTGAACCACAATATGGTTTATTATTCCCATACCATGAATTTAATGGTAAAGAAAATAAGGTCAAAAATATAGTTAAAATTAAATATAAAGTTATATGTATTCATTTATTTAATGTTTTCTGAGAATGTACTGAATGCCAATCCTGTTCTATCAATTTTCACATCTGGGTTTCATCGAGAACAAAGTATTGGATATCTATTCAAACTAAATTTATTACCAAATCTCCTTTGACTCAACTCTTCCATTCAGTCCTCAATATTTGTTATATTTTCATTCTCATTCTGATTCTCTGTGAAGGTAAACAGGGTAATATCTGCCATATAGACTGAAGTATTACAGCTAAATCATTTGGTCAAAAACATTTAGTATGAGTTTTAGATAAAACTGACATCTTCAAAATTATATTCATAATGACAACAGGAACTGATAGTAACTTGTGTTCATTTGCAACTTTATGGAATTTAAGGTACATTGATCAGGAGGTAGTAAATCTCTCCTTTGAAATAGGTTTTGTACTAATTCTCAAGATGTAGAGATTAAGTTACTCCAGATTAATACTTGAACACATAAAAAAAACCTCTTAAAAATGAATAAAAGTGCATTAATTTTTGAATAACACCTTTTAAAATATAGTTTCACACTCTTTTTTCACAGATGAGAAAGCACCGATTCCAAGAGAGCAGGGCCACAATAGAGCAGTGGCCTCCTGAAGGCCAAATAAGGATTTCAAGGTTGAATGTAAGAACCATACTGATTTACCAGTCTTCATTTATTTTCATTCCATCTCTGAACACGTTTCTCACAAAAAGGATGGAAGGAAGGAAGGAAGGAAGGAAGGAAGGAAGGAAGGAAGGAAGGAAGGAAGGAAGGAAGGAAGGAAGGAAGGAAGACATAGCAAAGCTAAATGAGGTAGGACTATATACCATAAGAAAGCTATGATTAAGAACCCTTTTTACAGGACCAAAGTTTCATGCACAATCTCTTTCAAGATTCACAACATGCATCCAATGACACATTAATGTTTTTAAACATTTACAACATCTCTCCATTCCAGGTTTTGTTGTTTCTAATACAGACCATGTTTGCATAAGGTGTCTTCTGTTCTCTTATGGGCAACTTGATTCTTGGATTAATAATATGAATAACAGAGTATTAATTCTAGAATAAGCCTTTTAAAATATAGTTTTAAATCCAAAGTTTTCATGTTATTAGGCACAAAATTACATTTAACGTTCAGGGGAAAAAAGATTAATTGGGGCTTTAATATAAATAATTTTAATTTAAATAGTGCTAAGCTATGACTTCAGCTGTTATGCAAATAGTAACACAAAGGACAGGAAACTATGTCTTGAAACATGATTCTGATTTAACACAATCCCACAGCTTGGACCTTGTGGCTGGTTTTAAAGTGAACCACCTTGTGACAGCTAAATGCCAAGGCTGTAGTTTTGAAAATATAAAACCATTATTTTTTTCTCCCCTTCCCCACTATTATATCTTCTGCTTCTCTTGCCCAATTTACAAGAGTCTAGGCTTCAAAGACACTGCAACAGAATGGCCTCAACTAGCATTGATTTTCATTATTTATATTTCATAAGGGAAAAATTAGCTGACACAATTGTATAGTGAACATTGCAAGAGGTGAATAAACAAACATAATAAGATTTTTTTAATGTGTGGCTATATCTAATAATATTATTCTGTATAGATTTTTTTTTTTCAGGTGGAAGCTAAAAGCACCGAGGAGAAAAGATTTTCAGTGTCAGGGAAGTTAAAAACATGTCAGCAGCAGTTCCTTCTGTGAATATTGTTTCATATGAAAGAAAGGATGGATTGAATTCATATCTGAAACAAGACAAGATTTTCCATCTGACCTCATTATGTGTTTCTCTGGAGTGCATCCCTGGGTTTCTGCTGCAACTGAAATGCGTGGTGTGGAAACCAAATGCAAAACAGCTCAGTGCTGCTGTAACTGACATATCTTAATAAGGTGGGACAGTATTGTTTTGCCACAGTCATCTCTTAGCTCTAAAAGTTATAATAATGTGCTGGATCCCTGTGTTACAGCAATCAGCTTAAGTGAAGGCGTGTACTAATAATGAAAGGGTTTATGCTGCACGGCTGGAAACAAAGATGAAGTAGTATTACTGTATATCATAGAGATTTATATTGAGTGTTTTTAATGGAAAGATTTTTAGAAACTTGACCGTTGTATCTTTATAAATAATTGAACATACAAATTATCATTGTTATAATACAGCCAGCTTTCTGTGAGCATAGGTAATTGATTCAAGAATACATTGCTTTAAAGAGACTTCTAACATTTTTTATTGTTCTTGATAATATTAGAAAAATATTCAGAATTCAGATATAACAGAAAACTTTCCCCTAGATAAAACTTGAGCTACATAGAGAGATTTTCTATATCTTACCTAATAATAAAAGTATGTTGTTTTGCAGTTTTATTTATGCAAAGGTTTATATTTATATATGTGTGTATATATTTGTATATATCATACTAATAGTTAAAACATCATTATTTATATTATTACTGTATATATATATGTTCATATATATACATTATAATTTTATTTTCAAAATGTAGTCAATGCAATGAAAATATTAGTTAAAACTCCAAAATCAACCACCATTAAAATGTTTCTATAACTTCAGAGCTATTCTGTAAATTAATCATCATTAATATAAAGAGTGAATGGCTGTAAATTAGTTAAAAGAGGTCATTACATGGATATTTATATAGATATAAATTTAGATATGATGTAGATATAATGAGATGCATTATTTTGGTAAATTAATCTTGTATATTTACACTTAATAATTTGGCATATAGTTTATATTATTAGTGACATATGTGTGCTTAGCAACACATTGTTAAATCAATGTTCCTAAGTTATATATTTTATAAAGCAGAAAATACCAAAGTGTAGGATCTAATAAATAGTTTAACTTGGACAAGATTTTAGAACTGAATGGAATATTTTGGTCAATATGTTCAGTATGGACTCAAAATTTCTGACACACAATGCATTTTAAATTAGAACCTGAGGAAAATTAATCTTCTGGAAACAGAAAGGCCATCTCATCTGACACTTTTATCTATACAGAATTAACTAGTTTATTAAAAAGAAAAAAGCAAATATTTATGAAATGCATATTGTATCCCAGGCATTTTGCTTAATGCTGGGAATGAAGAGATTAAGTTAAACTCCATTCAAGTGGCAACTTATCAAATACAGAACTCACTGTTCAATATAGAGCTCTTGTGAGAAACTAAATTAAAAATGTACAAATATTATAATCTACCTTCTAGAAAGTAGTGCTTAATCCCCAACCCTTGAGATATAATGACTAGTTTCCAAATAAAAGGATAATAAAAGAGAAAAATAGCAGCTTTCCAATGGAGAAGTCTGAAAACCCAGCCTTAACCAAGTGAGGGAGGTTAGCATTATCAGTGATGTCCTGTGGATGTCACATCCCTGGATATGGTGTGATGAGAAGGGATTTCCACTTCTTTGGTATTATTTCCAAAAGCTTATTACCCCAGACTAACCTGAAAAAATCATTAGATAAATCTAGACTGGGTGACAGTTCTACAGGATACCTGGCCATACTCCTCAAGACTATCAAGGTCATGGCTAAGGAGGAAAGCCTGAGACTGTTTCACAGACCAGAGGAAACTGGAGAGCCATGATAACTAAATGCTATGTGGTTTTCCAGATTGGAGCTGGAACAGAAAGGGAAAACTGATGAAATGCAAATGAAGTATAGAGATTAATAAAAAGTAAAACAATTTACATATAAGTTTAAAGTCTAACAAATAGCTCTGTATATCAGGAAAGAGGAACTGAAATTTCATGAACAGAAAATCAATTATAAACTATGCAGTGATCAAGAAGGAAGGAAACTCAGTATTCCATGTCACCAGGCCAATGTCACACAGCCATTATGATGTCACATACTTGTCAGAGAATAACAGTTTACTGGAAGAAACCTAGATCAAAATTTTAATCTTTTCTCTTATCTCTAAATTTTGTAGAGAAAAATTTGTTCATTTTAGTGGATTATATAATTTTTACTGACACATAACAATCTTTGATAATAGCCTACTTTTGATTGAAAACTTAATGGAAATAGAGTTTTTTGAGCTACTATTCTGTCCTTTCCTGATCTCTCAGTAAGTACCCCAATCTCGAATGCCTCCCCCCTCCTCCCTATTCCCCTCAAGATCTCCCCTGTCCCCCTTCCTCCTTGCCCTCCCCCCTTTCTTTCAGGTTTATCCCATCCTATTATCCCCTTTCCCTCTGTCCGCTTTCCCTCTGATCCCTTTGATCCCTCCTCTGTCTCAATTCTGTTCCTCAGTTCTCATTATTCCTTGGATTCTTCAAATGAGTAAGGTCATATGATATTTTTCTTTCTCTGCCTGGCTTATTTCACTCAACATAATAGTTTCTAGGTCCCTCCATATTGTTGCAAGAGGTAATATTTCCTTCTTTTTCATAGCCCCATAGTATTCCATAGTATATATGTACCACAGCTTTTTAATCCACTCATCCACTGAAGGACACTTGGACTGTTTCCAGATCTTCGCTATTGTGAACAATGCTGCCATAAACATGGGGGTGCATTTTTTTTTCAGTCAGTGATATGGTGTCCTTGGGATATATTCCTATAAGTGGGATGGCTGGGTCAAAGGCCAGTTCCATTTCTAATTTTTTGAGGCATTCGGGGTGACCCTAGAATCTATGTAAATACAATTAATTAAATTTAAAAAAAAGAAAAAAAAGTACCCCAATCTCAGTTTTATACCTCATAACAACTTCCAGAAGCTTGAACTATCTAACCAACTTCTCTACACAATATTTTTATCCATTTCATCTCTAAGCAGTCATTTCAACAATGAAATTGGACCCAACTGAGATGATCCTACACCAGTTACATTTTATCACATTGCATGCAAAGCCCAGTTTTAGGCAGTATTGACTATCAATTACACCTTTGTGTAGCAAGGGAGGAAAGTGAATGTTTGAGATTTTTACAAACTCATGCTTTTATATTTCATCTGGTCATTTGCCTCACTTTTTAAACATGTTCTTCATGTCAACTCTTACTACATTCTCTATAGGGTTGCTCAAACTTTCTGTACCCTCAAAGGCCAAATTTTATTCCAAAATGTGTAGCACTCAATCTAAATTTCTAATTCCCAAGATCGAGGTTCCTGAGCTCAAAATATCTTTCCCTAATTTCTGATACTCCCTCAAATGTACACAAGACATTTCCCTGAAAACTACTTAAACATCCATTTGTTTGGAATGGATTTCACTACCTGTCCTTGATTAAAATTGTACTTGAAAAGTTCACCAACAATGATTTGCCAATTCCAATGACATTATCTTTGCTTAGGTCAGCATCGAACAGCATGGATAGCTGCTTTTAGAAATAATATTGGGCTTCTTAAAATTCAGATTCCTTTCTGGGCAAACCATTTCTTTTTTTTTAATTAAAATTTTAAATTTATTGTATTAACATGGATTCAAGTGTCCCACTCAACATAACACCTTCACTCCCCAACAATGTGGCCCCAAATATACTCCCTTTTTTCTCCTCCCCCCTAACTCCCCCATTCCCACTGGGATATGCTGTCCTGTTATCTGTATATATGTCTTTTGTATATATAAATTCACTGATTCCTTCACCTTCTCTGATCCCATCCTCTCACCTCCCTTCCCTCTGACAGTTGTCCCCCTGGTCCCTGTGGCCCCATTTCTTCTTTTATTCCGTTCCTCAGTTCACTTTGTTCATTAGATTCCACTTATAATTGAGATCATATAATATTTGTCTTTCTCTGCCTGGCTTATTTCACTTAGCAAAATAATCACCAGGTCCATCCATGCCATTGAAAAAGGTAAGATTTCCTTCTTTTTCACGACCACATAGTATTCCATTGTGTATATGTACTACAGCTTTTTTATTCATTCATCCACTGATTGATACTTGGGTTGTTTTCAGATCTTGGTAACTGTAAATAATGCTGTAATAAAGATGGGAGTGTATACCTTCTTTTGAATCAGTGTTTTGAGATTCTTAGGATATATTCCTAAAAGTGGAAGAGCTGGGTCAAAAGGCAGATCCATTTTTAATTTTTTGAGGAAATGCCATACTGTTTTCCACAGTGGCTGCACCAGTCTGCAATTCCACCAGCAGTGCAGGAAGATTCCCTTCTCTCCACACCCTCACCAGCACTTACTGTGTGTTGATTTGTTAATGAGCTCTATTCTGACAGGTGTGAGGTGTTATTTCATTGTGGTTTTAGTTTGCATTTCTCTGATGATTAGTGACCTTGAACATTTCTTCATTTGCCCTTGGCCATTTTTATGTCCTCTTTGGAGAAGTGTCTATTCAGTTTTTTGCCCATTTTTAAATTGGATTGTTTACCTTCCTGGTGTTGAGTTTTAGAAGTTCATAAATTTTGGTTCTGAATCCCTTATCAGATGTATTGGTGAATGTGTTCTCCCATTGTGTGAGTTGTCTTTTTATTTTGTTCATGGTGTCTTTTGCTGTGCAAAAAATTTTTAATTTGATATAGTCCCATTTGTTTACTTTCTCCTTTATTTCACTTAGCCAAGAATATTTATTAGCAAAAATATTCTACAAGAGACATTGGAGAATTTATTGCCTTTCTTTTCTTGCAATATTTTTATGGTTTTGTGACTTATATTCATCTTTTTACACTTTGAGTTTGTTTTGTGAATAGTGTAAATTGGTGGTCTAGTTTTATTTTTCTGCATGTACCTGTCCAACTTTCCCAACACCATTTATTAATGAGACTGTCTTTATTCCATTATATATTCTTGCCTCCTTTGTCAAATATCAATTGACCATTAATGAGTGGGTTTATTTCTGGGTTCTCTCTTCTGTTCCGTTGATCCGTATGCCTGATCTTATGCTATTACCAAGCTATTTTGATTATAACATACTTGTAGTATAATTTTGTATCAGGAAGTGTAATACCTCCTACTTCATTCTTCATTTTCAAGATTGCTAAGACTATTCTGGTTTTTTGGTTCCGTATAAATTTTTGGAATACTTGTTCTAGATCTGTGAATTATGCCATTGCTATTTTAATAGGAATTGCATTTTATCTATAGATTCCTTTAGGTAGTATAGATTTTTTGAGTGTGTGTGTGACAGAGACAGAGAGAGATGGAGAGAGGGACAGATAGGGACAGACAGACAAGAAAGGAGAGAGATGAGAAGTATCAATACTTTGTTCTGGCACCTTAGTTGTTCATTGATTGCTTTCTCATATGTGCCTTGACTGGGGGAAGGGGGTGGCTACAGCAGACCAACTGACCTCTTACTCAAGCCGGTGACTTTAGAGATCAAGGTGGTGAGCCTTGCTCAAACCAGATAAGCCAACACTCAAGTTGGTGACCTAGGGGTTTCGAACCTGGATCCTCAGTGTCCCAGTCTGATGCTGTAGCCACTACACCACTGCCTCGACAGGCAGTAGTATAGATATTTTAATGATGTTAATTCTTCCTATATCCATGGACACAGTATATCAGGGGTTGGGAACCTTTTTGGTTGAGAGGGCCATGAACGCCACATATTTTAAAATGTAATTCCGTGAGAGCCATACAATATGTTTAACACTAAATACAAGTAAATGTGTGCATTTTATGTAAGACCAACACTTGTAAAGTACAATAAGTCTCTGAATTCTTTTTAATAATGTTGTTATGCTGTTGCTAACCAATGATGAATAAAGTACTTCTTATCATTAATGCGACTTCTGGTGCTGCATGGTTTTGCTGATGGCTTTGTAGTCTGGTTGATACATGGTGAGGTTAAGCTTCATGCAGGCGTTGAGACTTCCATCTGTTAAATGTGATCGTAGGTTGGTCTTAATGTTCTTTAGATGTGAGAAAGACTGCTCACATGCATACGTAGAGACAAACATTGTTGTACAGCAATATTAACTCACTGCAGTGTGTGGTATGTGACGGGCAGCGCGTACCAAGTTTTGACAATCAGCTGGTCCATGGATTGAAGTTTTTTTCATTTCTCCCCACTTGTGTTTGCTTGCCAACTCTGCTTGCTGTCATGCAAGTCTTTCCAAATCTTCATTCAGTGACTTGAACTTATTCACCCACATATCTGAGGCCTTCTGGTCAGCAGCTTGTAGCTCAAAATCTCTGACTGGGACACTGGGGATGTAACTCAGGTTGGCGCTGTCCACTGCACACATGTGTGGATGGGTGATGAACTTAAAAAGACGAGTGCACTCCTGAAATTCTCCAAAGCGCACTTTGGATGACTGCAGGAGATTAGATTTGAAGCCCGCTAGCTGCTGGAGATTAAGATGTTGAGCAGGGTCACTTGATGTGCATGCATCTTTAAACTCTCCCAGTTTTTCAAAATTTAGTAAACAACCTGTTTCAATGTCCGCGATGAAGAGTTCCAGCTTATTTTCAAATGCAAACACTGCTTGTTGAAGGAATAAGACTGTATTTCCAACTCCTTGCATTTTCACATTGAGCTGGTTCAGATGTTCAGTCTTGTCCACGAGATAGTAGAACTTCAGGAGCCACTCAGTGTTAGCTAACTCAGGATGCTTGATGTTTTTCATTTCAAGAAAAGTTTAAATTTCGCTCAGACAAGACGTGAAATGGCTGAGCACCTTCCCTCTTGACAACCAACGCACATTGCTGTGCAGAAGCAGACTAGGATAATTATCCCTAACTTCATCCAGCAGTGTTAAATTGATGATCATTTAAAGCTCGGCCAACAATAAAGTTGATCACCTGAATGACCAGTGACATTACCTCACCAGGCTGCTCACCACACATCTGAGCAAAAGCACCTCCAGATGTAGAATGTGGTAAAAACTTAGGATGAGTCTCTTTTCATATTTACAAAAAAGTGCTGCAAATCCTCTGTTTTTCCCCACCATGCACGGAGCACCATCAGTACACACTGAAGTAAGTTTATCCATCGGTAGATTTTTTTTCTTTTTTTTTTTTGTATTTTCCTGAAGCTGGAAATGGGGAGAGACAGTCAGACAGACTCCCACATGCGCCCGACTGGGATCCACCCGGCACGCCCACCAGGGGCGATGCTCTGCCCACCAGGGGGCGATGCTCTGCCCCTCTGGGGCGTCGCTCTGCTGTGACCAGAGCCACTCTAGTGCCTGGGGCAGAAGCCAAGGAGCCATCCCCAGCGCCCGGGCCATCTTTGCTCCAATGGAGCCTTGGCTGCGGGAGGGGAAGAGAGAGACAGAGAGGAAAGAGGGTGTGGGGTGGAGAAGCAAATGGGTGCTTCTCCTATGTGCCCTGGCCGGGAATCGAACCCGGGTCCCCCACACGCCAGGCTGACGCTCTACCGCTGAGCCAACCGGCCAGGGCTAATTGGTAGATTTTTTCTTTGGTGAACTCAGTGAAAGACTTGAATAAATCCTACCTTCTTGTTGTCTCTTTCATAGGCAAAACTGTAAGACTTTTCTCACATAGTGTGTCACCAACAGCATACCTTGCAATCATGCTGAACTGGGATAAATGGCTTATGTCTATTTATTCATTCAAAGCAAGAGAAAAGAATGGTGTGCATTTATGTCCTTCACTTGTGTTGCCTCAATTTGATTTCCATCATGATGGTACGATTGTGAGCAGTTCTTGCCAATGGAGGCATGTCTTTTATTCATTTGATTATCTTGTCTTTATCCTAAAAGGCATCAAAGTTCATTGGCAACATCAAGCATGAATGTTTTGGCATACTTCCCATCTGTGAATGGCTTTCTGTTTCTCACAATTGCTAAAGCATCAGCAAAGCTAGCCGAATTCCAGTCACCTTGTTGGGTCCAAACACAGAGTTGCTGCTGACTAGCTTGCACTCTGCACAGTAGCTCTTGACATGCTTTCTTCCTGCTGTCCCCCGCTGGATATTTCAATGGAAATGTAGTATGGCATGTGTCGAAGTGCCACTTTATATTTGACCGTTTCATCGATGCAATCTTATCATTGCATATTATACACACTGCAGAACCTGCTATCTCCACAAAGGCGAATTCCTTTGTCCATTCATGCTAAAAAGAAAGATACTCCTCATTTTTTTTTCTTTTAGCCATCTTCTTCATCAAAAGGGTTTCTGCAATTAGCTAGCTGACTACTTGATTAAAATGAGGGAAGTTTACTTCCTGACCTCACAATGACCTGTGTACATTATGCATTATCCAATAAAAATTTGGTGTTGTCCTGGAGGACAGCTATGATTGGCTCCAGCCTCCCACAATCATAAACATGAGTGGTAGGAAATAAATGGATTGTAATATATAAAAATGTTTTATATTTTTAATGTTATTATTATTTTTATTAAAGATTTGTCTGCGAGCCAGATGCAGCCATCAAAAGAACTACTTATGGCTCACAAGCCATAAGTTCCCAACCCGTGCAGTATATGCTTCCACTTGTTTGTATCTTCCTTGATTTCTATTTTTCAATGTATTACAATTTTTTGAGTACAAGTCTTATACCTTCTTGGTTAAATTTATTTCTAGGTACTTAATTTTTTTTTTTTTTGTAATAGTGAAGGGGATTGTTTTCTTAAATTCTCTTTCTGACAGTTTATTGTTGGTGTATAAAAATGCCATTAATTTCTAAATATTAATTTTATATCCTACCACCTTGCCAAATTCATTAACAGTTCAAGTATGTAGTTTTTTGACTGAGGCTTTAGTGTTTTCTATGTACAGTAACATATCATTAGCAAATAATGTCAGTTTTACTTCTTTTCCAATTTAGATGCCTTTAACTTTTTTTTCTTGTTTGATTGCTGTGGCTAGCACTTCGAGAACTATCTTGAATAAGAGTGGTGAAAGGAGGCACTGCCCTTTCTTCCTGATCTTAAGCAGATTGCTTTTAATTTTTGCTCATTGAATATGATGTCAGCTGTCAGTCTGTCATAAATGGCCTCTATCATGGTGAAGTATGCTCCCTGTATTTCTACTTTGCTCAGAGTTTTAATCATAAATGGGGCTGAATTTTATCAAATGCTTTTTCTGCATGTATTAATATGATCATGTGATTTTTATCCTTTATTTTGTTTATGTTTTGAATTACATTTATTGATTTGTGAATATTATACCAGCCTTGCCTCCCCAGAATATATCCCACTTGATTATGTTGTATGACCTTTTTAATGTATTGCTGGATTTGATTTACTGTTATTTTGTTAAGAATTTTAGCATCTAAGTTAACCAAGGATAGTATTCTTTTTTTGTAGAGTCTTTACCTGGTTTTGGAACAAGAATAATGCTTGCCTTATAAAGTGAGCTTGAAAGTCTTCCCTTCTCTTGCATATTTTGGAATAACTTGAGAGATAGGTGTTAATTCTTTTTTGAATGTTTGGTAAAATTTGCCTGTGAAACCATCTGGTCCAGGACTTTTGTTTGCTGGGAGTTTTTTGATAACTGTTTCAATTTTGTTTGTTGTAATTGGTCTGTTTTCTGATTCTTCCAGATTGAGTTTTGGAGGATTGTACGTTTCTAGAAATTTATCTATTTCACCAAAGTTGTCCAATTTTTTAGCATATAGATCTTCATAGTATTTTCATACAACCCTTTGTATTTCTGTGGTGTCAGTTGTTACTTCTTCACTTTCATTTCAAATTTTACTTATTTGAGTCCTCTCTTTTTTTTTTGATGAGTTTGATTAAAGGTTTGTCTATCTTGTTTACCTTTTCAAAGAGTGAGTTCTTGGTTTCATTGATCTTTTGTATTGATTTTTTTAGATTCTATGTCTTTATTTCCACTCTGATTTTTATTACTTCTATCCTTCTACTTTCTCTGGCCTTTATTTGTTGTTGTTTTTCTAGTTCTTTTAGGTTCAGGGTTAGGTTGTTTATTTGAGCTTTTTCTTGCTTCTTAAGAAATGCTCCTAATGCTATGAACTTTCCTCTCAGGATAGCTTTGGCTGTGTCCCATAAATTTGTGTTGTTGTATGTTCATTTTCATTTGTTTCAAAGATTTTTTATTTATTCTTTTATCTTATTGTTAATCCATTCATTATTTAATAGCATATTATTTAGCCTCTAGGTGTTTGAATGTTTTTTCATTTTTTCTATAGTAGTTGATTTTTAGTTTCATGCCACTGTGATCAGAAAGGATGCTTAATACAATTTTAATGTCTTCTTAAATTTACTGAGACTTGTTTTGTATTCTAACATGTAGTCTAATCTAGAGAATGCACCATGAGCACTTGAAAAGAATGAATATTCTGCTGCTAGGGGTGAAAGATTCTGAAGATATCATTAAAACTAGTTGATTTAATATGTTATATAAGGCTACTGTTTCTTTGTTAATTTTCTGTCTGAAGGACCTATCCAGTGATGTTAATGGGGTATGAAGTCCTCTACTATTATAGTATTGCTGTCAACCTCACATTTTATGTCCATCAGAATCTTCTTTATATATATATATATATATATATATATATATATATATATATATGCACCTTCAGTAGGCACATAAATATTTTTAATGATCATATTCTACTGTTGAATTGCTCCCTTTATCATTATGTATGACATTATTTGTCCCTTACTGTAGCTTTTGTTTTAAAGGCTATTTTGTCAGAAATAAGTATTATTACCCCAGCTTTTTTAAATTTCCATTTGCATGAAATACTTTTTTCCATTTTTTTTTTTCTGAAGCTGGAAACAGGGAGGCAGTCAGACAGACTCCCGCATGCGCCCGACTGGGATCCACCCAGCACGCCCACCAGGGGGCGATGCTCTGCCCATCCGGGGTGTCACTCTGTCATGACCAGAGCCACTCTAGCACCTGGGGCAGAGGCCAAGGAGCCATCCCCAGCACCCGGGCCATCTTTTGCTCCAATGGAGCCTCAGCTGTGGGAGGGGAAGAGAGAGACAGAGAGGAAGGAGAGGGGGTGGAGAAGCAGATGGACACCTCTCCTGTGTGCCCTGGCCGGGAATCAAACCCGGAACTTCTGCACACCAGGCCAATGCTCTACCACCGAGCCAACCGGCCAGGGCCACCATTTCTTTACATTCAGTGTAAGTGTATCTTTTGTTCTGAGGTAGGTCTATTGTAGACTGCAAATATAAGAGTCCTTTTTTCTTATCCATGCAACTACTCTATGTCTTTTCATTGGAGCATTTAATCCATTTACATTTAAGGTTATTATTGATATGTACTTATTCATTGCCATTTTATTCTTTAAACCTCCAATCCTCTTTCTCATAATCTGTTTTTTTCTTGGCACTTTTTATTGCAGGTCCCTTAACATTTCTTACAATACTGCTTTGGTTTTAATGAATTCCTTAAGTCTTTGTCTGGGAAGCTTTTTATTTCTCCTTCAATTTTAAATGATAGCCTTGCTGGATAAAGTAGTTTTTGTTGTAAGTTATTGTTTTGCATCATTTTGAATATTTCATGCTAATCCTCGCTGGCCTCAAGTTTCTGTTGAGAAGTCAGATGTCATCCTTATGGGGGCTCCTCTGTCAGTAATTAACTGCCTTTCTCTTACAGCTTTTAGTATTCTTTCTTTGTCACTTAACTTTGGCATTTTATTAGAATGTGTCTTGGTATAGACCTGCTTGAGTTCATCTGTGCTTCTTGAACTTGTGTGACTTTTTCCTTCATCAGTTTAGAGAAATTTTCAGTTACCATTGCTTCAAATAAGTTCTCTATTCCTTGTTTGTTCTCTTCTCCTACAGGAACCCCTATGATGTAGATGTTTTTCTTCATGTTGTCACAGAGCTCTCTTACAATTTCCTCAGTCTTTTGGAGCCTCTTTTTTTTTTTTTTTGCTGCTCTCCTTCTGTTCTTATGTTTATCTTGTCTTCTAAATTGCTGATTCAATTCTCTGTTTCATTCAGCCTGCTGTTAATTCCTTCCAGTGAAGTCTTCATTTCTAATATTGTATTTCTCATTTCTGACTAGTTTTTTTGATGATTTCATTGTTTTCTTTGATGCTTGTTATCTCTTCATTAAATTTCTCATTGTGATCATCCATTGCTGTTCAAAGATTCTTTTTTTTTTTTTTTTTTGGATTTTTCTGAAGCTGGAAACGGGGAGAGACAGTCAGACAGACTCCCGCATGCACCTGACCGGGATCCACCCGGCATGCCCACCAGGGGCGATGCTCTGTCCACCAGGGGGCGATGCTCTGCCCCTCCGGGGCATTGCTCTGTTGCGACCAGAGCCACTCTATCACCTGAGGCAGAGGCCACAGAGCCATCCCCAGCACCCGGGCCATCTTTGCTCCAATGGAGCCTTAGCTGCGGGAGGGGGAAGAAAGAGACAGAGGGGAAGGAGAGGGGGAGGGGTGGAGAAGCAGACGGGCACTTCTCCTATGTGCCCTGGCCAGGAATCGAACCCGGGACTTCTGCATGCCAGGCCGATGCTCTACCACTGAGCCAACCAGCCAGGGAAGATTCTTGAGCATCCTAAAAAACCATTATTTTAAACTCTGTATTTTTTAGTGTGGTTACTTACATTTCACTTAGTTCTTTTACTGGAGATATCTCTTGTTGATTAATTTGGTTCATATTTCTTTGTCTGCCCATTTTGTCTTTATATTAGATAGCACTGTGTGACTTTGGAGTTTGTTGTGGTATTTTTATGAGGAAGATGGACTCAGTAGTACTGACCTTCAGGCCACCTGAGTTCCTTGTTCAGGAATGCTTCTTTAGTGTAGTATTTACCCTCCTGTGGTATGTGATTATTGAATGCACTTGACTCTTAGGCTGGCTGGCTCTAAGGGTCAACCTTGATCATGTATACTAGACACTGTGCATTGCCTGTCCTGTTGGGTACATTTTTCTCTGCAGTGTCAGGTGACAGCTGGACTCCTGGTTTGGGAGTGCTTTTTGTGAACGGAGTCTAGCATTGACACTCTCAGCCATCCATTACTGGTTTGTTGGTTCTGGATCTTCCTGGGTTGGTGTCAGCATTTGTTTATAACCTGCCATGGGCTACCTGTCTGGAGCTGCTTCTCTGTTTCCTGTTTGTATCTATATTTTTTGTGCTTAAATAGTGTGGGAGGCGCTAACTTTTGCATAAGAATCAGCTTCTTCCTTCTCAGAGATGACTGCAGCTCCATAAAAACCCCAAGCTCTGTAAAATTTGCCTCCACTTTTTCAGCTACTCTACTTCTTCTTGCAGCTGTGTGGACTTCCCTCAGAATCAGCTGTATAAAGGCTGTAGTGTGGGCTCAGACTGGCTTCAACTCAACAACCCCTCTATAGGTCGAAAGCTTAATGAGTTAGGGCAACTGAGGTGGGAATATAATGTTAGTGGGATCCCCTACTTCAGGGGTTTCTTGGTCAGGAGCTTAATAGGGGAATGTGGCCCCTACCCTAGAGCTTCATCCCTCAGACACTGCTAGATACTCCAATTCTATTTCTCCCTAATGAGGTGAGCCACAGGTTCAGATTGGATGTGGCTGACAGTCCCCTCTGCCAAAGTTATTCCAGCTGGTGAGCCCCTGGTCTCAGGGAGAAAGACTGAGAGAGTCTTCCCCTGGAGCTGACTGTGTCCCCCCCAGAAAGTGACTAAGCCCCACAACCAAACCCAACAATAGGCTCTCAGGGATTTACACTTTAAATGTCCATGTTACAAGCTTCTCTCCTTTCTCCCTGTGGAACCTAGCCCAGCAGGGCAGAATATCCAGCACCCAGGCTGGATGACTGTGAAGCTCTACCCTATCTAATGCACATGAGCAGCTGTGCTAGCTGATCACAGAGAGCAGAACTCGCCTAAATTGGGCCAGGTGTGAGGAGCCCTCCTTAAGGACACACTGCCAGTAAGGATCATTAGGTCTTGAACTGATGCTCTCCACTGCTGGCCACTGGAAGTGCTGGCCCTGGACTTCCCTGGAGGGAACTCAATGTAAACTAATGGGGAACACTTCACATGACTGGCTTTCCACAACCTTCTTAGAGCTACAAGCAATCCAGAGTTTGTGGCTGCCTTTGCTGGGCACAGGTGCACATGGAAATACCAAGCCACATACCTAAGCTGGCTTTTACCCAATCTGGGCCTGGGGGAAGGTCTGCAAAAAGCCAAGGTTTTCTGAGTCCTACCTCCTTCAGCTCTGTCTGCTGGCTGCTTGTTGGGCTTGGCCACTGAAAAAATCTCTGGTAGAGCCTGCGGAAATTCAGGGATTAGGAAAGGTGGTGGTTGTGGCTCCACTTCTCTGTCCCAGGTGTCAGCCTGTCCAGAATTTTTTCACAGACCTCAGTAGGATATGGTCTCGGGAGTCCAGTGGGTATTGCCTGTGAGACTAAGAGGTGTGGTCTGGCTGCAGTCTAGACAGTTTCTACTGAGTCTCCTGTGGGCTAGAATCACCAGTCAGTCTTGGGAGTGTGTGGGGGAAAACTCTGACCTCAACACCAGAAAACTGAGTCACTGACAAATACCCTGCTTTCTGACATACTTCTCAGAACAACCCAGTCTCTATAGAGTGGGACAAGAGGGATTCTTGAGGGTGGAGCAGTTGCTTTCCCCCAGGCTGATGTCACATGGAGGGGACTGTTGCACAAAACAAAGATGGTGACTACAATGTTGGAGAATAACTCAGCTCAGAGATTCCGGTGCCTTACCCCATGATGTCTCTCCCTGGGCCACCAACTTCACACTCTCCTTACACAACTCTAGTCTTCTCAGCCCTCCCCACCCCAGAGCCCCAGGTAAGTGTCTGTGAATGCGATTTTCTGTGCTGGCCCTTTAAGACAACCTGTGTCTCCGAGAGCTCCCATCTCTGAGAGATAGAAACTTCAGCTTTTATCACCACCAAATGCTGTGTTGGTGCCTCTTATAGGCTCTGGATCTCTAGCCTGGGACACTGGGTCTGGGGCTTAGGACCCTCCACTCAGAGAGTGAACCTCCAGCAGTCAGAGTCCCACCAGACCCTCCTCCCTGCTTGCTCCTGGGAGTGGCGCAGCCCTTTCTTCATCTCTGCCCTTCCTACTAGTCCTGATGTGGCTTATTCTGTGATCCTAGGTTAGAGGCTCCTTCTCATTTAGTCCAAAATTGGTTTTACATGATGATTGTTCTTAAATTAAGTTGTAATCCAATTTGGTCCTGGGAGGTGGCAGTTGAAACATACACCTACTCTGTCACCATCTTAGAAATCTACCAAGCCATTTCTTTTCCAATTGCTTTTCTTTTTCTTTTTCTTTTTTTCTTTTGCACTTGTACTGTAGGAGAAAGTAATTTGCAAAGGATATATTTTATCTCTAGAAACCAATAACCTGGTTTTGTATCTTAGTGCTATTATTTTCAGTAAGCTGCTTCATCTTATATGCTTTAATGTTTTTATCTATAAAATTAAAGTAATAATAACTTTTATCTGATATGGTTTTTTTTTAGATTACTACAAGTTAATATATGTAAATGTCCTAGAACTATGCCAGATAGACAATAAGTATCAGATAAATGTCAACTAGTTCTATTAACTACCTATAGACATTTTTTGAAGAGTTTATACACCCTTATTTCATCAACCATTTCCATTTAGATATCTTCCATATATCTGCACTTCAAATTCCGTTTCTCAGTATCACCACTATTGATATTTGGTGCTAGACAATTTCTTATTGTGGGGAGCTGACCTATAAATTGCAGGATGGCTAGTGGCATATCTAACTTTAACCCACCAATTGCCAGTAGTAACACCCAGTTGCAATACAGAAGCTGAATCCAGACATTGCCAGACTTTCTCTGGGGGCCCAAATAGCCCCTAGTTAAGAAACACTGTTGCAATTCCTTTCTGTCTAAGAATATCTTTATAGCTGGATTTCTCTTTGGTGTCTCAACATACGTCCAAAGGTGTATTAACCATATTCTCCATAGAGAGGTTTTAAATTTTTATTTTTATTTATTTATTCATTTTATAAGAGAGAGAGAGAGAGAGAGAGAGAGGGGAAGGAGCAGGAAGCATCAACTCCCATATGTGCCTTGACCAGGCAAGCCTAGGGTTTTGAACCGGCAACCTCAGCATTCCAGGTCGATGCTTTATCCACTGTGCCACCACAGGTCAGGCCCATAGAGAGGTGTTTTGTTTTGTTTTTCCATTTTTTTATTTATTCATTTTTAGAGAGGAGAGAGAGAGACCTAGAGAGAGGAGAGAAAGTCAGAGAGAGAGAAGGGGGGAGGAGCCGGAAGCATCAACTCCCATATGTGCCTTGACCAGGCAAGCCCAGGGTTTTGAACCAGCAACCTCAGCATTTCCAGGTCAATGCTTTATCCACTGCGCCACCACAGGTCAGGCCCCATAGAGAGGTTTTATATATTGTCTTACCTACTTTCCTAAATAACCATGATAGAAAATATATAGTAATTTTGACTTTTCTTTCTCTTGTTCTCCACAGTAAATCTAGAAAATGTGTTAATATGTAATCCCAACATTTTTTTCCATTTATCTCTTATGCATTACCAATGACATTACCAGAATTAGCCCCTCATTCTCTCAACAGAGTTTTACTGATACCCTCTTGGGGGTTAGACATGCTCCAATGATAACCAGAAAAAAATCCAGTCACCACAGACCTTATTTTTAGTAGGGAAAGTATATAATGAACAAGTAAACAGGTTAATAAATGGCATCCTTTTGAGTAATGATATGTGCCATAAAGAAAATAAAACAGGGTAAGGTGATAGAAGATGAATGAAAGAGGGCATTTTTTAATTAGGTTATTAGTAAAGCTATCTTGGAGAAGGTGACATTCCTTCTGTGAAGAGTGTAATCATGCAAAAATCTGGAGATGGCAGTAGCAGAAATAGAAGCCATGAGGTAGCAATCAGCTTGGCACTTATGAGAAAGAAAAGCAAGGTCATGAATTCAGAGGTTATTCATTATGAGATATTTGTCCAAGTTGTATATAAAGGGATTATTAAGAACTAGATTCTAAAATATGTGGACAAGCAAAAAATCCTACATATCACCAAAAGTGAAAAAAAGATTAGATAGAGCTAAGGTAATTCAATTTTCATAAGTCACTTGATTCTTTGATTTTATAAATTTAATTATTTTGGTTTTTATGCTTACTATAAAACTTAATTGTGTATGTGTTTGAATTGTATATAAAATATGAATATACTTTAATAAAATATATTTTTGTATTTTATAAAAAATTTTCATTTATAAAAGTTTACTCAACTTCTAGTTTGGAAGGAAGCTAACATTTATGTTAAGTTTATGAAATTTACACAATTCTGGAGATAAATATACAAGATATTGCATAAGCATTTGAAAGACATATTTTTATATAATTATGACAGCAGTAGAATGAAACACATATTTAATATAATATGGTTAAAATTAGCTGTAAAATTTCAAACTATGAAACCAGAGAAATGATTTCAACATAGCAATTACACATGATACAAATGATTTAATATGTAACATACCTTTTAAAATGAGCATGCGTTAAAAAATAAGCTTTGAATGTTAGAAAAAATATATAATTAATTAATTAATTAAAAATAAGGCTTTGGTAGATTGGCTCAATGGTGGAGAGTCAGCCCAGTATGTAGATGTCCTGGGTTCGATTCTCGGTCAGTGCACACAGGAGAAATGCCCACCTGCTTCTCAACACCTCTCCCTTTCACTTATGTCTCTCTCTTCATCTTCTGCAGCCATAACTTGACTAGAGTGATTGGCCCCTGGCCCTGAGGATGGTTCTGTGGACTCCACCTCAGATGCTAAGAGCTTGGTTGCTAAGCAAGAGAGCAACACACCAGGCAGAGCATTGCCCCCTAGTGGGCTTGCTGGGTGGATCCTTATGGAGATGGATGCATATGGGAGTCTGTCTCTGCCTCCCCTCCTTTCACTGAATAAAAAATTAATTAATTAATTTTAAAAAAGAAGGATGTTAACAGTGCTCAAAACAACAGTTAAAATTAAGGGTGTGTTGATGCCTTTAAAGTTATTTTTTGACCCCTTCCAAACTCTCCTTGCCCCTGCTTTAAGAGTTTGCTGCTAAAACTGCCTTTGGGGAAAAAACACTATTAAAAAAAACTGTCCAGGATAAATTTTGTCAAATTGTTTTGTGGGTTTTTTTCTTTGTTGTAGAGTTGTTGTGTTACGTTTTCCTGTGAGACTTGGGATATAATAAAAAGAATTTTGAGAGCTTAATTTCTACAGATGAAGGGGTGAATTCAGAATATAGTGGCAGAACTAATTTAGAAATTCCCTAATTTTATAGTCTTAAATCAAATCCTTAAGTCTAAGTCAAATGCTTAGCTGATTCTAACCCATGTAGAGTTATTTACAGACGTCTCATTAGTCTTCGTGTGGAGACAGAGGCCTTCTTTGCTTCTATTTATCCCCATCAGATTAAATTATCTGCATCAGGGCACTATTCACCTCCACAGAGCAAGGGCTGTGTAACAAAACAGCACTGGTAGGGAGTGAATGGTTATGTAGAGAAAGTTTACTCTCAGTGTTAAGAATTAATTGAGCTGAACTGGTGCAGTGAAAGTGGTCAACAAAATCTCCTCACTGTTGTTTGTCAGGGTGTGTTATATCATCCTGGATTGCTTTGTCAATAATCTGCCTGGCCTGCAAGCTAAAAATCTAAGATTGCTGGGATGACTGACAGACTAGAGATAGCTGATAATTCTAAGGAATTGGAGGTGTAAAATCTTTAAGGACCATGTCTACAGTGTAAATGCCAGGGTATCTCCACATCATTCTGTACTTACAAAGACAACAGCATTGTTAATGGCAGCCTGTCTGTCCATCAAGTTTCTACCAGTGGATTTATCCCTCTTTCACTCTTTATCTTTCTTTGCTGTGTTTTTTTTAAACCAGCTGCAGAATAAATTGCCTCTTGTCTTCACCTCCTACACTGAATACAATGATATGTTCTGTAAAGCTTAAAATTATGGTGTTTTTCAAGCACTCCTTTTTCAGAACACTGACTTCTAATTCTATTTGTTTATGAATATGTATTGTTTTTTTTTCCTCCTGTGGGGGCTTTTTAGTAGAACACTAAAAATGTCTTTTATTTACTTGATGAGTGCTCAGGATCTAGATAAAGGTGTGTGTGTAATCTTCCATAGAGAAGAAACAAATATAATTAAGATAATCATTTTGTTATTGTTTTTGAATAATTCATTAGACTTGCTCTGTTTTAATCAAATATATAAAACTAATAAACAGCAAAATAATTTGAGAAATATCACATTTCTATTAAACAATTTTCAGAATTAATGAAGTTAAAACATTCCTCCTTTATACCCATTTGTCCATTTGCACATTTTAAACTTATGACTGGTAGGAAATAAGATGATGGTGGCTAGGCAGAGATGTAAAAATCAAGATTAGAGTTTATATAAAATTCCCAAGCTCTGAAATCAAACCCTCCTGTGCTTCTGGTGGGAGTATAATTTGTCAATCACTTTAGAAACATTTAGCTAAGCCTCTTAAGGATTATTATGCACATATTTTAGAAACTAAAAAATTCCTCTCCAACAATACATACAGATATACATTCTCCAAAAGACATGTAAAAGAACATGAACAAAATTTGTAAAAGGCAATGTTCATAAAATATGTACACAAAATAAGTCAAATGTGTATAATGCATGTATAAATATTATTTTAATAGTGATAAAATAAAAACCACCAAAGTACTGATTTACACTAGAATGGATAAATACATTGTATGACAAATACTCACCCAATGGAATACTATTTAACAAAGGAAGTGAAGAAACTGCAGCTATACATGACAAATAGATGGACCTCTCAGTCATAACGTTGAGACAGACATATACACTCACCAATTTTGTTCACATTAAGTTCAAACTCAACCATAACTAAATACTTGAAAGTGACCTTTGGAGCATGTGTTCAGCATGAGGAGACTTCTAAGGTTCTGATAATGTTCTGGTTTTTTTTTCATATAGGTGCTGCTTACATGCTAGGTTTATTTCTTTCTTAGGTTAAAATTCATCTAGATGTATACTTATATTAGTGAACTTTACTGTATCTATGTTACTACTGCAAAAATTTTAACATTAACAATGTGTCCATATTTTCCAATAGTATTTGAAACTATTCTAAATTATAATGATCAGGCCTCTCTTATATTTTCTCCAAATGTTTCTTGGTTATGTACAGAGGAAGATAAAGGTAAGAAAAAAGAGAAAGAAGGCTCTAGAAAAATGACAATCTGTGAAAGGTTTATATGTAGCAAATTGATCTCAGTAACAAAGATTTCTCTATTAAACAATGGGTATTTACATATGTGCACGCACATGTGTGTGCACCCACACATGCACTTGTGTACATTTAAATAAACATTGTGGCCTCCTATATTGCTAAGTAATCAGGGCAAACATTTATCAATTACTATTTTATAGCACAAAAACTTTTTAAATTTTGCTTAACAACAGTAAGCACTCATTTTTATTTGAACTGAATATTACATGCTATGTCAGAAATATCATTCATTTATTTGTTCACAAAATCTTTTTGAGGACATATACTTCTGAGTTGAGCATTGTGCTAAGGCCAACAACATGGAAATAGATACATAGCCCTTGCTTTTTCATAGAACACAATGATCCATTTTTCTTCAATAAACATGCCAATTGTTTAATACCCATTATGCTATTTCAGCATGTTTCATGTTACAATATCTGATTCAAGTTGTTCAATGATCTATTTCCATTTTTAAAGTATGACCCTTACGGGGTGAATTTATCATCTCAAGCTGCTATAACAAAATTCCATAAACTAAATGGCTTAAACAACAGACATTTATTTCTTATAATTCTAAAGGCTAGGAAGTCAAAAATTAAAATGCCGGCTAATTTGTTTTGGGAAGAGACCTTCATGGTTAATTGTTGTATTCACATGGCTAAGTGAGAGAACCAGTTGTCTGGTTTCCTCTTTTAAGAGCAGAAATCCCATCATGAGGACTGTACTCAAATAACCTCATCTAAACACAGTTACTTCAAAATATTATACTATCACATTGTGGAGAGAGGGTAGGCCTTCAACATGTGAATGGGGAATGGATATAGACATTTGGGATGTAATTAGAGACAATGTTTGCTGATGACATATTTTAAATGAACCATCTTTTACTTTTGTCTGTGGCTCCTACCTTTATGTAATTTCCCACACTCTTCCTTGCCTTTCCTCTTCAAAAATGACATTCTAAAAAATAGTAAAAAATATATTCAGTAATTCTAATTTATTTTATATCTAACAGTAATTTAAGCAGACAAATTCATTTCTATTATTACCACTAGACTTCTATTATCATTACTTTGATATAAAATAAATGAACAATGAGAATAGAAATATATTATCAAAACTGTCTTGTATGTAAAAAATGACTTCAACTCTAAATGATGTAATCTCAAGTTGTCAGGTTAACGGAAAGATGCAGTTTTTGTAGTCTAAAATTTAATTTGATTAATTTTTAGTTAATATTTTCTTATAAAACATTTTTATTACAAATCTGTGTTGTTTTTAAATGGGAACTGATATTTTCAAACGACAGCTCAGATAAGGGCCTAATATCCAAAATTTACAAAGAACTCATAAAACTCAACAACAAACAAACAAACAATCCAATAAAAAAATGGGAAGAGGACATGAACAGACACTTCTCTCAGGAAGAAATACAAATGGCCAACAGATATATGAAAAGATGCTCAGCTTCATTAGTTATTAGAGAAATGCAAATCAAAACTACAATGAGATACCACCTCACCCCTGTTAGATTAGCTATTATCAACAAGACGGGTAATAACAAATGTTGGAGAGGTTGTGGAGAAAAAGGAACCCTCATACACTGTTGGTGGGAATGTAAAGTAATACAACCACTATGGAGGAAAGTATGGTGGTTTCTCAAAAAACTGCAAATAGAACTACCTTATGACCCAGCAATACCTCTACTGGGTATATACCCCAAAACCTCAGAATCATTGATATGTAAAGACACATGTAGCCCCATGTTCATAGCAAGCACTGTTCACAGTGGCCAAGACATGAAAACAGCCAAAAAGCCCTTCAATAGAAGATTGGATAAAGAAGATGTGGCACATATACACTATGGAATACTACTCAGCCATAAGAAATGATGACATTAGAACATTTATAGCAAAATGGTGGGATCTTGATAACATTATACGGAGTGAAATAAGTAAGTCAGAAAAAAACAAGAACTATATGATTCCATACATTGGTGGAACATAAAAACGAGACTAAGAGACATGGACAAGAGTGTGGTGGTTACCAGGGGTGGGGGGGAGGGAGGACGCAGGAGGGAGGGAGGGAGAGATTTAGGGGGAGGGGGAGGGGCACAGAGAAAACTAGATAGAGGGTGACGGAGGACAATCTGACTCTGGGCGAGGGGTATGCAACATAATTTAATGACAAGATAACCTAGACATGTTTTCTTTGAATATATGTACCCTGAATTATTAATGTCATCCCATTAACATTAATAAAAATTTATAAAAAAAAAATTTATGTTGTTTTGAAAGTTTTAGTAACTATTTTCAATATGGAAATGTTTTTCTATATTATATTGAACAAATTTCTTTTTCTAATTGAGTTATATTTATAACAAGGCAAAGTTAGATTTTTCTATAACTTTCCTATAACTATTAACTAAATCTACCTCACCATTAATTGAGCCATACTCATTCAATATACTTTAATGTCTTAAATAATGTTTGACTGCATCTCATCAATGGCAAATAAAAAAAAATAATTCTGAAATGTGTAAACTACATAGCTTTAAATATCTAAATGTTAGGAAAGTAAAAATTTTATTGTGCATCTGTGTATCTGTTGCAGTATAATCAAAGGAAATCTTTTATTTACAAACTTTGCAGATTTTGTCTGAACTATTTCAGAGATTTTGACATAGCAAGTCTGTCTACATAATGAATGCTGTAAAGATGGAGTTTTGGTTTTTTCCTCCCTTGGACTTTGAGCAAATTTAGTGTGTCTTGGGAAGCTGTCATCACAGTAACTATGACAATAGTAATAATTTTAAAGTAGTGGCCCAGGATGACACAACTAGTTGGATGTAGGTGGTATTCTAAATAAAAGCAATTTGTTATCTCCCATATTCCTTTAAGTGCTAGCAGATAATAGTGACTATAAGGCTTTATAAAGAATTTTAAAGGGCATTCTATATGAGAAAACACAATGTATATATATGCATGGAAATGAGAGATGTTTCCAAGTAACTTTTAATTAGACCAACTTGGCAAATGAACAGAGCTAATTCAAAAGAAAGTAAGAGAAAAGAAAGAATAAGTTGAGAAGAGATGTAATTCTAGAATAATAAATTTGGCCAGAGGGAAAGTATTGAAAACAGTTCATCATAAATGTAACCCCCCCAAAAAAGTATTTTTTAACCATTGTATCCTGATTTTTATCAGCATGTTTTTATTTATAATTTAAACTGACAAAAATAATAAGGAAATTTATTCACTTATTTTGGGGAAGAACAGAGGTAAGGTAGACATTTGTGTTAGTGATCCAAAGGCTCAATATGTCAATAAGGTTCCATATTCTATTTCTCTGCTTTTCCATTCTTGATACAAGTCTCCATCTTTACAAGATGGAAATGGTCATTGCCATTAATCCAAAGACTTTCAACAAAGAGAATGAACTTGTTAGGAAGATGAGCAGAAAGAATACTTAAGGGGCTGTTGCTATACATTGGACTACAGGAGACTCACAAGAGCCTGAGCAATGTTTGTGTTAGTAAATAAAAAATTAGACAAAAAGTAAGACAAGATAAATAAGTATGACTAATTTTATTGAATTGTACATGTAAAAAAATAAGTTAAAATATTTATGTACAAATTAGAACAATTAATATATATCATTGGGTATATGGTATAAAATACACAATATATGACAAATATTGAATTTTTTGCACTGTCATTATGTTGGAAATTTTTTATTATGCCATCATTATAATATATGATTCTAAAAAATATTAATATATAACTATTTCATAATAATATTATAAATTATAAATAAATTCTCACTTTAGACTATATGATGGATAATCATAAATAAAAATAGCTGAATATTTTCTAAAACAAATAGTATTGCAGTGACCTTAAGTAAACTTACCACTTTAAGCTTAATTTCTTCATCTGTAAATTAGTGACAATGATATTTGCTCTAGGTTTGTAAAAGTTATTTATTACTCTACAGCTGTAAAGGTCAATTGGAAGTTGTAACATGGTGCTTAGAAATCTGCTTTGCCAGAGTGCTATTTTCCACTTACTAGAAATTGATAATTTTGCTAATTGTTTCACTACAAAATATATGTCATCATCTTTATCTCTATACGGAGATTTGACCAGTCATCTTCCTTTGTAATAACAGCATGAAATGTCTAAATGTTTATCAAGTCTCTATTTTCATCCCACGTGCTGATGTTATACTGTTCAATTAGGTCACAAAGCTAGAGTCAGTGTTGGACTTAAAAAATGGAGTAGTATGATTCATTGAGGGCCGTTATTCTAACAAAATACCACAATGGCCTATGAATTAAGCAAAATAATGCATAGGAAGTTTTTCACATGTGCCTAATACATAATAGGTACTCAATAAATGTTAACTACTATTAAAAACTTAGTAATAGTTTTTACAATTATATATTTATTTCACTGCCAATCTCACCATTGACCTATATTACCTAATCCTTATAAACATGTTTTAATGATGTTCCTATGGATTTCTTCTGTTTTTACCCAATGACCTATATTTTGCCTTGGTACTTACATGCAACTCCTAAAGCAATTCCAGTTTCAAAATGTATCAATAAAACATAGATATTTTACTGAAGATTCCCTAAGGCAATACACAGGAGAATTTACACTTTACACCATATAGCAGAGACTTACATTTCCCATTAGAATTTCCTGGTCTCACTCAAATTCCTCTGTTCTGTCATCTGCTGTATCTCTTCTCTAATAAACCTCCAGATTCCTCCCCTTTGTCTAAGCAATCAAGCTCTCATCCTCACCAACTCTTCATTACTTGCATAGACAAGAGCCTGATGATAGCCTTAATTAAAATCCTATGTTTCTCTTCTCAAGTAGACTACCACCTCATCCTTCTAATATATTCAAGGAGAAGAGGGTACAATATCAGTGTTTCAAGTTAATTAGTATTTAAAATAAAAGAAAAACAAATTTAAACAAAGAAATACTAAGGAAAAGACTGTTTAACACAATGCTAGGTAGGTATTAAGAATACAGAGAAAAACAAGATAGATTCACTGAAATGATTAGTTTCCATGTCTGTTTCTTTTAACTGATCATAAACAAAGCACTAAAATAAATGAGCCAACACACACAAGTTCCAAGTTCTTCAGAAACACAAAGTAGGAAGCACCTGTGAATTCAGTAACCTGGACTCTTACTCCAAACAGTATAGACTCAGCAGCATGTGTTGGTAGTTTCATGAACAGTGCTTTCTTGAAACTCTCTACTTAATAGTGTTTTCTTTTGTGTTTCTCTATCTCTGAACTTGAACTGATTGTCTCTGTTGTGTACTAACTACAGATCTTCCCTGTGATTCGTGACACAGAATGAAACTCACAGTTTCCACTTTCATACCTGCTATTACCCTTTCCTTCAAATACACCATTTATCCTGACAGTAAGTAAACTTATCTGGGGAAGTATTCCTTGTGGAACTGTAACTTGTCTTTTGGATTATCTGAAAGATCAAATTATAAGTTCCCTTTTGATACTAAACATAGGTCTTTTTTTCTATGAACAAGCTTAGAATGTACCCTTTTATTTCAGGTAGAAAACACAGGAGTGATGATAGTAAGCAGCATTTAAGTTTACATATAAAAAAGGGCTTGAAATTTTTCATTTTTTTATATCAGTCTGATATAAGGGATGTTACTGCTCCAAAAATGCTATAAAAATGGGCCTCTATGTCTTCTAAATGAGAAAGACATTGGCTGTTTGAATAAATCCTTTATTGATCAAGTATTTTTTATTTTTGAGAAAAAATGCAGAAAAAAACTTGAGAAAGTTTTAACATATAAGTTTTCTAAATAAAACTCTAGATTTCTATTCATAATAATCACCATCTGTCTGAAGAAGAAAAAAATTAATATATATTTAGAGAGAGAGAAAGACAGAGAGAGAGCTGATCTCCAGATATAAGAGGGATTTCAAGTGACACAAGGGTGATTAACAAGATTGTTCTTTTTTGAAGACATTCAATAACTAGAATGTCTATACAAAGATTATCTTGTGAGTTAAACCCACATTTAGACCATCATAAAAAATAAAAAAAATAAGAGTAAAAAAGGTATAGAGGCAAAGGTGTGAATGAATTGATGTGGGAGGTCAAAAATGTCTAATCTGTTCCTCTGTATTTATGACTTTGCATTTATTTTTGTGTGCTTTTTATGTTTCTTTTAAGTCACTCAATGTATTTGTATTTTCATTATAATTAAACCATTCACTAATATTCAAAACTGCAGACTATTTATATACTGAAAATAATTCTTCTCTCTTCTCCTAGTCTTATCATATATAGTAAAGTCTGTTATATTTGTACAATTTTACATATACTTTAACTGGAGTTGCACAAATAACAAAAGAATCACTAAAGTAATGGGGACAAATGGACAAGTATTGTATTTCCATAAAATGCCAGAAAAGGTTGTAACTTTATACTGTATATAAAATTCAACTCAAAATAGTTTTAAAACTTCAATGTAAGACCTGAAACTAAAAAATCTTAGAAGAAAACATAGGCGGTAAACTCCTTGACTCTGGTCTTGGTGATAAATTTTTGGATTTAACATTAAAGGCAAAGGTAAGAAAAAATAATGGAACTACATGAAATGAAATAGCTACTGCACAGCAAAGAAAACAGTCAACAAAATAAAAAGGCAAATTACTCAATTGGAGGAAATATTTGCATATTATTTATGTGGTAATAGGTTAGTATCCAATTATATATAAAAATGGCATAACTCAATAACAAAAGAACAATCTGATTTAAAGTGGTCAGAGAATTTAAATACACATTTATTTTTCAAATACAACATACAGATGGCCAACAGGTACATGAAAGGGTGCTCAACACCTCTAATCATCAGAAAAGTGCAAATCAAAACCACAATGAGATGTTAGTTCACATCTGTTAAAATGGCTATCATCAAAAAGAAAATAAACAATAAGTGTTGACGAGGCTGTGGAAAAGGAGAATCCTGTTCATTGTTGGTGGGAATGTAAATTGGTGCAGCCTCCATGGTACAATACAGTATCCTCAGAAAATTAAAACTACAACAACCATATAACCCAGCAAATCTACTTCTGGGTAATTATTCAAAGAAAATGAAAACATTAACTGAAAAAGACATCTACACAGTATGTTCACTACAGCATTAATAATAATAATCAGGACATGGAAACAACCTAAAAACCTAAGTGTCCATCAAATGAATTATGGATAAGCAGATGACACATGCAAATGAATATTATTCAGCCAAAAAAAGGAAGAAAATTCTCCCAGTTTCAACAACATGGAAGGGCCTTGAGGGCATTGTGTTAAGTGAAATAAGTCAGAGGAAGACAAAATTATATGTTCTCACTTTAATGTGAATTCTAATCAAAAGAAGTCAAACATATAGATACAGAGAAAAGACTGGTGCTTGCTAAAGATTGAGCATGGGGGTGGGAGGTGTGTGAACTGGGTGAAGTTGTTAAATAAGTACAAACTTCTAGTTATAAAATAAGTCCTGGGGATGTAATTTGTAGCATGAGTACTATAGTTAATAATACTGTATTGTATATTTAAAAGTTGTTAAAAGAGTAGAACTTGAAAGTTCTCATCACAAAAGAAAAAAAAATTGAAACTATGTGGTGATGGATGTTAATTAGATTATTGCGATATTTTTCAGTATACATATATTGAATCATTATGTTTTATATGTGAAATTAATATAATGTTACTTGTCCATTATATCTCATTAAAATATTTTTTAAAAAACTGAGTTAAAGTATACATATTACTAGATATAAAGATTTATTATGAGACTACAGCATTCAAAACAATGTGGTATAGAAACAGAATAGGCAAAGACTCCAATGGAATTGAAGAAACTGTCTAGTTTACGATACACACGCATAATTATCTAATTTAAGACATTACTACTGCAATAAAACAGAGTCTGCACAATAAATAATGTTTAACCAGGGCTATCAATTTATGAAATAATAAACAGACATTAAATTCTACCTCACACAATACACAAAAATCAAATCAGATGGATCACAGAGGTAAAAAGTCAAATGGTAAAGCTTCTATAAGATGACATACAAAAATGTCTTCATGACCTCAGAGTAGGCATAGATTTTTTAAATAGATCATTAATAATAAAAACATCATTCTAAAGAAAAATTTTGATCAATTGAAAAATACATTAAAATTAATATACTATTTTTATTTTTACAAAATAGAAAATGAAAATGCAAGTTATAGAGTGAAATAAGGTTTTTGATATATATATATATATATATATATATATATATATATATATGCACATACAAGAAATAGGGCTTGAATCCAATTCCTAAGAACTCTCAAAGTAAGAAAATCCAATTCTATAAAAATAGACAAAATAGTTTAAAAATGCTTTGCAAAGAGCATATGTGAATTACCAGCATGCACATGGAAAGGATATAAACTTAATTACTTCTCAGTGAAAAGTAATTAACACTAGTGAACTACAAAACACACCCACAAGAAAAGCTAATATAGAAAAGACTGAAAATATGGAGTAATACTAAGAATGTACAGAAAGAGAAATTCTCACAAAATGCTGATAGAAGTGTAAATTGGCACACTCTAGAAAATATATTGTGAATATTTACTAAAGCAATTCCCATTATCCATTATTTAAAAAATAAATGATTGTAACAATATATTATTCCTATCAGTTTGAAAAACTAATGGAATTAAATTATTATAAATATTTTAATGCACCTGACCAGGAGGTGGCGCAGCACAGTGGATAGAGCATCAAACTGGGATGTGGAGGACCTAGGTTTGAAACCCTGAGGTCACCAGCTTGAGTATGGACTCATCAGGATTGAGCAAGTTTCACCAGGTTGAGTCCAAGGTCGCTGGCTTGAGCAAGCGCTCACTCAGTCTGCTGTAGCCCCCCCAGTCAAGGAACAAATGAGAAAGCTATCAATGAACAACAAAGGTGCCATGATGAAGAATTGATGCTTTTCATCTCTCTCCCTCCCTGTTTGTCTGTCCCTATCTATCCCTCTCTTTGTCTCTCTCTGTCCCTGTCACAAAAAATATATATTTTAATGATATTGATTAGTTTTTAGAATTAAGTGAACAACACCTGAAAAATTCAAAAAATGTTAGAAAAATTAAGAAAGTATAAGAAATTAATTAAAAATTAGCTGGCAATATCTGTTAACCTCTTAAAATATTTCCTTCCAAGATTTTTTCCAAATGGAAAAATAAGGCATTATAATATGTATTTTAAAAATTGAGAGAGATTCCAAGATGGCAATGGATGATGGATGTTTCAACTGACATGAGGACCAAATTTGATTATGACTTAATTTAAAAACTTTAAGAACAATCATCTTGAAAACCCAAATTTGGACTAAGCAAAGAGGAGTCTATAACCAAAATTCACAGAAGAAGTACATTGAGACTGTCTTTGTACAGTAGACTCTGTGGGAAGATCAGACAGTTGCAAAAGGAGGTGGAACAGCTGAAAGGTGGAGGCAAATCTTAAAAATATTGGGGAATTTACAGAGCTGCTGTCATCTCTAAGTAGGAAAATGCTGATCCTTATACACAAGTTGGCCCTTCCCACAATACCCAGGCACAGAAAAAGCAGACACAAACAGCAAAAAGAGCAATAGTAGCAGATAGGTAGCCCATAGTGGGTTGCAAACAACAGGTGACACCAATCCAACAAGACCTAGAACCAACACAATGGATGGTGGGTGGCAGATAGCACCAAACCTAGATTCAGCTAGCTACACAAGCAGCATGCCCAAAGGAGGCAGGCAACAGACAGTGTGGAGAATAAATATGCTCAACAGGAAAGACATCATATAGTGTGTAATACACATGATCAAGATTGATACTTAGAGCCAGTCTGCCTGAAGGGATAAATGTACCCACAAAAGGACTAACTGCATTTAATATTCACATACAACAAGACAAAAATTGGACCCTCAAGAAGCATTCCTAGAACAAGGAAAACAGGTAAACTGGAGATCAGTACCATGGAACCCATCATCTTCATAAAGAAACTACAAAAATGTCAAAGTCAAACATTGCTACCTAATACACAGACAAAATGAGCAGACAGAAAAATGTGACCCAAATGAATCAACAAGAGAAATACCCAGAAAAAGAACTGAATAAGATGGAAGTAACCAAAATACCAGGTGCAGAGTTTAAAACAATGATTTTTTGGATGCTCAAGGATCTTAGAGCAACAATAGATGGACATAATAAGCACCTAAATAAAGAGATAGCAAGAATCAAAAAGGACACAGAAAGTATAAAAAGAACCAGTCAGAAATGACAAATACAATATCCTAAATGAAAACTGCACTAGCAGGTATCAACAACAGGCTGGATGAAGCAGAGGATTGAATCAGTGATTTAGAAGACAAAATAAACTAAAAAATGGAAGTAGAACTGCAAAGAAACAAGGCTCAAAAAGACTAAGGAAACTCTAAGATAACTTTGTGACAACATGAAGAGAAACATCAGCATCATAGGGGTTTGTGAAGGAGAAGAGAACAAACAAGGGATAGAAAACCTGTTTGAAGAAATCAGTTGAAAACTTCTAAATTGATGAAGGAAAAAGTCACACAAGTTCAAGAAGAACAGAGAATCTTATTAAAGAGGAACTCAAGGAGCCTTACACAAAGACATACCATAATTAAAATGTCAAAGTTAAGAGACAAAGAAAGAATATGAAAAACTGCAAGAGAAAATCAGTTAATTACCTACAGAGGAGCCCCCATAAGGATGACATCCAACTTCTCAACAGAAACACATGAAGCTAGGAAAGTTTGGCAAGAAATATTGAAAGTGATGCAAAACAATAATCTACAACCAAGACTACTTTATCCAGGAAGGCTATAGTTTGAAATTGAAAGAGAAATAAAAAGCTTGCCAGACAAAACAAAAGCAAAAACAAAAAACTCAAGGAATTTGTTACAACCAAACAAGTACTGCAAAAATTGTTAAGGGACCTGCTGTTAAAAAAAAAAAAAAAAAAGAAATTGAGATAAAGAGGATTGTACATTTAAAGAATAAATGGCAATAAATAAGTACATATCAATAACAAACTTAAATGTAAATGGATTAAATGTTCCAATCTAAAGACATAGGGTAGCCACATAGATAAGCAAACAAAACCATACATATGCTGTTTTACAGGAATCCAACCTCAGAACAAAAGATACAAATAGACTAAAAGTGAAGAAATGGAAAAAATATTTTATGCAAATGGAAATAAAAAAATTACTGGAGTAGCAATACTTACAATTGACAAAATAGACTTTAAAACAAAGGCTATATAATAAGGGATAAAGGAGGTCATTACATAATGATGAAGGGAGCCATCCAAAAGGAGGGTACATCCATTGCAAATACTTATGTGCCTGATATAGGAGCACCTAAATATATAAAGCAGATTTTGATGTATGTAAATGGTGAGATTTACAGCAATACTATAATAGAAGGGGATTTTAATACCCCACTAACATCAATGGATAAATCACCCAGACAGAAAATTAACAAAGATACAGTTTCCTTACATGACACACTAGATCAACTGGATTTAATCAATAACTTCAGAACCTTTCACAAAAAAAAAAAACATCAGAATATACATTCTTTTCAAGTGCTCATGGTACATTCTCTAGAACACACCACATGTTAGGACACAAAACAAGTCTTAACAAATTTAAAAAGATTGAAATCATATCACACATCTTCTCTGAGCACAATAAAATAAAACTAGAAATCAACTACAATAGAAAAACTGAAAAACATTCAAACACTTGGAGGCTAAATAGCATGTTATTAAATGATGAATGGGTTAACAACGAGATCAAGGAAGAAATAAAAAAAATTCCTTGAAACAAATGAAAATGAACATACAACAATAAAATCTATGGGAAACAGCAAGAGCAGTCCTAAGAGAAAAGTTTATAACATTTAAGAATACTTTAATAATCAAGACAAAGCTCATAAAGCAGCCTAACCCTGCACCTAAAAGAACTAGAAAAATGACAACAAATAAAGCCCAAAGGAAGTAGAAGGAAGGAAAAAATAAAGATTAGAGTGAAAATAAATGACATAGAGGCTAAAAATACAATACAAAACAAAAATGAAACCAAGAGTTGGTTCTTTGATTAAGTAAACATGATTGATGAACATTTAACCACAATCATCAAGAAAAAAGAGAGGAAACTAAAATAAATAAAATTAGAAATGCAAGTGGAGAAGTAACAACTGACACTGCAGAAATACAGATTGTAAGAAAATACTATGAAGATCTGTATGCCAAAAAATTGGACAACCTTGGTGAACTGAATGAATTACTAAAAACATAAAATCTTCCAAAACTCAATCTGGGAAAATAAGAAAACCTAAACAGACTGATTACAACAAATGAAAATTAAACAGTTATGAAAAAACTCCCAGCAAACAAAATTCTTGAACCAGATGGTTTCACAGGAAAATTTTACTGAACACTCAAAGAAAAATGAACACCTGTTTTTCTCTAGCTACTTCAAAAAATTAAAGAGGAGGAAAAACTTTGAAGCTCATTTTTTTTGTTTGTTTTGTTTTTGTTTTTTGTTTTTTTACAGAGACAGAGAGAGTCAGAGAGAGGGATAGACAGGGACAGACAGAAATGGAGAGATGAGAAGCATTAATCATTAGTTTTTTTGTAGTGACACCTTAGTTGTTCATTGATTGCTTTCTCATATGTGCCTTGACAGTGGGCCTTCAGCAGACCGAGTAAACCCATGCTCAAGGCAGCAACCTTGGGTCCAAGCTGGTGAGCTTTTGCTCAAACCAGATGAGCCCGTGCTCAAGCTGGCGACCTCGGGGTCTTGAACCTGGGTCCTCCGCATCCCAGTCTGATGCTCTATCCACTGCGCCACTGCCTGGTCAGGTGAAGCTCATTATTTAAGGCAAGCATTCTCATTCCAAAACCAGGTAAAAACACTACAAAGAAAGAAAACTATAGGCCAGTATTCCTGACAAACAGATGATAAAATTCCTAAAAAAATATTAGCAAACTGAATCTAGCAATACATTAAGGAAATCATACATCATGATCAAGGGGATTTATTCTGGGGGGCAAGGCTGGTACAACATTCACAAAACAATAAATGTGATTCAAAACAAAAACAAAAGGAAGAATAAAAATCTCATTATTATATCAATAGATGCATAAAAAGCATTTGATGAAATCCAGCACCCACCTATGATTAAAACTCTTAGCAAAGTTCAAATACAGGAAACATACCTCAACATGATAAAGGACATCTACGACACATCCAGCATCATTCTCAATAGTCAAAAATTAAGAGCAATCCCCTTAAGGTGAGGATCAAGACAGGGGTGCCCCCTTTCACCACTCGTATTTATACAACATAGTTCTGGAAGTCCTAGCCACAGCAATCAGACAAATAGAAAAAAATACAAAGCATCAAAATTGAAAAAGAAGTAAAACTATCATTATTTGCTGATAATATGATACCATACATAGAAAACCCTAAAGTATCAGTCAAAATTTAATAGCCCTGATAAATGAATTTCTCAAGGTGGCAGGGTATAAAATTAATATTCAGAAATCAGTGGCATTTTTATACACCAACAATAAAATATCTGAAAGAGAAATTAAGAAAACAATCTTCTTCACTATGGCAAAAAAAAAAATTAAGTACCTAGGAGTAAATTTAACAAAGTAAATAAAAGACTTGCACTCAGAAAATTATAAGACATTAAAAAAAAATAAGGATGATACAAACAAGTGGTAGCATATACTATGTTCATGGATCAAAGAATAAACATAATTAAAATGTTCTATATTAGCAAAAGCAATCTACAAATACAATGCAATTTCCATTAAAATACTAATGGCATACTTCAAAGATATAGATCCAATATTTCAAAAATTTATATGAAACAGAAAAAGAACATGAGCAGCCTCAGCAATCTTGAAAATGAAGAATAAAGTGGGAGGTATCATACTCTTGAAATCCAGTTATATTGCAGGGCCATTGTACACAAACAAGTTGGTACTGGCATAAGTACAAGCATACAGACCAATGGAACAGAACAGAGAACCCAGAAATAAACCTACACCTTTATGGTCAATTGATATTTGACAAAGGAGGTAAGAGCATATGATGGAGTAAAGACAGTCTCTTTAATAAACGGTGTTGAAAAAATTGGACAGGTACAAGCAAAAAAAAAATGAAATCAGACCAACTTACACCATTCACAAAAATAAACTCAAAATGGATAAAAGACTTAAATGTAAGTTGTGAAACCATAAACATCTCGGAAAATAATAATAGACAAGTAAACTTTCCAATATCTCTTGTAGAAATTTTTTTTGCCAATTTATCTCAACAGGCAAGTGAAATAAAGGACGAAATAAACAAAGGGGACTATATCAAACTAAAAAGCTTTTGTACAGCAAAAGACACCATTAACAAAATAAAAAGACAACCTACACAATGGGAGAACATACTCGCCAATATATCTGATAAGGGACTAATAACCAAATTTATAAAGAACTTCTAAAACAACACCAGCAAGGTAAACAATCCAATTAAAAATGGGCAAAAGAACTGAAAAACACTTCTCCAAAAGGACATACAGGTAACCATTAGGCATATAAAAAATATTCAACGTCACTAATCATCAGAGTAATGCAAATTAAAACCACAATGAGATATCACCTCACATCTGTCAGATGGCACACATTAACAAATCAACACACAAGAAATGCTGGAAAGGGTGTGGAGAAAAGTGAACCTTTCTGCACTAGTGGTTGGAATGCAGACTTGTGCCACCACTGTGGAAACAGTATGACTTTTCCTTCAAAAATTAAAAATGGAACTGCCTTTTGACTCAATTATCCCCCTTTTAAGAATATATCCTAAGAATACATAATCACCTTCCCCGTAACACTCTTCCTCATTCCCTCTGGGATTTGCTGTCCTGTTATTTGTATCTATGTGTTATGTGTATATAATTTTATTAAACCCTTTCCCTTCTCTGATCCCATCCTCTCCACCCCCTTCCCTCTGACTGCTGTCCCTCTGCTCCCTGTGACACCGCATCTGCCTCTATTCCATTCTTCAGTTCACTTTGTTCATTACATTCCACATACAAGTGAGATCACATAATTTTGTCTTTCTCTGCTGGCTTATTTCACTTAGCATAATAATCTCCAGGTCCATTTATGACATCACAAAAGGTAAGATTTTTTTTTTTTCAGAGCCATGAAATATTCCATTTTGTATATGTACCACTGATTTTTAATCCACTCATCCACTAATGGACACTTCAGCTATTTCCAGATCTTGGTTATTATAAACAATACTGCAATAACATGGGAATGCATATCTTCTTTTGAATCAGTGTAATCTCTCTCCTGAGTTTGTAACTATATTTCCTTTACTTAAATTTAAAATATGACTAATTTTTTTTAGGTTATTAGGTTTTCTCCATATTTACTGACAGACACAAAACAGCCTGGTTAATTTTATTCAATTGATATTGTTCCCATATTTTTTCAGAGGTTTACCATTACATATCCGTAACTTGAAAAATATGTTTTAGCTACAAAACAGAAGAAGTAATTCACTTCTACATATACATATTTAAGTTTTCTAAAAAACACAGCTCATGTTCAAAAATGATGTTCAAATTTATTATTTTTGAGTAATATGCACAAAAATTGTTTGGAGACTAGCATATAAGATTTCTGAAACTCCTTTTTCTATTTTCTTATTTTACATTTACATAGAGCTATATAGATGGCTCCTAATTTTAATTTACACCTCCTATAAATAAAATAAATGATAAAAAGTTTAGAGTTGATTATATTTTTTTCCAAAATATATGGGCTTCAGTGTTTCTTTGCTGAACTTTAAAATAATATCTGTTCACTGTATTTTAAACACTATACTAAAGTGGAAAAATTAATCAGCTAAAATCTCACTACACAAAAATTATCACTAATAAATTTATTTGTCTATATTATTCTGATTTGATTTATAGGTTTATAAAAATTAATACTATATATGATGTTCTAATAAGTGTTGATAGGACACTCTTTATGTTAAAATACAGAACATTATTTTAATGCCTGAAAAATATTAATATATAAATCAATGCTATAATGATGGATAGTTAAAACAAACCATTATTTTGAAGTTTATGCCAATGAAATTTAGAAATTATTTATGTTGCTGCCATCTGCTGACTCCCTAATCTTTCTCTTTATTCACTTAACATATTGTAACACAAATCACTGTTCTCTTTTTTATTCTAACTTCAGCCATCATCTGAAAAGGTTACAATGTGTATGACACCCTTAAAATAAATTCTTCAATTTCTTCGACCTTCTCTTTTCCAAGATTTCATTCTCACTCTCTTTTATCTATACATTCTTGTGAAAAAAGAATCTCTTTTTTTTTATTATTTTTTTTTTTTTTGTATTTTTCTTAAGCTGGAAACAGGGAGAGACAGTCAGACAGACTCCCGCATGCGCCCGACCGGGATCCACCCAGCACACCCACCAGGGGGCGACGATCTGCCCACCAGGGGGCAATGCTCTGCCCCTCTGAGGCGTTGCTCTGTTGCAACCAGAGCCACTCTAGCGCCTGGGGCAGAGGCCAAGGAGCCATCCCCATCGCCCGGGCCATCTTTGCTCCAATGGAGCCTTGGCTGCGGGAGGGGAAGAGAGAGACAGAGAGGAAGGAGAGAGAGAGGGGTGGAGAAGCAGATGGGCGCTTCTCCTGTGTGCCCTGGCCGAGAATCGAACCCAGGACTTCTGCACGCCAGGCCAAAGCTCTACCACTGAGCCAACCGGCCAGGGCAAAAGAATCTTTTTTTATTCTATCAAATTAAATGAAATAATTTCCAATAATCTTATTTCAGATCACTGTCAGCTATCGTTCTCTACAGCTGTCATTTTGATCTCATTGGAACCTTGAGTGTAAGACTACTCAACTTTCTTCCTGTTTATGAATACTCATTTTGATTTAAAAAAGATAACCCAAGCTTCCTGATTTAAGTCAATTTTTAAAATCAATATTCTAAAATCCTTTGTCCATATGTTTATATCATACCTTCTTAGATAAATTATGATCCAGAAATAACCCAAATTATTACCCATACCTCTGTTTTGAAGAACAAAACATAACAGAGATAACTGCTATGACTACGATAAATCAGACCCAAATTTTATATGCCTTAAACACTGTTTCTTTAGTCAGAGAAAAACACCTCAGAAACCTTGTTCACTTCCCTATTCAGAAGATCTAATTCAAAAGAATAAAAAATATTTGTAAATATGCCTATTTTTAAAACCTATTCTCCTTTGATCTCAAAACCTGCCCACTCTCTAATCTAACTTTCCCCCTGCAGTGCCTGTATCACCAAGGTGTCCTCTAATCCTGTCAATTCTCCATACTAAATATTCATCAGTGTTTGTATAAACCACCCAAAATCTCAGTGGATTAAAACAACAGAAGAATGACTTTGGCATTACAGCATGAGTAGTTCTGCTGACACACTCTCCAGTGAAACTGGTAAAAATTATAAAAACCATATAATCATGTAAAGCCTCTGAAAATGGTTCTAAAGGCAAATAATATATTTTTTAAAATCAAGAAACTCTATAAAAATTCATAGCAAAGGTGAGTTGGTAGCACTTGAAGTAAGATGCTGTAGACAATGATGCACATTTTGCTCTCTCCTAGCTTCCAGCAGGAAGGCTTTCCTCCTGGGAGGAGCAAGACTTCAGCATTTTTCATCCTGACCCCAGCTGCTGGTTGGTGAGGCTAAGTTTTGAGGTAAGTGCCATCATGGTGTGGGAACTCCCTCCTACTCTCCAAACTCCAGTCATGAAAGGTAAGCTCTACCTACGCATAGTACAAGAACACAGAGGCTATGATAGCCCTTCCTTCTGCTCAGATAGCAGTGGTTTCCAGGAGAGGAAAACAAGCCAAAAGGACAACAGATGTCTGCCTGCACCCCTCCACCATGTACTCAACTACCAGAGGGGAGCCTCACTCAGAGAAAAAGCTTGCAATGTCCCTACTTCTAGCTCCAGAGCCTGAGCTCAGAGATTTTGCCTGAGAGGGAAACAGACCATTAAACAAAACCCTCCAACACTCTTCCTAAAGAAACTGACAATAAAGTTATGGGGATGCTTTAAACCAAAGTTGCTCTCAAAACCATTGTATGTCATAGTAAATGGCAATGTGGAGGAGATCATGGATCTAATGAAAATATAGTCTGTATAGATATACAAATGGACTGGAGGCTGGCTAATTTGCCAGAGAGAACCCTGGCAATAAGACAGCTGGCAGGAGCTCTCCTGAGGCCAGAACAAATATGAAACAATAATCTCAGAAACTATTCCTTCAACAACAACAACAAAACACCATAATTTGATTCAATTAATTTGTATATAGTTTTATGTCTCAGGTAATGTTGATGACAATAGAGCAATCAATGGGTGATTACTGGAGTTTCAAAGCTGCATCCAGTCAGAGAAAGAGTGGAGCCCTTCTAGTACCACTATCATCCCAGGGTGAATGAGCATATACTCAAAGCTGTGCCTCCCTGGGGAGCAACATCAGGGGATTAACACAGTTGAGAAAAGTTAAAAGGGTGGAGGAGATAGTCTTCACTAAAATAATGAAGATATTCAATAAACAAATAAACAGCTAATAGCAATTACAAATTTTGGAGCAGGAGGACCAGCACAATAGTCACTATAACATATTTTCAAAAATATCCAGTTTTCAAAAAAAAATTATGAAGTCTGCAAAGAAACAGAAATGTATAACTCATGGATAGAGAGTGAAGAGATAAGCAACAGAATTGCCTGAGAGAGTGAATAGAAATCAGGATTAACAATAAGAGATTTCAAAGTAGACATGATGTTTACAAACTAATGAAAAGCATAATTAAAGAATGAAGGAAGTTATAACCACAATGTCACACATATAGAGAATATCAACAAAAAGACAGAAATTATAAAAATGAATCAAATGCAAATCTGGAGTTGAGAACAGTAACAGAAATAAAAAATTTGCCCTAGCTAGTTGGCTCATTGGTAGAGCGCTAACCTGGCATTTGAAAATCCCAGGTTTGATGCAGGGCATACAGGAGAAGTAATCATCTGCTTCTTCCTCCCTTGGCTTCTCCTTCTCTCTCTCTATCTCTCTCTCTCTCTCCCTCCTGCAACCATGGTTCGGTTGGAGCAAGTTGGCTCCTGGCACTGAGGACGGCTCCATGGCCTCACCTCAGGCAATAAAGATAGCTCAATTGCAAGCATGGCCCCAGATGGGCAGAGCATTAGCCCAAGACAGTGTTCCCAGGTGGATTCTGGCTGAGGTGTTTGCAGGAGTCTGTCTCTCTATCTCCTCTTCTCTCCCTTAAATAAAAAATAAAATAAAATAAAAATTAATTAGAAGGTTTTAACAGTAGATTTGAACAGGAATAAAAATTTGGTAAATGTGAAATAGGTAAATTAAGTAGATTAAAATAAAATAAAAATAGATTAAAAATAAAAGGATGAAAAGTATGTATTATGCAAACAGCAACCAGTTAAAAATATAGGATTTTATGTTATGCATATTTTATCACAATAAAAAAATACAAGCAAACTGAGTCCACAAACATAAAAAGAATTATACTCCATGACCAAGTGACATTAAGCACCAGAATGCAAGGTTGGTTCAATATCTGAAAATAAATTAATGTAATGCATCATAGTAATCAAATAGAAAAACAAAGATTATATGATAAGCTCAACAGATATGCATATAAAGCATTTGACAAAATTCAACATTCTTTCATGACAAAAACCCTCAAGAAACTAGAAATAGAAGAGAAATTCCTAAACTGATAAACTATTATCAGTTAAACTATTTTTTTAAAAACCCACAGTTCCCTACATACTTAATGATTATTTTACCCCAAGTCACAAATAAGACAAGGATGTCTGCTCTCGCTTCTATTCACTATTGTACTGAAATTTCTATCCAGCACAAATAGGCAAGAAAAAAAAGTCATCCAAATTTGAAAAGGAAAAAAAATAACTGACTCTATACACATATGACATGAACTATATACAAAAATTCCTAAGGAATCTTCTAAAAACTATTACAATTAATAAGTAAACTCAGTATTACCAGGTTGCCGATTATGTGATCAATATATTAAAAAAATTGTATTTTTATACACTTGTAATAATCTAAAAATCAAATTAAGAAAACAAGGTTATTCACAGTAATATCATAAATAATAAAATACTTAGGAATAAAATTAACAAAAGAGGCCAAAACATACATCTCAAAACAACAAAATATTGCCACTGGTAATTTTTACAAATCTACATACATTTTAAAAAAAATCCTATGTTCATCAGTCAAAAGATTTAATATTAAAGTGGCAAAACTTCCCAAACTGACCTAGAGATTCTATGCCACCAATGTTGCAATCCTAGCTGACTGCTTTTAGAAATGGATAAGTTAATACTAAAAGTCGTATGAAATTACAAGGACTCAGAATAGCCAAAACAGTCCTGAAAAATAACAACCAAAGAAAACTCAGACTTTCTGATTTTTAAGGTGACTAATCGTCCTCCTTTAGGGAGGACGGACCTTCTTTTGTAAGTTCTGTCCTCCCTCAAAAAGTTTCCTTCTACATGTCCTCCTTTTTGATATTGGAAGACTAATCTGTAAATGTTTGTGTTCAATCAATGCAGAGTCGATCCATTGTATGTGATGTGACAGATTTGTATTTGACATGACAATTTGTCAAGGATCAGTACAGTGCAGTGAGATACGATTATGAGATGCATGCAGTCTGCACCAGAGACCTTGAGAGAACATGTGATATACCTCGTATGCAAATGGCTTTGTGTACTTCTTACTGAAACACGACGTGGCACATATGACATTATAGACTCATGATTATTTCTTTCTCGGTGAATATTCAATCATAGGTAGTAAGCACAATTTACGTTTTATTAATTCATTATTTATTTAATGATTTCCAAATATGTATAATTTAATTTACAAGTATTTCCCCGAAATTCAAGTTTTAAAATGGAAATCTAACCTCAAACCATATCTATTAATAACGCATTTTGATTAAATAGCTGCATCAAACATGTTTTTTAATTAGAAAATTATAAATATACCTGAAGATCACTCCAAATTAGTGATTCTGTTTGATATTTAGTTTTGTTCATTTAGCTTCCAGAAAATTTGCCTACCATGATGTAACATTTTTAGTTCCTAATGTACTTGCATTGTTCATGTAGCTCTATATTTTATTTTTAATTTTAAATTTAATTTAAGGGATGAAAAAATCAAAAAAGAGAAAATGACATTTCAATGATAAATTGAAAAAGGAATTTCCATTCTTCATATCAAAGAAAGATACCATTGTCTTCTGCATTAGTTGCAGCGAAGAATTTTGTATTGCAGTTAGGGGCAGAGCAGCAATAACAAAACACTTGACCACCAACAAACATAAGCAATATTAGATGCACCAGTTTCCAGTTGTAAAGTAACAAGTTTTTTTTTAAACTTCAAATTATTTTGAAGATAGAAAACAGTTGGCTGCAATGGAGGAGACACTTGCATTTCATACCATAATTCACAAAGTTTCATAGTATGGATTGTACAACTAAATTATTGAATAAGTTTTACAATGCAAGATTTTCATGTGCCAGGACAAAATGCAAGGTTATTTTGAAATCAGTATTTAAAATTTACTGTGACAAAATATTTACAGAGGACTTGGAAACTGCAGCATTTGTAATGATTTTATCTGATGCATCAAATCATAATGAAATTAAATTGTATCCAATAGTAGTAAGATATTTGAATGTCATCAAGGGCATTCAAGTAAAAATTTTAAATTTAGAATCCATTGAGAGCGAAACTTCTAAAATTTTGTTAAACCATCTATATAGAGTAATAATAAAAACAATTTGAAATCCAAGGTTGTTGAACTAATGGCTGATAATGCAAATACAAATTTTGGTGGGTGAAGATGCAAAGGGTTGAATAATGTGTATGTAAAATTACAATAGTTACTCCAAAAGAAAATACTAGGAATAGGTTGTAATGCATATATTTTGTCAAATGCAATCAACACAGCATCATGTGCCATGCCAATTGATGTAAAAGTAATCATAACTACAATTTATTTGCATTTTAGTCATTTTACAGTTTATGTTGCTACTTTAAACCAATTTTATGAAGAAGCAAATGTTGAATACAAAACATTCCAGGAAATTCAAAAGTTAGATGGTTTGCTCTAACACCTACTATAGAGTGTGCTCTACAATTATTTGAGCCTATCCGTTCATATTTTTTAAGTTTAGACAAATGTCCTAAGCTCCTGGAATCATTTTTTCAATAATAAAATAGCTGAGATATTAATGCATTTTGTACATAATCAAGCATCTATTTTTCACAAAATGATTCAAAAGATTGAAAGTGAACACATTTCAGCTACAGAAGTTAGTCTTATTTTGAATGTCTTTATCCTTCAATATAAATCTTGTTTTGAAAAAAAAAATCTTTTTATAATTATAAAAAGAAAATTGTCATACTTAAAGAAATCAAACCCGGGCATAACAGAAAAATTTATCAAAGAAGTGCAAAATTTTTACTAGACATGTTTTCAATATATTGAAGAATAATCTGAAACAAACATCACAAGAAATAACAGTTTTTAGTGGTGTTTTCTGACTTTATTGCAAGTCTATTGGACAGATATTGAATTTTTTCTTGAGTTTTTATCTAAAGAAATGCATACATATAGATGACAATTGTCTCTTTGAAGAAATGAGAAGACTGAATGTATATTTAAAATCTAAAAAATTAATACAATGGAAAAATGAACATGTTGAAATTGATAATAGATGGGTGGAAATATTCAGCCATTTCAAAAATGAACATATTCCATGTGAAAATTTATTTATTCTTGTTCAATTTACATTTTGCAGTCCTGGAACTAATGCGGCAGTTGAAAGAGTGTTTTCAATTGCTAATGATTTTTGGACAAGTGAGATATCGAGATTGAATGTTGATAGTTTAGCTGCAGCACTTGCCATAAAATTCAATATGAAGGATATTTCTTGTTCAGCTATTTCCAATATATTGTTACGATACATTAACAAAAAATATTCATTCAATAGAAAAGTACTCATTTAGATGCGAGTACTTTTTTCTTATAATTATTACTAAAAATTAATAGGCACATAAGCATAATTACAATATAAAATATTACAAATGTTTTATTAGGCATTTATTATATTATAGTGTATTATTGTTGCAATGAATAAAATGTTTCTTTTATTTATGATATTGTTTCCTTCCATTTATTTTTGTCCTTTTCATTTTAAAAAAGTTGGTCATCTTATGATTTTAAACTTTATAAAGCAATTATAATCAAGACAATGTGGTACTGGCACAATGACAAATATATACAAATCAATGGAACAGAATTAAAAACTTAGAAATCAAGTCTGTATATTTATAATCAATTCCCTTTTGACAAGGGTGCCACAACCATTGATTGGAAAAAGAGGTATTTTTAACCAGTGGTCTTAGAACAATGGAAAGTCAAATACAAAAGAATGAAGTTGAACCCTTTTCTTACACCATATACAAAAATTTACTCAAAATGGATCAAATACCTAAATGTAAGAGTTAATACTGCAAGACTCTGAAGAGAAAACATAGGAGTAAATCTTTATGACCTCAAGTTTTGCAAAGGATTCTTTGTTATAACACCAAAATCTTGAGCACAGCAATAAATAGTTGGACTTATCAAAATTAAAACCCCTTGTACTTAAAAGGACACCATTACAAAGGTGAAAAAGGCAACCAGTTCAATGAGAGAAAATACCTGTCAGTTATATATCTGATTAGCTATCTGTATCTAGAATATATAAAAAAACACAACTGAAATAACAAAAAGAAAAATAATTCAATTAAAAATAGTCAAAGAATTTGAATAATCATTTGCCCAACGAAGATAAACAAGAGACCAATAAGCAATGAAAAGATGCTCTACGTCATTAACCATTAATAAAATCAAATCAAAAGCACAATGAAATACTACTGCACACCTACTAGCACGGCTGTAAAAAAGAAGACAGTAACAAGTATTGGTGACAATGTGGAGACATTTTAATTCTCTTATGCTGTTTTTGGAAATGTGAAATAGTACAGCTGCTTTGAAAAGAATGTGAAAATTTCTCAAATGATTAAACACAGTTATAATATGACCCTCTACTTCCATAAATGTGTATGCCAAAGCAATAAATTTTATTTGAATTCTTATAGAAGCATTATTCAGAATAACCAAAAAGTGGAATCAAATCAACAAAACAACCCAAATCTATCAACAGACTAATAGATAAAGTAGTATATACATCCACTGTAATATTATTTAGCTATAAATAAAAATGAAGTACTGATACAATTTGGATGGACCTTGAAGTGCTAAGTGAAAGGAGCCAGATACAACAGTCCATGTATTGTGTGATTCTACTCATATGGGATTTGTAATAGGGAAATCTACAGAGACATAAATTAGAGTACTGGTTGCTTAGAGTTAGAGAAAGATGAGCGGGGAGGAAATAATAATTAAATGTATGAGATTTTATTTTAAAATGTTTAAAATGTTCTAAAATTACATTATATCTATTTACACTAATATCCAGCCTTTCCTCTATGTCTAAATCTCATAGCAGGCGTGTGTACATTGCTTATTCTCTGTTTTTTCAGTCCCCCATATACACTACACTGAAATTCTTGCATTTCTTTCTATAATCAACCATTTAAAATTCCTATATCACACCATATGACATAATTAAACTGCTCACAGTAGTCAACAACAATTCTTGCTTATAATAAGGAAACAGATCTCAAGTATCATGTATCTAAAACCCTTGAAACTATATCTAAAAAGAAAAAAAGATGAAATGATCACCCTATATGTGGGCTGGGTACACCTGACAGATCACCAAGAGACTTGTCCAAATATGGGGTGATGCTCTTTTCAATTAGACAAGTAATAAATACCTGAATATATTTTCACAATTCCTGGGGCATCAAAGGACAGAACATTGCAGTTCTCCATATATAATGAGATTGATCTTTTTAATAGGCTTTAAAAAGACATGATAGCTGTACATAAATTGTAACATACAATTCTTTTTCAGTAAAGATTTTCAGATATGTGGATGACTTTAAGTGAGAAGAGGTTATCATTCAAATATATGCATCTAGAGCTTCAAGAAAAAGAAAAGATGGCAAACTGCTCAATTCTGGGATACTTGAGCAGTCATTGAGTTGGTCTTAATGATCTTTAAGTTGGTTTGACTAGAATTCTATATCTATAATTCTGTTCTCTGTGTTTACTTTTTTGCATACCAAATAAACCTAGTTAAACTGTTGTAACTAGAAATTATAATTTAGAGTTGGAGCAAAATGGAATGGTTAAATGCAGACACACCTAGGCAGCAGGCAGCCCTTCTGCCGCTCTGTTCTGTTTTTCTTCGTGATTTCTAATCCAATTGCACATTGAAGAAACTTAAACATTTTTAAAACTGAAGGAATTCAAGAGAGAAATGTTTTTCTTTTATGGGGCCTTAGTATGTCCAAAAGAAAAGCCCAACTCTCCTGCCAAGAGAAAATGTTTTTGCCGTATTTTAGTTTTATTGTTACGTGTGGGTGGGAGGGTGGATGGAACCCAAGTGTTTCTTTCTGTCATTTTTCCTTTTTAATACCTTTGATTTAAATGCTGTCATTGAGTTCAGGGGCCAGGAGAGGGAGACCTTAATAGGAAGATCATAACATGGGTCTTTCTGAGTGTTATTTTTTGTTTTTGTTCTTGTTCTCAGTTCAGTTTCTATCAGGTTAGACTGGGGAGTATTGCTGAGGAGACCAGAAAATTGAGGGTTGTAAAAGTCAAGAATCTTTGTTTTCTGTGATAATCTTATAACAAATGGGAGCCAGGTGTACAGTATTTGAGTTGGCTGGCTTTCACAGTTTTTATTTATTTTTCTTTAGGTATGCAACAGCTAGGCAGGCTAAAATGAAAATGTAATCTTGTAGTGTCTGTTTTGGGTGGTGTTTGAAATTATTGAGTAATTACAACAAATTATAAGGCAAATAGGAATAAAAAGTCAAGCCCTTGGGATAACACATGAACTTTGGAATCCTTCCAATTACAGTAAGTCTTTCTTCCTCAACTATTTAGATCATATGATGTCACCCTTTTTGTTCATCTGAGGCCACCCATCTGGTTTAAACTCCTTGAAACATATATTGTAATTTACAGTATTCATGAATTACAGAGACAAAGAGGTCTAAGACACCTAGAAATCTGATCAATCTCTTTCTTTTGATTACTCAAAGTATTTGGCCCAGATCATACTAAAACTGAAATCAGTGATTAGTTCTACTTTCAATTTCAGCCAGCACTTCTCTTCTGTAACACCCTTGCTTCCAATTAAAAATGTGATGAGCCTGACCAGGTGGTGGAACAGTGGACAGAGTGTCAGACTGGGATGTGGAGGACCCAAGTTCAAAACCCCAAGGTTGCCGGCTTGAGCGTGGGCTCATCTGGTTTGAGCAAGTCTCACCAGCTTGATTGAGCCCAAAGTTGCTGCCTTGAGCAAGGGGTCACTTGGTCTGCTGTAGGTCCCCTGGTAAAGGCACATATCAGAAAGCAATTGATGAACAACTAAGGAGCTGCAATGAAGAATTGATGCTTCTCATCTTTTTCTTCCTGTCTCTCAGTCCCTCTCTCTGTCTCTCTCTCTTTGTCACCAAAAAAAAAAGTGATGATAAGTAGGTGATGAAAAAATTAATTCTTAAATAAACACAGTTGATTCCATACTTACATCAACTCCTAACACTTTCTATTTCTCAAAAATACCAGAATTTACCCTGGAATTTTTATCTTTCTGTACCCTAATTTCTCTTTCTGTACCCTAATTTCTCTTAAATAAAATCCCTACCCCTGTGCTTCACATAGAGTTGACCACATTCACAATTCCATTAGTATCAGGCTAGTCCGGTAAGAATATTCTATCGCCTGAACCACCATGACTGGGCCATGCTAGCATACCTGAACCAAACCCGCCTGAGACACTGCAGGACTTTCACAAACACACCCTTGTAAATGCAGCTGCTCTCTTGCTGCTACGGTTGCTTAAAGGTAAGAGCAGAAATGCATTGCTGCTAGAAGGCACCATGTTAGCAAAAGAGAAAGCATCTGAAATTGGGGTGAAAAAAGAGTTTATAAAAGTTTATAAAATGGATTTTAAAAAGTGTTACTGTGTTTCAAGAGCTCTCAAATATAAGAGTTCAGTTTGATCTGTGGTGGCACAGTGAATAAATCCTTGGTCTGGATCACTGAGGTCGCTGTTCAAATCCCTGGGCTTGCCCAGTCAAGGCACATACAAGAAGCAACTATTACAAATTAACATTTCTTGCTCTGTTTCCTCCACCCTTGATTCTGCCTCTCTCTCTCTCTCTCTCTTTTTCTCTCTCTCTCTCTCCTCTCTATAATTCAATAAATAAAATTCTTCAAAATTTTTCAGAGTGATTATATTTTGTAGATTCTCATTTATTACATTTTTCTGGAATATTATAATCAAATTCTATTTTCCTTACACATTAGATTAGAAGCCCCCAAATAATCACTTTTAAAAAATGAGGAAGGTGCCCTAGCCAGTGGCTTAGTGGTAGTGCAACGGCCTGGTGTGCAGATGTTCCATATTCAATTCCCAGTCAGGGCACACAGACGTGCCCATCTGCTTCTTCACCCCACTCCTTCTTGCTTTTTTTTCTCTCTCTCTCTTCCCCTCCTGCACCCATGGCTTGATTAAAGCGAGTTGACCTCAAGCACTGAGGATGGCACAATGGCCTCTGCCTCAGGCACTAAAAAATGAATATAGATAAGAAGAGCATCACCCCCTAGTGGTTATGCCGGGTGAATCCCACTAGACGCACATGCAGGAGTCTGTCTCTGACTCCCCTCCTCTCACTAAAAAATAAATAAATAAAAATTAATTAAAATAAAAAATGAGGAACAAAATAGATATACTTGCCTTTGGATTGACTTCTTTTCCTATATCCATTGAAATCTTAATGTTAACATATCTCTAAAGTGCTATTCTAAAAAGGAGTTACAGTCATCCCTCACCATATTGTATTTCACTTTCCACAGTCTCACTGTATTGCTAATTTTAAAATTGTAAAAATCGCGGATTTTTGCTATATCGCGGGATTTTGTGATATATAGGTATTTTTTTAATTTTTATTAATTTTAATGGGGAGACATCAATAAATCAGGGTACATACGCTCAAAGAAAACATGTCCAGGTTATCTTGTCATTCAATTATGTTGCATACCCATCTGCCAAAGTCAGATTGTCCTCCATCACTTTCTATCTAGTTTTCTTTGTGCCTTTTCCCCTCCCCCTTGCCCTTTGCCTCCCTCCCCACCACTCCCCATTACCAACACACTCTTGTCCATGTCTCTTAGTCTCATTTTCACGTCCCACCTGTCTAAGGAATCATGCAGTTATTAGTTTTTTCTGATTTACTTATTTCACTTCGTATAATGTTATCAAGATCCCACCATTTTGTTGTAAATGATCTGATGTCATCATTTCTTATGGCTGAGTAGTATTCCATAGTGTATATGTACCATATCTTCTTTATCCAGTCGTCTATTGAAGGGCTTTTTGGTTGTTTCCATGTCTTGGCCACTATGAACAATGCTGCAATGAACATGGGTCTACATGTATCTTTATGTATCAATGTTTCTGAGTTTTGGGGGTATATACCCAGTAGAGGGATTGCTGGGTCATAAGGTAGTTTTATTTTCAGTTTTTTGAGGAACCACCATACTTTCTTTCATAATGGTTGTACTACTTTACATTACCACCAACAGTGAATAAGTATTCCTTTTTCTCCACAGCCTCTTCAACATTTGCTATTACCTGTCTTGTTGATAATAGCTAACCTAACAGGTGTGAGGTGGTATCTTATTGCAGTTTTGATTTGCATTTCTTTAATAACTGATGAAGACTAGCATCTTTTCATATATCTGTTGGCCATTTGTATTTCTTCCTAGGAGAAGTGTCCGTTCATGTTCTCTTCCCACTTTTTTATTGGATTGTTTGTTTGTTTGTTGTTGAGTTTTATGAGTTCTTTGTATATTTTGGATATTAGGCCCTTATCTGAGCTGTTGTTTGAAAATATCATTTCCCATTTAGTTGGCTGTCTGTTTATTTTGTTGTCAGTTCTCTTACTGAGCAAAAACTTCTTAGTCTAATGTAGTCCCATTCATTTATTTTTGCCTTCAAATCTCTTGCCTTTGGAGTCCAATTCATAAAATGTTCTTTAAAACCAAGCTCCATGAATTTAGTACCTATGTCTTCTTCTATGTACTTTATTGTTGCAGGTCTTATATTTAGGACTTTGATCCATTTTGAATTAATTTTAGTACAAGGGGACAAACTGTAGTCCAGTTTCATTCTTTTGCATGTGGCTTTCCAGTTTTTCCATCACCATTTGTTGAAGAGGCTTTCTTTTCTCCACTGTGTGTTATTGGCCCCTTTATGAAAAATTATTTGACCATATATATATATATATGGTTTCATTTTTGGACTTTCTATTCTGTTCCATTGGTCTGAGTGTCTATTTTTCTGCCAATACAATGCTGTTTTATTATCATGGCTCTAGAATATAGTTTGAAGTCAGGTATTGTAATGCCCCCAGCTTCATTCTTTTTCTTTAGGATTGTTTTGGCTAATTGGGGTTTTTTATAGTTCCATATAAATCTGATGAGTTTTTGTTCCATTTCCTTAAAAAATGTCATAGGAATTTTGATGGGAATTTCATTAAATTTGTATATTGCTTTGGGTAATGTGGCCATTTTGATTATATTTATTCTTCCTATCCAAGAACAAAAAATATTTTTCCATCTCATCGTATCTTTTTCGATTTCCCTTATCAATACTTTGTAGTTTTTGTTGTATAGGTCCTTTACAGTCTCTGTTATGTTTATTCCTAGCTATTTTTTATTGTTGTTGTTGCAATCATAAAGGGGATTATTTTTTTGAGTTCGTTTTCTAATGTTTCATTGTTGGCATATAGAAAGGCTATGGACTTTTGTATGTTAATTTTGTATCCTGCGACCTTACTGTATTGGCTTATTGTTTCTAGTAATCTTTTTGTGGAGTCTTTGGGGTTTTCTATGTATAGGGTCATATCATCTGCAAAATGTGATACCTTTACTTCTTCTTATCTGATATGGATTCCTTTTATTTTTTTATCTTTTCTGATTGCTCTGGCTAGAACTTCTAGCACCACATTAAATAATAGTGGAACGAGTGGACAACCCTGTCTTGTTCCTGATTTAAGAGGGAAAGCCTTCGGTTTTATGCCATTTAATATAATGTTAGCTGATGGTTTATCATATATGGCCTTTATCATGTTGAGATATTTTTCTTCTATACTCATTTTGTTGAGTGTCTTAAACAAAAAGTTGTATTGTATTTTATCAAATGTCTTTTCTGCATCTATTGATAAGATCATGTGGTTTTTGTTCTTTGTTTTGTTGATATGGTGTATTACGTTAACTGTTTTACGTATGTTGAACCAATCCTTGAGATTCTGGGATGAATTCCACTTGATCATAATGAATCATTTTTTTAATATGTTGTTGTATTCAATTTGCTAGTATTTTGTTTAGTATTTTAGCATCTGTATTCATTAGAGATATTGGTCTGTAGTTTTCTTTTTTATGCCGTCCTTGCCAGGTTTTGGTATGAGGGTTATGTTGGCCTCATAAAATGTGTTTGGAAGTATTGCTTCTTCTTCAATTGTTTGGAAGAAAGTGAGTAGAATAGGAACCAAGTCTTCTTTGAATGTTCTAGGAATTTATCCATTTCTTCTAGATTTTTGAATTCAGTGGCATAGTGTTTTTCGTAGTATTCTACAATAATTCTTTGTATATCTATGTTATCTGTGGTGATTTCTCCTCTTTCATTTTGGATTTTGTTTATATGAGTCCTTTCTCTTTTTTTCTTGTTGAGTCTTGCCAAGAGTTTGTAAATTTTGTTGATCTTTTCAAAGAACCAGCTCCTTGTTTTATTTATTTTTTCTATAGTTTTTCTGTTCTCTATATCATTTATTTCTGCTCTGATTTTTATTATCTCCTTTCTTCAGCTCGTTTTGGGTTGTCTTTGTTCTTCTTTTCTAGTTCCTTAAGGTGTGAAGTTAAGTGGTTTACTTGGGCTCTCTCTTGTTTGTTTATATAGCCCTGAACTAATTTGAACTTTCCTCTTATTACTGCTTTTTTTGCATCCCAGAGATTCTGATGTCATATTGTCATTTTCATTAGTCTTTATATATCTTTTGATCTCTGTGCTTATTTCTTCTTTGACCCATTCATTTTTAAAAAGTATGCTGTTTAGTTTCCACATTTTTGTGGGGTTTTTTTAACCTCTTTTTGCAGTTGAATTCTAGTTTCAACTTTATGATCAGAAAATATGCTGGGTACAATTTTGATTTTTTAAATTTTGCTGATGTTATTTTTGTGGCCCCACATATGGTCAATTCTTGAGAATGTTCCATGTACACTAGAGAAAAATGTATACTCTGTCGCTTTGGAATGAAATGTCCTGTAGATGTCTATCATATACAGATGCTCTAATGTTTTGTTTAAGTCAAATATATCTTTATTTTTTGTTTGGATGAATGATCCAGAGCCATTAGCAGTGTGTTGATGTCTCCAAGTATGATTGTATTTTTGTCAGTTTTTGTTTTTAGGTCAGTAAGTAGTTGTCTTATATATTTTGGTGCTCCGTGGTTTGGTGCATATATATTAAGAATTGTTATGGCTTCTTGAGTCAGTGTCCCCTTAATCATTATGAAATGACCATTTTTGTCTCTGAGTACTTTTGCTGTCTTGTAATAAGCATTATTAGATATGAGTATTGCTACACCTGCTTTGTTGATATTATTTGCTTGGAGTATTGTTTTCTAGCCTTTCACTTTGAATTTGTTTTTATCCTTGTTGCTTAGATATGTTTCTTGTAGGCAGCATACAGTTGGATTTTCTTTTTAATCCATTCTGCTAATCTGTGTCTTTTTATTGGTGAATTTAATCCATTTACATTTAGTGTAATTATTGACAGTTGTGGGTTCCCTATTGCCATTTTATAAATTGCTTTCTTTTAGTTTTGTATCTTGTTTGATTCTTCTCTTTTGTTTTTCTATCATTTGTTTTTGTTTGGTTGTATTCCAGACTTCTTTCCTCTGTTGCTACCTTTTTTAAGTCATGTGCTTCTGTGGTGGTTTTTTCAAGGGTGGTTACCATTAAGTAATGAAAAGGGTACCTACCATGTGCATTGTATTACACTATCTTATGAGTGCTTCTGCACTCCATCGTCTTTTGCTACTGTTAATCTCCATCCTCTCTCTTTTTTGTTTGTTTTTGATGTCACAGTTTAAATTTGTTTTTATTGTGTTCTTGGTAGAACTTTTACTTGTGGTTTTGTTTTGTTTTGTTCTTTGTATCTGGTTGGATAACCCCTTTTAGTAATTCTTGGAGTTGGGGTTTTCTGATGATAAATTTCCTCATCTTTTTTGTATCTGTGAATGTTTTTATTTCTCCCTTGTATTTGAAAGATAGCTTTGATGGGTATAGTATTCTTGGCTGAAAGTTCCTCTTTTTCAGGATTTTAAATATTGGGGTCCACTCTCTTCTAGCTTGTAGAGTTTCTGCTGAGAAATCCAATGATAATCTAATTGGCCTTCCTTTATATGTTATATTCTTCTTTTCCCTGGCTGCCTTGAGAATTTTTTCTTTGTTGTTGGTTTGTGCCAATTTTATTATGATGTGCCTTGGAGTAGGTTTGTTGGGATTAAGAAAACTCAGTGTTTTGTTTGCTTCTTGAATTTGAGGCTTTAGTTCTTTCCATAGGCTTGAAAGTTCTCATTTATTATTTGTTTAAATATGTTCTCCATTCCATTTTCTCTCTCTTCTCCCTCTGATATACCTATTATTCTTATGTTAGTCTTTTTTGATGGAGTCAGACAATTTCTGTAGGGCTTTATCATTTTTTAAATTTTTGAATCTCTTTCTTCTTCTCTCTGTTGTTCCTCAAGTTGCTTGTCTTATATGTCACTAATCCTACCTTCTAACTGGCCTGTTCTATTAGCTAAGCTTGTTACCTCATTTTTCAGTTCATGGATTGAGTTTTTCATCTGTTTGGTTTGTTTTTATAGTTTCAATTTCCTTGGTAATATATTCTTTGTGTTCATTGAGTTGTTTTCTGAGCTCCTTATCGTGCCTTTCTGTGTTTTCTTGTATATCTCTGAGTGTTTTTAAAATTGCTATTTTAAATTATCTGTCATTTAGCTCCAAGGTTTCCAATATATTAAATTTTTTCTTAATAGATTTTTCCCTCATCTATCTGTGCTACATCTCTGTCTTTTGTATCCACAATATTTGATTTCCTTTTTCTTAATGACATCTGAGGGTGGTTTTGTTGATACTACTAATGAGAATTAATAAAGAATAAAAAGTAAAAAAAAAAGAAAAAAATGAAAAAAAAGAAAATTTATTATTTTCCTCTTTTTTTTTCTCCTCTCCTCTCCCCTCCTTCTTGACAAAAAATTGTGATGAACTGTGAATTATATTGTGTGAAATGGAACAAAAACTACCTATAATGGAGGGCCTGAATTGGGGAGAAGTGATAAAGGGCAAAAAAGGAGGTAGGGACCCAGAAAATGCAAAAAAGGAAAAAATTTGGGTCAAGAATAAAATGATTTGCTTGTAAGTTATGGTCGACTAAGAGATATAATGAGAGGGATAAGAGGGAAACAGGAAAAGGAAAAAAAATTTAATTACTATTGTATTTAGTGGAGCAAAAACTAGATATAATGGAGAGCCAGGGTTGGGAGGAAGGCTAATGAGTTAAAAAGAGAAGTAAAGAGCACCCAAAGTGACAAAAAGATAAAATTTGCATCCCAAATAAAATAATTTGTTTGTGATTGAGGATCGAATGAGAGGAAACATAAAGGAGAAAAGAAGAAATTAATATAGAAGGAAAAAGAAAGAAAGAGAAAAAAACAAATAGAAGAAAAAATGAAAAAGGAACCAAAAGAGAGAGAGTTAAGGGTTTTGGATTACAACCCTCATAGAGATAAAGGAAGAAGAAAAGAAAGAAAATGGTAAATGTAACACTTATGGGTAGTGTAGTTCAAAAAAAGGGAAGAATAAGATGGGCAGGGAATAAAACGAGCAGGGTGGAAGAAAAAGAAAATAATCAAGACAAGAAGATGAAAGAAACAACAAAATGGAAAAGGTTATAAAGTCTGTGGATTTTCTTGATTTTGAGAGGCTATCTTCTTTCTTTTTCTTTCTTCTCCTTCTTCCTGGTCAGTCACTCTATACCCCAGGCTCTGCCCCTGTGGCACGCTTAAGTAGAGGTTTGCAGTTGATAAGTCTCTATGGCAATGTCATATGTTAGGCTTCAGTCTTATTGGCAGTCGAGACTCGTTAGCATTTGCAGGCTCTGACAACGAGAGAGTATGTTTTCCCGGAGCCTCTCTCCTAGTCTCTCTTTCCTGAATTAGCAGCCTGATGATCCAGCTATGTGGTTGCTGCTGCCTCTGCCTGGAGAATAAGAGACTGAAGAGCTGGCAAATCCCCCCTCTATCCTCACTCAGCACAGGGCTCTGGGTAAGGCTCTGTCAGTCAGAGCTGCCAGCATAATCAGGCAGGGCTGGGAGCCAATTGCTCTCAAGGTGCCTTTCTATGCACCTCCAGGTGTGTCCAGTATGCCTTAGCACTCTGTGGGACCACTCTTTCCAGGCTTTTTGCACTTTGTAACCTGTTTTGGCTGGGTAGAATATGGCGTAGTCACTGTTTGCAAAACAGGAGGTCTTAAAAGCTGCCAAATCCCTTTTTAATGTATAACCCTAAGTATGAAAACTGTGCCAATCAGAAGTTGCCCCCACCCCTATATGCATAGCAAGAGGCACTAAAAAATATCACTCTTCTTGTCTTAGATCGCTGAACTAAGAGAGATCTAGTCGATTAGAGCCGCATAGGTCAGTTGGGAGGTGAGCAGACTGTGGGTTAAGCTAACTTCAGTGATTGGATCTGCAGATCTGCTCCTGAGTCAGATTGCAAGCTGCTTGCATGCCCCCCAGGGCTGTTAGCTTGAATGGCTGGGTGAGGTGCCCCACCTGCCCGGAGAAGTTCGGGCATAAGGAAGTTTGCTTTCGTGCACTCCCCGCACGCCACTTTTCAGGGTGCAGGGACCACACCAAGACTTGGTCACAGCCCACACAAAGGTCTCTGACTCTGTGCCTCTGTCCAGGAACTCAGACGCCCACTCCCAGGCACTAGGAGGAATCTCTCGCACATTATCTGCACTCGATGACCAGGATATCAGGTCTAATGGCAGCCACCACTAGCCCATCTTTGTCAGAGTCAGGCGTGGGTGTTAGCTTGCATTGGCTGAGGCGCTGCAGGCACACTCTTTCCTTGGCTTGGACATCTGTGCCACAGCCTGGCTCCCTCCACACCCTTAGTCCCCTATCTCAGTTCCAATTGAAAGCATCCCTTTCTTAGGTTAGTAAGAAAGGCAGAGTGTTCTTTTCTCTATCTTATTCCCTTTGGGGTTGATTATATATTTAGTCAAATTTTCACTCAATTATACCTTTGTGTACAGTGTATGGGACTTCTAGACACTCCAAGGATAGATTTTTCTGTCTCTGGTTGAAGAAATTGTTGACATTTTGGGGAGATTTATTGGTATCGCTCTTCACTGCACCATTTCTCTGACATCACCCTGGTATTTTTATATATTTACTAGTTTAATTATTTTTGCAGTAAAATAAGCATTTTCTAGCCTAAAAATTTTTTAAAAATATAAAAAGTTTGGGAAAGGTTAATAATAATGTAAGAAAGGTTTATAAGAGTGTGGGCAGGGTTTATAAAGCCTTAAAATATATGTAAATAATAAAATAAATATAAGGTCGCTACTTTGTGGATCTTTGCCTGTCGCAAGGGGTTCTGGAACCTAACCCCTGTGATAGATAAGGGACCACTGTATTCTAAGTTGCCACAGAAGGGAGTATCTGAAACTAGAATAGATGCTTGAGAAATAATAATAAAATAATATTTGAATATTTTTATCATCCCAACTTTGTCTTATGCTTAGAGATAATGATGATAAATAGAAATTCAATATGAAATTAATTCTGTCTTATCACAAATACATATGCAGTATGTGTAACCACAGGGACATAAAGCATTTCTGTACTTATGGAAAATAATAATTTTGAGTTGAATGTAAAAGTAGTTTTAAATACATCCAAGCATATTTTTTTGTTTTCTTCTTTTTAGCAAATGTTCATTCTTCATATGCTTAAACTATGTTCCTTTTTTGTTTTCCTGTTGTTGACACAGTATGGACTAAGACTATAAAGGAGATAATTTAAGGGCAACCTTATACCTGAAAAGTTGAAATCACTGGTTTCCCCTTACAGAAGACTCCCTGGGGAACATAATACAGGGAATCATGGGCAATTTACTACTAGTTGTGATATGTATTTGTCTGATGTAAAAAATCAATGGTTTTCCTTTTTTAAAGAAATGTCCTCCCTGGGGACAGAGAGTAGAAGGTCAGGACAGTGTCCTAGTTTGCATGCCCAGCTGTTTGTTCTCCAACAGTAAATAGTTCTTGAAGTAATGACACTGGTCTCTGGTAGTGGGTGCTGTCCTGTGTATTCTGCCACATGTACCACTGTGCTGTGATTATACAGAGGCTGCTACTTGGAAGAGACATGAAGGATTTTTGAGATAAAATTATATTCCATTCACCTGCCCCTCTCTCACTCAAACTTTATGAGGCCTATGCCCCTGTCTTCACCACCCCACCTCTACTCTGGGAAGAGAAAACCTTTGTGACATATTCACACAACACTTGGGACCTTGATTTGTCTTCTCCCTGACACTTCATACAGAGTTTTGCAAAGAGCATAGCAGCACAGTAATGTATTAGTGACCTATATAATATACTGGATCAAATGAGTTAATGTTAATATGGTTAGGATATTTGTAAACATTACTTCTTTTTTATCTAGCAAATTAAATTTAATGGGGTAACATTGATCAATTAAAGTACATAGGTTTCAGGCAAACTATCTTTTTTTTTATTTTTTAATTTTTTTTTATTTTTTATATTTTCCATTTTTTATGAAGCTGGAAACAGGGAGAGACAGTCAGACAGACTCCCGCATGCGCCCGACTGGGATTCACCCAGCACGCCCACCAGGGGCGACGCTCTGTCCACCAGGGGGCGATGTCTGCCCATCCTGGGCGTCGCCATGTTGCGACCAGAGCCACTCTAGCACCTGAGGCAGAGGCCACAGAGCCATGCCCAGCGCCTGGGACATCTTTGCTCCAATGGAGCCTTGGCTGTGGGAGGGGAAGAGAGAGACAGAGAGGAAAGTGTGGCGGAGGGGTGGAGAAGCAAATGGGCGCTTCTCCTGTGTGCCCTGGCCGGGAATCGAACCCGGGTCCTCCGCACGCTAGGCAAACTTTTTCTTTTTTAAAGTGAGAGAAAAAGAGATAGAAAGATAGACTCCTTCATGCACCCTGATGGATATCTGCATGAAAATCCTTTCTGGGGCCAATGGCCAAATTAACTGAACTATTCTCAAGTGCCTGAGACCAATACTCGAACCAACCAAGCTTTCCTCAGCACCCGGGGCTAATGCTCAAACCAATCAAGCCACTGGCTGCAATAGAGGAAGAGAGAGAGAGAAGGGGGAGTGTGTAGGAAAGAGAAGCAGATGGATGCTTCTCATGTGTTCCCTGTCCAGGGATCAAACCCGGGGTGTGTGCACACCAAGCCAATGCTCTATCCACTAAGCTGAGACCTGGTAAATATTTCTATAGTGTTTGGACTGTTGATTGTATTGTATGTCCATCACCCAAAGTCAAATCATATTCCATCACCATATATTTGACCTTCTTTACTCCCCTTCTCTTACCCCTAAAGGTGCTAATATGTGTGTGGGTCTGTGCAAAAATATATGGATATGTGTATGAGAGGGAAAAAACACATAACACATATTAAATCAAAATGAATTTTGTTTTTAGAATTGTCTTTTTAAAAGCATTATGTTAACTCCTTAAGTATAATATGGAACACATGAAACATCACAAAGACAGTGCTGGGAAATTTAGATAAGCTATAACATGGCACTTACTGCCAAAATATATTGCTTTCCTATTAGAAATCAGAATATTAGGGGCTTAACTTCCTTCCACTGAATAAAGCTATATGGCTTTCACTGTAAAATGCACACTCAGACTACAAATTTTACATTCTCATTTGAGAAAGATGATAGCAATGTGCTAAGATAGATTCACAAATTGTATGAAATTTCAAATATTAGGAAATTAAAATAAAAATTTGAAATTTTTATAAAACTGTTTTATAAAATTTAATGCAGTACTTTATAGTATTAACTAGGCTCCTAAATTTCTTATTCATTTGACAGACCATGGCCTCCAGTTTTCAATGACTGAATAAGAATTTCAACATATGAGTGTGAATGTTATATTATTCTATCTAGTTATTTTATGCAAAAGGCAACACACCATAATAATAAGTGATATGTATTACACTAAGTATCAGAAAGAAATTTACATGATATGGGAAATATGACACAGAGGAACTATTATACTGAAGTACACTATAAAATCATTAAACTCTAAGAATGATAAAACAGTGTTCCTATTATTAAATGTAGGCATAAAATAAAATCCAAGAGAAAATTAGTATTCTGGCATTATAAATATTTAATTTAATTTTTATAATATAGCTTTGTAAAAATTACCTTTGAGAACTGATTTTGCCTCATGGTATTCAGGGCTTTGGGAAAATAGAAGAGTTGAATAGAAGATTTCTTTAGGGTGGTGAAACAATTATGTATGATACTGTAAAGGTAGATACTTGATACTAAGCATTTGTCAAAACCCACAAAAATTTACAACACAGAGAGAAAACCTTAATTTATGCAAATTAAAAATTACAATTTAGGACATTCAGGAACTTCAGGATAAACTGTTGATTATAATTTTAACTGTAACTTAAATATATTATAAATCTAAATGTATTATAAATCTAAACCTCCCTGAAGATGACAGTGGGTGGAGGGAAGGATGCTGACTTTGGAAAGTAATTTTGGAAATGAGAGAAGACTGTAAGATTAAAGACAAAAGGAAATGTACCTAAACACTTTACTCTAGTTGAATAAGTATTTTCTATGTGGGTATACGTTAATAATTATAGTGCTGTTATACATGTGCACTGGAACTGAATCATTAAATAATTGGATGCTAGATAGTGGAAGACAGGATTCTCACTGTTGTAGTAGAAGATTATAGGTAAGCAAAATAAAGAGGCAAGAATATCCACAAAAATGCCTGACCTGTGGTGGCACAGTGGATAAAGCGTCAACCTGGAAATGCTGAGGTCGCCGGTTTGAAAACCTGGGCTTGCCTGGTCAAGGCACATATGGGAGTTGATGCTTCCAGCTCCTCCCCCACATCTCTCTCTCTCTCTGTCTCTCCTCGCTCTCTCTGTCTCTCCCTCTCCTCTCTAAAATGAATAAATAAAAAAAAGAATATCCACAAAATAGAGTTGAATATGTCAGTATAGATTCATCAGAATGCTCTCTGATTTACCTTAATATATATTCAGATGGATAATACAAAGATGTTAATAGATACATGTGAGTGGGTTCATGTATCACAAACATTCCTTGGCTCTATCAGCTGAGAGAGCCTAGAAGTAATGACATCTACTAATAACAATACATGTAGGACCAGTACTGTGGACAAGTCCTGTTGGGAGTGAAGATGACAAAGACGCAAAGACCCAATCTGGGGACCAGGTTCAGTGATGCAGATCCACTTTATTCAGGAAGTAAGCTAGCTTATATACACAGGTTCAGCCTATAGGGTGTTACAGCATGTTCCTGAAAGCCAATGGCTGAAACCATCAGGGAGCTGCATAGTTGGCTCTAAGTCACTTCCTTATAGTGGGCGAGCTCCCTCCATGAGTATGCCAAGGAAGGTTCTGGGAGCTGGAGTATTCTCACAGCATTGCATCAGCCAAAGTTGCTAGGAATGTTCTCTGTGCTCCACCCACAGCTCCCCCTTCTCTTTTAATTAAGGCCAATTGGACTTGATGAATAACAGCTTGCTGTTGTAGCTTCTGAATGCTAGGCATTATGCAACGGAACCCTACTAGAACTAAAACAACTATAATACCTATTATACTATATGCTAATAGATTAACTGGATTAAACAATGAGACACCCCCTTCTCACAAAGTTCCAAGCATCCAAACACAGAACGAATGGCTTGCCACAGGCTGCGTACTGCATATGGTTGCAAGGCACATTACACAAATTACAACATGACAAATTATACAATTTCAACAATTACAAAGGTACATTTCACCAGCCTGAGCACTTTGCCAAAAGCACAAAATGTCCTCGGCCTTCTTTCTAGCCATGGGAAAAGCTTCCCGCGGCAGGGGAAGGGCCTCCAGCCTAACCGCCCCCACCCCTATCAGGGTATTTCACATTGTCCAAACTCCGTAAGTCCATCCAACAAAGGAGCCAGTGCTCACTCGGTCATAGTTCAGGAAATCAGTCCATGCACTTGAGGCGTCAGCCACCCCCCTCATTCCTGCTTTCTTGGCAGGTCTTACACTGTCCCAAAGAGAAGCACGTGGCAATGGCAGTCAGCATCTCCATCTCTGCTCCAGAGAGCATGATGGCATTCACCGCTATGTCCCAAAATGTCAGCAAATCCACCAGCAGCTTAGCAGGCACTCCCTGCTGTTCCAGCGGCCACTCAGGGATGCAAACTTGGCTTCAGTTCATCCTCTCGCCACAGCTGCTTCTGTTTACCTCCTAGAGTCTGTGAATCACAACTCCAGCCCAATTCTCCTCATCCTCCAAAGATGAACTGAAAACACCAGATTGCGCTACCTGGCTCAAGCCCTGGGCTGCTGCTGCCTGCATCTGGGAGTCAGCAGTTACTATAGCACACATAAGCAAGAACAGAGCACCAGGGCCTGGGGGCCCATCAGGGGCAATTCTCTGGGCCCACCCCGCCAAAGCCTCCACATCCCCCCAGGTGATGGGGCATGCATGCCGGCCCCAAGGTCTTCTTCTGGAGCACTGAGGACCTCCTCCCCCCAAGTGTAGTCAGTGTGGAGGAGGACAGAGCTGTGGATTTGGATCAGTGAAGACTGAACCATTATAGTGGGTGCCCAAGAAACCCTGTCAAGCAGGTTGGGGAGTTCCTGGGATCCAAATTGGCTGAAAAACACAAGCATAACCTCTGCCTTGCATTAGAAGAGGGTGTTATCCCTGAAACTGTGCCATAGCTGGGTCCTTCCAGCATCATTTCAGAGAGAGGGGTGGGGGAGAGAGGGAGAGCGAGAGATACAGAAAAATAGACAAGACAGACAGACAGAAAGAAAAAAGACACATGGGGGCATATAGGCTGGCCCAGGGGTCTGCAGCAGGTACACGTGTTGGAGAAAATAGCATCTGAGAGGCTGGGGTGGGGCATTGAGTCCCAGCAAGGAATGTGGAAGTAGCGACTTCTGCTTTTTTCTGCTGCAGAGCTGATGGTGCAGTTAGCAATTCGTTTGGTTTCATTTCTGCATGCTCAGCCATGATTTTGTCAAACTCTGAAGCTAAACTACTTTCCTCCTCAGTGGAGAGGGGCATATAGGGAGGTAGGAGCTCCTCAGAGAGAGAGAAAGCCTGCAATATATTTGGCACTGGCAGAGGGTCCCCAGCAGGTGCACTGGTCAGGCAGGGATGTATCACTAACAGGGCAGGAATGAGGCTGAGAGGGAAGGTTTGTCCCCCATGTACTTTGGCCAAACAGATGCACCAGAAAGCTCAGCCTAAGTATTGGGGTCCCAAAGAGGCATGTCTCAAAACTAAGGATCAAAACCAGAGAAGATCTCCCAGTAAGTACAAAGATCCTTTTCATTGACTTTAACTCACCTACTCTGCAATAGGGCATGCAGGGCTCAAGCCTGCAGGGCTCGAGAGTGGGGGAGAAGGTTTCCCATTGCAGAGGGTAACTCACCCATCCCTTGGATGCCGGTTAGGTCCCTGCCCAATGTTGGGCGCCAGTTGTGGACAAGTCCTGTTGGAGTGAGGACAACGAAGACGCAAAGACCTGACTTCGGGGACCAAATTCAGTGACGCAGATCCACTTTATTCAGGAAGTACACAAGCTTATATATATGGGTTCAGCCTATAGGGTGTTACAGTGTGTTCCTCAAAGCCAATGGCTGAAAAGATCAGGGAGCTGCGTATTTGGCTATAAGTCACTTCCTTATAGTGCCGGGCAAGCTCCCTCCATAGGTATGCCCAGGAGGGTTCTGTGAGCTGGAGTATTCTCACAGCAATGCATCAGCCACAGCTGCTAGGAATGTGCTCTGCACTCCACCCACACAGTACTTGGTTTCTAATACCATTCTCTAATAAAAAGAACCAGGGCCCCTTAGAGAAGGACTAGTAAGAGAAACAGTATGCCTAACCGGTGGTAGTGCAGTGGATAGAGCATTAACTTGGGATATTGAGTACCCAACTCCAAATTCCAAGGTCACAGTTTTGAGCACAAGGTCATCAGCTTGAGTGTGGGATCATAGACAAGATTCTATCATCGCTGGATATAGCCCAAAGGTCCCTGCCTTGAAGCTCAAGATCACTGTCTTGCAGCCCAAGGTTGCTGGTTTGAGCTCAAGTTCATTGGCTTGAGTAAGGGTTCACTGGCTTGGCTGGAGCCCCACTGTCAAGGCACATATGTGAAGCAATCTGTGAACAACAATCTAAAGTGATGCAATTTTCCTTTCCTGCCTCTTTCAAAAAACAAAAACAAAACCCAAAAACAAACAAAATATTGTAAACTACTTTTAAAAAAAGGGAGGGAATAGTATGACCAACAAAATAAATCAACATATTAAATTATCACCCATTGAATAAAATAACCATAATTTTACAATAATATAAATAAGTGAAAAAAATAAATAAATGGTGGAGAATAGATAAAATCTCCCATGCAGGAAAATTCCAAATAATTTATATAGTCTACTCTTAATGAAGTGGAGTATAACTCTCTACTCCTTAAGTGTGGGCTGCCTTAGAATGTAGGGAATCACCCATCCAACCTTGAACCCTCTATGACTTGGGTTGGGGAACTAAAGCCCTGAGTGAATGTCTCTTAGATGCAAACACCAAGAAGCTGAGTGAGTGAGTGACCTTTGTGCAGACACAAAGGAATACATGTGCACAGGTTTTGATAATTAGCCTAGAGCGGTGTTTCCCAACGTGAGGCCCACGCCCCACAGGGGGGCAATTCGATAGTTAAGGGGGGCAATTTGAAAATGGACTTGACACGACTTTAACTCTTTCGCCCCGGGTCATTTAAATGCAATGCTAGATATCGGTGCCAAATTTAACAAAAAATGCAATTCTTAAATAATTGCGGTAAATAATTATTAAGTATAATTTCGTTTGATGAGACCAAAATATCAACTGGGTGATTGGCGTCATCAAGTAAACTTCATCCTGGGTTCACCGCGGAGTGTGCCGTCTGCCGCGGGGAACCCGGACATTTTAAAAACTCGCTAAACAACACAGTTATTCTCACCTAATTGGCCCATCGCAACTTCTGTAGTGTTTCACATCATTCAGTTGGTGTTAATTTGAAATAAGTGTCAGTCAAAACTGTTGTAAAAGCTCGTTGATTTAATAAATATACATATATATTGTATAGATATAATTGGTAAGTATTTGATTTTATTTTTATCAATATTAAACTCTTTATTAAGTACTTCTTGCATCGGGGCTAGAAAGCACTAATATTTTATAAATATTATTGGGGCTATAATAGTGCATGCATGACAATTTTAATTTTAGAAGCATAACTTTCCAGAAAATTTTGTCAAGTGGAAAAAATATAGATACCTTTTGATTTGCAGTGGTAGTGTAGTAAATGTGTTATATACATTTAAATAAATATGAATTTTTAGTATATGTTTACTCTATGTCACATTGAATATATTTTAACACATATTTTATTATTAGTTGTTTTTTTTTTTTTTTTTTGTATTTTTCTGAAGCTGGAAACGGGGATAGACAGTCAGACAGACTCCCACATGCGCCCAACCGGGATCCACCCAGCACACCCACCAGGGGGCGACGTTCTGCCCACCAGGGGGCGATGCTCTGCCCCTCCAGGACCAGAGCCACTCTAGCGCCTGGGGCAGAGGCCAAAGAGCCATCCCCAGTGCCCGGGCCATCCCTGCTCCAATGGAGCCTTGCTGTGGGAGGGGAAGAGAGAGACAGAAAGGAAGGAGAGGGGGAGGGGTGGAGAAGCAGATGGGCGCTTCTCCTGCGTGCCCTGGCCGGGAATCGAACCCGGGACTTCTGCACGCCAGGCCGATGCTCTACCACTGAGCCAACCGGCCAGGGCCTTAATATTAGTTTTTAATTGATCTTATTTTTATTTCTTATAACCCATAGTAAAATGAGTGGTGCAAGCAAGAAAAAAACTCGTCAATATTCAGAGGAATATTTAAAATTTGGGTTCATACCCGCTGTTCAAGATGAGCAGATTCCTTTTTTTGTCTTTTATGCCAGCAATGCTTGACCAACAAATCAATGAAACAAGGTTGTCTTGAGGCGCATTTGAAGGCGAAACATAGTGCTCATATTAATTCAGATTTGAGTTACTTTAAAACTTTAAAGAAAAATTTTGAAAAAAGAACAACATTAAAGTCTCTATTTACTGCTCATACTTCAACTAATAATCGTGTTCTTGAGGCTAGTTATCAAATTTCTTTATTCATTGCTAAAACTGGAGAAAATCACACTATAGGAGAGAATTTAATAAAATCGTCAATATCAGCATTTCTTAAAACGGTTCTTGAAAAAGATGACAAACATGTAAAAGCTATGCCACTCAGTAACAATTCTTTTAGCAGAAGAATAGACGAAATGAGTGAGGATATTGAAAAACAACTTATTGAAAGCTGAAAACAAGAAAATTCTCCTTGCAAATGGATGAATCAACTTTGTGAGACAGTGAGGCAGTATTGATAACTTACGTAAGATATATTGATAAAGGACATTTTGCTGAATAAATGTTGTTCTGTAAAAGATTAGAAAGCACCACTACCTCCAAAGATATATAGAATAAGCTAAAAAAACTACTTAGATGTCAATGATATACCAATGAAAAATATAATATCTTGTGCTGCAGATGGTGCTCCCAATATGATGAGCAAGAAAAATGGCTGCTTAAAATTGATGAAAGATGCGAATCCAGAAATGATTCTTGTGCATTGTGTTATTCATAGGGAAAACTTGGTAGCTAAAAACATCTCGCCTGTTCTGAATGAAGTATTACATACAGTAATAAAGTGTGTTGATGCTATTAAAGCTAGTGCCAAATGTGAGCATCTTTTCAAGCTATTTTGTGAAGAACAAAATGAAGACCATGTGAGACTTTTACTTCATACTGAAGTCAGATGGCTTTCTAAAGGAAACTGAAAATATTTATGGAACTGTTTGATACTCTTAGTGATTTTTTAAGTGACAAACCTGAAATGAAGTATCTGTTAACAATAGATGGTAAAGCATTTGTGAGTTATTTAGCCGATATCTTTGAAAAACTAAATATATTAAATAAGCAACTTCAAGGAACAAATAAAACTCTTGTCAATGCAAAAGCAAAGATATTTGGTTTCATTACCAATATTGAGTTATGTCAGAAACATATTAACAATAAAAACTTTAAACAGTTTCATTGGCTCCAAAAATGTGAAGTAACTGATACCGCTTTACTTGTTATTGTCAATCATTTGAATATTCTATCGGCTGATTTAAAAGAAAGATTTTCTGATTTAAAACAAATTGATTTCCCAACATGGATGATGCAGCCAATGTTAGTGGATTTGTCTGATATATCAAATATGCAGTATCAAGAAGAACTCGCAGAATTGCAAAATGATGAGTCAGTTAAAGCTTATTTAATATCAAAGGAGTGATGGCATGGCTTTGTGAGGAAATAGAAATCAAATACCCAAATTCAACCAAATGTGCAAGAAAACTATTGCTACCATTTCCATCTTCATTTTTAGCTGAATGTGGATTTAGTGCTGTAAATGATTTACTGATAAAAAAAAGAAACCGTGGAGACTTGAGACTAAAGCTAACCAAATTGGAACCTAATATAAAATCTCTGTGCAGCAAGCATCAAGTGCAAGGATCACACTAAATTAAAATAATAAATTAATATAGAAAAATCTGTATTAAAATTATTTGGAATTTAAATTTCTGTTTTTCATTATATGTTTTGAAATTTTACTTACTGTGTTTTGTTAATAATTTCATAGTGATTTCTTCCTAGAACCTATCATTTATGTTTATTAAGTGAACAAATCAATTTTTTAATGTTAAAAATTATGTATGTTACATAGGGGGGGACATAAAAATTTTAGAAAGGTTAAGGTGGGGCATGGCACAAAAAAGGTTGGGAAACACTGGCCTAGAGGTTCTAGATTGCCCCTTCCTTTCTGCTTGTTAATTAGCAAAAGAAAAAGAATGTACTGACCAAATTAGTCCTTTCTCCTTGTCAGCAGTTAATAGCCATTAGTCATTCTTTCCCCTTATCACCTGACCTTCCTCCCTTGTAATCCTGTTACCTCTGTTCCACTTCTGATCAATAAAAGCTGAGGGAGAAGGAAATTCAGGAGATCTTCTTTGCCTCCCTTTGCAGGCCTCCCCCTCTTCCTCTTGACATAAGTTTATGTCTTGAGTAGGTTTTTTCCATGTGACACTGGTAGTTCCAGCGGGATGGACTACTACATTAGACCATGACTTTCTTTCAAGGATTAGAGCTTGGAGAATGAGAAAAAGTAACTTCACAGCAGAGAAACCTGACAAACACTGCCTCAGTCAGATAGGTGGTAAAGGCTAACACCAGTGATGATTAGTTACTTTGATATTTAATACCCTCAATATGATAAGAATGGCACTTTATTTCTCTGATGTTTCTCTCGAAATCATAATTAAAGTATAATAATGAGAAAAATCATGAGAAGCCCAATTGAGAGGCTTTCTGCAAAATTTCTTACCAGTACTCCTTAAAACTGTCAAGGTCATCAAAAGCTGAGAAAGTTTAAGAAACTTGAATCTGGATGAATCTAAATAAAGAATAAGGAAATCTGAATAAAGTATAAACTTTAATTAATAATAATATTACTATTGGCTCAATAATTGTGATAAATATATCAACTATTATGACAAAATAATAGGAGAATTTGGGTTTAGAGATATGAGAACTCAAAATATCTTCACTACTTTCCTTTATATTGAACACCAATCTGAAATTTAAAAGTCATTTATGAATTCTTAGTTTAACATGGAAAAAATGATAAATTCTTCTCATCTTTGAAGATTTTCTATCCACTCCACTTATGAGATTACTTTCTTCTATTCTCATTCCTGTTTAGTCTAAACAGAACCCTTAGTCTCTGGTGGTTAGCTCATTCCCACATCTATTATTTGTCCACATCATTCTCATCTCCAGGAATGCCCCAGTCTTTTCTCGTTGGCAACTGTTGTAGTAATATACGGTTATAGTAATTAAATATATAGAAATATAAAATACAAGAGGAATACTTAGATTTCTCACCAGAGTTTATAAAGAAAATTCATATCCAATTAGGACATCCAGGACAAACAGCAATAATAGAATGGTTTAAAATGAGAAATTTAAAGGCAAAAATAAAAGAAATAAAGAGAGGCATTAATAGATGTATAGCCTGTAAATGTATATACATTCTGGACAACAGAGCTGGCAGAGTTAGATAGATCCCAAATTTTAAAGCCCAAAGTGATTTTATTGGACTCTTGATGTTGGTCAAATAAGTTTGTAAATATGATATTTAGGTTTGCTCACTTATTGTTTGCATTGGTGTGGGAGACAGGCTGAAAGCCGGCAAAGTCATTATCTAAGGCTTAATTTTAAGGCTAAGCTTTTCCCCACCCCCTTGACTGATTGCATGATGTGGGGTGGTACACTCTCATGAGGAATCCCATTATGCCTCAGATAAGTGACTTTGTATCAGAGAATTCCTTGTTTGTATATTGGATTAAAGAATTGAATTTCTACACTATAAAATGGGGCAGGCCAGGAGCTTTCTCTCTCTTGGTTCCTGAAATTAGCATTAGAGAAAAGAGCAGAAAATGGAGAGCAGAGAAAGGCTATGTAGAGGAGGCCAGGAGAAGCAGCCAAGATGGTGGAGTGCTGAGGAAGAAGCCAGTTAGTGCAGAGTTTGTGCAGAAAGAAGGAGATGGGAAACAGAGGTGAATGAAACTGGTGTGGATAGAAACCTTTGATTCTAGGAAACTCGGATAAGTCAGTAGCTTTGTGAGCACTGAATGAGTGGTTTTGGAGCCCAGTGTGTGTTTTTACTTGCCCGCCAGGTGCAACCTAGGATTAAAGCTAATGACCCACCAGTTCTTCGCTCTGTTGTTTCATTACCATCTGTCCAAATCCAATGCAAACCTGCATGGGCCAGGCTGCTGTGATGGTGGTCGTGGATACTGGCTTTACACTTGCCATGGTCTTTCCAACAAAAGTATGCATGTACAATGGTTGATGTACATACAGAAATAATGTTCACCTTAGCAGCAAAACACACATCAGCAGCCACTACAATTAAGGCATTAAATATGTGGAAAACATTCTTTGGAACTCCTAAAATCATAAATTCAGATCAAGGAACCCATTTTATAGCCAGCTGAGTACAATCTTTTGCTGCTATAAATAATATAGATTGAAATTTTCATATGCCATATAACCCAACAGGACTTTTCTGTATTCCTTTTGAATATTATTACCCCAAAATATGTGAAGGACCTTTAATCCTTACCCCATAATTCAGCATGGAAATATCTAATACCTTATATTGTTCATTATGTTTTTGTGCATGTAAGTCTCAACTTTCCAAAATGTAAACATGCATTGTATTATATTATTTACTTCACGTCTATTTTCTATAACAAGTAAAACAAACTAATCTTTTGATGAATACATAATATTTTATTGATTTATAATGTTAACAGGAAGATATACATGGGATGGGAAAAGTAGGTTAATAATAATAAATAATAATAAAATTAATAAATAATAATTCAAGGATAGATTCTATATTATATGTACTCACAACTGTAAAACTACTTTTGTTCACTCCTGTATGTTACAAAGTGAAATCTTTTCCATTATATTAATTTGTTTAAAGATAGACAGATTTTTAATGATAAATATTTTTAATTACAATATTAAAGCAAAAGAATTAGTCATGTATTTGTTTTTTCATAAGAGTAACAATTAGCAATATTCACAGATAACACAAAACACAACATATTTTACCCATTTATATAGTTACTAAATATGTGTGTTCTCCATTTATTTTAGTGGAGATTTAGTATATAGAGAAGGATTAAGTTCTCAAGACAACATAGTACTTTTTCTGCATTGCTTTATGCTTACTGAGTAGGAAATATTTTTGAAAGAATTTTAAGAAGAACCAAACTTGAATCATGTGGCAAGAAGACACATTGTTCCCAGTCTCTTCTCTGAATCTTTTATATGTTTAACAAATAAAATAGTTGGGCAGATGGATACTCAGGTTACATTTCCAAGTGTTCTCAAGATCTCAATGGGGCCATGTGATTACATTTTTGCCGATGAGATATAAGTACATTTTATGACAGCTTCCAAGAATCTTCCTCAAAGAAAGACAGCTGGTATACATAATTTGTCTCCTTTGTCATTTTCCCCCCATTTTTAATTACTAAATATTGTCTTAAGAACTTTTTTCCTTATCAGTAATCACATAAAATTGCTTTAGTTTTTAGTTTTTCCTAGAGTCCAAATTGTCAGCAGCTACTTCAGATCTTTAAATAAGAGATAAATTAATTTTGATCAAAATTGAAGCATCTAAAAGAATACAACTACTAAGTAAAAAATTTGTTTGACACTTAATCTATAAAGAAAAAAGTACTTACAGAAATAGCAAAACTTTAAGTTTAAGAATTCTGAATACTGAAATTTGTGTGAGTGCCTGTGGAAGATAGTATAAAAATTTACAAAAGTGCAGCAGCAATTTAATGTTTCCCATAACAAATCTACTACTAAACTGAATATACTTTAGATACATTGTTTAAAAACTCATTAACATCTGATAGTCCATCAATAACTAGCACTAAGTAAGATCCACTTTACAAAGAAAGGTAAAGGAATACAATATTTTCAGTAGTTTTCTCAATTATTACAACTTGAATATACATTATTATTTCAAAAAGAGATACCAAATCCTTGGGAAGGTAAACGTTTCTTAAGTCAGGTGACTTGTAAATAGTAGAGCTTGGGTTTAGGTCTGTTTCTCAAGTTTCTAACATGTTAGCCTGTTTCTAGTGAAACAGACTTTGCTGTCTTTGTTGGTGTTTTATTATTGTTTAAACCTGTACAAAGAAAGTATGGGAAAGTTAACACAACTTATTTTGAACCAGCAGATTTTTCTCTCTTTGTTATTTTTTTGTTAATTAAATAAGTCACTGGCATATGAAAGTAATACCATTTTCTTTCTGCTTATATTCAGCTATTCAGTTATTCTCAAATTTGGTCTCCTTTTAATAACATACTATATTCCTTTTTATTGTCTGACACACACAGATATGAATCCAAAGAAATTTGTTAAACCAGATTATGAATATCTGGTCATTAAGCACATATATTTTAGAAAGAATGTGAAATTTTGATTTAGTTAAGTTTGTGGTGGTTGTTTTAGCCAGGATGGTTGAACTAAGTACCTGAATAAATTTAATGAAATGTGTTTCATAGATACCAAGAACATCAAAAGTTACTTTTTAAAAGTTACTTTACTTTTTGGCAAATTGTTGTTTCTTTAAAGTATTTCAAACACCCAATAAAAGAGTCTCCTTCTCCATTAGTACATCCATAGACAACAATATTTGGATAGATTAAGTGAAAAGAATCAGAAACACATGGATTACATTACTTTTAAAATAAACATAAGTTTAAATAACTTACTGGAAAATTGTCTGGCAAAATGGGTTATTCTAAGATCAAACCATTTAAAACTGGATTAATACATTTCAGAAACTCTAAACTTAATAATAAATAAATAAATAAATAAATAAATAAGTAAAATCCAGAAAACTGCTTTGTAATTAAAGCAGAACAAAAAGCATGTTTTAATTTAAATAATTTGAATTTTGTTTTATTTCAAAATTTTTTCTGGTTTGGCTCAGATACTTTATGTAAATTAATGTCACAAATAACTAACTGTCCTACTTTATAAATACAGAAAGAAGCAATAAACAATGTCCCTTTGACATGTCTTACAAGGTCCTTTATGATCTGGTTCTTATTTTCCCTCTTGTAAAGAGGAGAAATAACCTCAGCTATTTGAAGGCGGTGGCTGTGTCAGTGTCCTGTACAGTACCTGATACTTAGTAAGCACTTAATACATGTTTTTAAAATAAACAAATTATTTGAGATCGCACATGAGTCATAAATATGGAATTTTAAATGAGATAACGCAATTGAGTCTAATGAGATGAAATAATTTACCTCCAAGATCTTTTGAAACCAGGATTTGAAGCCATGATATCCTGATTCCTAACTCCTATCTATATCCATCTTAATCTCTAAAGAAATAATTTTTACAACTATAGACTGAAATCCATAGTAATAGTTTCACAATCCATAGTGTTGGTAATAGCTGAAGGAGTATGAAAATATAAAAGTGAAAAGTTAGGGTACAAAAGTGCCTCAGTTCCTGTCCATCCACCGGAAATGAAAATGCAGGTCAGAAGGATGGAGTTAGCGGGGAGATGCTCAAATGCTTAGAATTCCATGGGAGCCACATTGTCTCATTTATTAGATGAGTCATCTCAGTTGTTTTAAAAACATCACTAAAAATTTCCAAATACAGATTTGACTTTGAACTTCGGAACACTTTGAAATCAGATCATTTCACTGTTGATTTTTATTGTGGATGACCTCATGTAGAAAAGGAACTCAAAACTTTCAGGATGAGATGTATTTCAGATTTTATGTAGACCTTAATCTTTTTTTCATATAAACATCTTTTAAACAATTACTAGTTACGTATGAACTTCGTTAAGGTGCAATATAAGGAAAGTGTCATTTATTCTCTGGCAACAAATTAATGCAACAGTAGGAATATCATATTTGTTTAAAATTATTCAAATTTTGATTCCATTATAATTTAAAAACAAAAATATAGTATATTTAAATGTGTTAATTTTTAATGAGTCATGTAAACTTCTTAAGTTGAGGAATTTTTATCACTTTATCCTATTAAAAATCTCTCTAAGAAAATAAAAATATGGCATGAGTGATGCAATTCTTGGCCAAAACCCATGCTACAAAGAAGAAATGTTCATAGCAGAATCAAGCAAAATAAAGTAGATTAGCATAGATTAGCATTTCCAAAAAACAAGAGTCATTTTCATGAACTGGAAAGATTGTATAATATAAGGCATTTCAAAGAGACTATTATTCATGAATGTATTTTCAACTCTGCATCATAGGCAGCCATACTACTTAACAGCCAGAATCCTAAGACTTGTAAGGTTAGGCAGGAAAAAGAAAGGAATACAAAATGCTTCTTAATATATATTTTAGAACCATTTACTTTGGGATTCTATTCAAATAAATTAATACATGCACAGAAACATAGAATTTTATATTCACAGTTCAGGGGCCATAGACCTTTCTCCAGCTTTCCAATAAGTCCTATAACTCTAAATAGAACCCTTGGAAAGAAACTATTAAATATCTAAATTTAAATTATAAAATTATTCCTACTTTACATAGAGTATGAAATTAACTGAACCTAAAGTATGGAAAGCTACAGGTAATTTCCATTACAGTTAAGCAAGGTGACTAAGCTGTTTCATTCTACTGTAACATGTAATAAATTTTGCTTATTTCCCAGAGGTGTCCTTTATGTTGATGGACTCATATGTATGCATTAGAAGCTGTTACTAAATTGTGTTCACCATAAATTAAAGACAACTATCTACAGAAAATAAAACTGTGCACTAATTTAAATTTAAAAAAAAACTCCTTTTAAAGTCTACATGTTCCACATTAAAAAAAAATACTGTTATGAAATGACATTGTTTTCACTTGCTTTAGAAATAAACTTTCAGTTAAAAATTTTTTTAACTATCTGAAAGTTAGAAACTATACAAAGATGATTTAATCATGTTCAAAAAATAAAATTTATAAAACAGTAAGAGTACTTTGAGCATAATTTATGTTTTCTTTTGATAATATAAAATTCAATGAACATACAGTGAATAATTTTATATATGTATTGATATTATCTGCAAATTATTTATATTATCAGTGCCTATAGTGAGTTTCTGGAAGAAAAGGTCTATGCTTTATTATTTTTTACAATAATTAGCTCAGAAATATGGATGAATGCAGACTCCATTTACAGAAATATGTGGTGGTTAGAGTACAGTGTGTAAGTGAGGGAATGTTTCAAAGAGGAGGAGTAGGAAATGTGTCTAAAATGGTAGATTGGAGCTTTAAATATGTACCTTGACTGGTACACTGGGGTTTTATTCTGGAGGCAATAAGAAGCTGTAAAAAGTTATTTGAGTAACTATGCAAAAAATAGTTTTTTATAAAGAAAATTTTAATTTTACTGGAAAGGGAAAATCTAGAAAAGAATAAAAACCAAGAGTCCTGATAGAAAACTATCAAACTAGTCCAGAGGATAGTCTATTAAAACAAACTAGAATAGTCTCCATGAAGAATATCTCCATGACAGCAATGACACTGAGGGAGGATAAGAAGAGAGAGTTTCCAGAGAGAAAAAAAAATACACCCTGTGATTATGTGAAGTTTAATTCAGAAATGTGAATCTAATTAAAGATGAGAAAATCTGTTAAAATAATTAATTATATTAATATATAAAGCATTTGATATTCCTTTTGCTTATACCAACTTCCTACATATATTTTGAAGGCTGACCCCTACCCCAGGCCATTTGGGTGTCTGTCCATGTAGTCCTCTGTAAAGAGGCCTTGACCACCCATACTAAAGGAGCACTTAATGTCTTTTTACAACTCCTTATCCTATGTTTTTTAACCTAGCTATACATTCCTACCTAATCTTGTATTGTTTAATTTTTTTATTGCTTTTTCATTATCAGTCTCCTCTACTAAACTTCCAGGCATATGGAACAGGAACTCTATTTTAATCACCAGTATCTCTCCTGCTTTTAGAACAAAACCTGGCTTGGAAGAAATGATAAAAAAAAGTAGTTTTCAGTTACTGATATGATTGCATTCATATATGTAAAAAATATACCAGGTATAATTTTACCACAAATTTTTAAATTAGAAATAGATGAATTTTTTTTAATATATCATCATTCCAAAAGTGAACCTTATCCTTAGTGAAGAAATACTAGAAGTATTCTTGTCAAAATTAAAAACAGGAAAAATATAAAATATTCTTTGCTTTTGCTCTCATTTTTTTATTTCTGAAACAATGAACCAATACAACTAGACAAAAAAAAAAAAAAGAGGTATAAACATTGAAAAGGGTAATTTATCTGGAAAAATCCTAGAACACTATTACAATCAATAAGAAAATCCATGCTTTCTGGATATAGAATTAATAGCCACAAATCAGTATCTTCCATACATAAATAATAACTAGTTAGAAAACCATAAGAAAATTTATGATTTATGGATATAAAATTAATAGCCACAAATCAGTATCTTCCATACTTAAAAAATAACTAGTTAAGAAAACCAAATGCAATTAAAATTTTCCATTTTAAATGTGTAAAGAAATACTTATAAAAAAACCTAATTAAAATATTCAAGATTCACTTGAAAAAATGCTTTAAACTGCAGTAAGAACCCTGAAAATAATAAAATTCTATGTAAAGACATACTAAGTTCTTAGAAAAATATATTTTAAAGGTACAAGTTATTTCTAAATTAGTCAACAGCCTGACCTGTGGTGGTGCAGTGGATAAAGCGTCGACCTGGAAATGCTGAGGTCGCCGGTTCGAAACCCTGGGCTTGCCTGGTCAAGGCACATATGGGAGTTGATGCTTCCAGCTCCTCCCCCCTTCTCTCTCTCTGTCTCTCCTATCTCTCTCTGTCTCTCCCTCTCCTCTCTAAAATGAATAAATTAAAAAAAAATTAAAAAAAATAATTAAAAAAAAGAGACAATTTTTTTTTTTTTTTTTTTTTTTTTTTTTTAATAAATTTTTATTGATGTTAATGGGATGACATTAATAATTCAGGGTACATATATTCAAAGAAAACATGTCTAGGTTATTTTGTCATTAAATTATGTTGCATACCCCTCACCCAGAGTCAGATTGTCCTCCCTCATCCTCTGCCTAGTTTTCTCTGTGCCCCTCCCACTCCCCCTAACTCTCTCCCTCCCTCCCTCCTGCGTCCTCCCTCCCCCCACCCCTGGTAACCACCACACTCTTGTCCATGTCTCTTAGTCTCGTTTTTATGTTCCACCAATGTATGGAATCATGTAGTTCTTGTTTTTTTCTGATTTACTTATTTCACTCCGTATAATGTTATCAAGATCCCACCATTTTGCTGTAAATGATCTGATGTCATCATTTCTTATGGATGAGTAGTATTCCATAGTGTATATGTGCCACATCTTCTTTATCCAGTCTTCTATTGAAGGGCTTTTTGGTTGTTTCCATGTCTTGGCCACTGTGAACAGTGCTGCAATGAACATGGGGCTACATGTGTCTTTACATATCAATGATTCTGAGGTTTTGGGGTATATACCCAGTAGAGGGATTGCTGGGTCATAAGGTAGTTCTATTTGCAGTTTTTTGAGGAACCACCATACTTTCCTCCATAGTGGTTGTACTACTTTACATTCCCACCAACAGTGTATGAGGGTTCCTTTTTCTCCACAGCCTCTCCAACATTTGCTATTGCCCGTCTTGTTGATAATAGCTAATCTAACAGGGGTGAGGTGGTATCTCATTGTAGTTTTGATTTGCATTTCTCTAATAACTAATGAAGCTGAGCATCTTTTCATATATCTGTTGGCCATTTGTATTTCTTCCTGGGAGAAGTGTCTGTTCATGTCCTCTTCCCATTTTTTTATTGGATTGTTTGTTTGTTTGTTGTTGAGTTTTATGAGTTCTTTGTAAAGTTTGGATATTAGGCCCTTATCTGAGCTATTGTTTGAAAATATCAGTTCCCATTTAGTTGGCTGTCTGTTTATTTTGATATCAGTTTCTCTTGCTGAGCAAAAACTTTTTATTCTGATGTAGTCCCATTCATTTATCTTTGCCTTCACTTCTCTTGCCATTGGAGTCAAGTTCATAAAATGTTCTTTAAAACCCAGGTCCATGAGTTTAGTACCTATGTCTTCTTCTATGTACTTTATTGTTTCAGATCTTATATTTAGGTCTTTGATCCATTTTGAATTAATTTTAGTACACGGGGACAGGCTGTAGTCGAGTTTCATTCTTTTGCATGTGGCTTTCCAGTTTTCCCAACACCATTTCTTTTCTCCATTTTGTGTTGTTGGCCCCCTTATCAAAGATTATTTGACCATATATATGTGGTTTTATTTCTGGGCTTTCTATTCTGTTCCATTGGTCTGAGTGTCTATTTTTCTGCCAATACCATACAGTTTTGATTATTGTGGCCCTATAATATAGTTTAAAGTCAGGTATTGTAATGCCCCCAGCTTCATTCTTTTTCCTTAGGATTGCTTTAGCTATTCGGGGTTTTTTATAGTTCCATATAAATCTTATGATTTTTTGTTCCATTTCTTTAAAAAATGTCATAGGAATTTTGATGGGAATTGCATTAAATTTATATATTACTTTGGGTAATATGGCCATTTTAATTATATTTATTCTTCCTATCCAAGAACAAGGAAAATTTTTCCATCTCATTGTGTCTTTTTCTACTTCTCTTAGCAATGCCTTGTAGTTTTCGTTATATAGGTCCTTTACATTCTTTGTTATGTTTATTCCTAGGTATTTTATTTTATTTTTTGCAATCGTGAAGGGGATTATTTTTTTGAGTTCGTTTTCTAATATTTCATTGTTGGCATATAGAAAGGCTATGGACTTTTGTATGTTGATTTTGTATCCTGCGACCTTACTGTATTGGTTTATTGTTTCGAGTAATCTTTTTGTGGAGTCCTTTGGGTTTTCGATGTATAGGATCATATCATCAGCGAAAAGTGATTCCTTTACTTCTTCTTTTCCGATGTGGATGCCTTTTATTTCTTTGTCTTGTCTGATTGCTCTGGCCAGAACTTCTAGCACCACATTAAATAAGAGTGGAGAGAGTGGACAACCCTGTCTTGTTCCTGATTTAAGGTGGAAAGTCCTCAGTTTTATGCCATTTAATATGATGTTGGCTGATGGTTTATCATATATGGCCTTTATCATGTTGAGATATTTTCCTTCTATACCCATTTTGTTGAGAGTCTTAAACATAAAATTGTGTTGTATTTTATCGAAAGCCTTTTCTGCGTCTATTGATAAGATCATGTGGTTTTTGTTCTTTGTTTTGTTGATATGGTGTATTACGTTAACCGTTTTACGTATGTTGAACCATCCTTGAGATTCTGGGATGAATCCCACTTGATCATGATGTATTATTTTTTTAATATGTTGATGTATTCGATTTGCCAGTATTTTGTTTAGTATTTTAGCATCTGTATTCATTAGAGATATTGGTCTGTAGTTTTCTTTCTTTGTGCCATCCTTGCCTGGTTTTGGTATGAGGGTTATGTTGGCCTCATAAAATGTGTTTGGAAGTATTGCTTCTTCTTCAATTTTTTGGAAGATTTTGAGTAGAATAGGAACCAAGTCTTCTTTGAATGTTTGATAGAATTCACTAGTATAACCGTCTGGGCCTGGACTTTTATTTTTGGGGAGGTTTTTAATAGTTTTTTCTATTTCCTCCCTGCTGATTGGTCTGTTTAGGTTTTCTGCTTCTTCATGACTCAGATTAGGAAGGTTGTATTGTTCTAGGAATTTATCCATTTCTTCTAGATTGTTGTATTTGGTGGCATATAGTTTTTCATAGTATTCTACAATAATTCTTTGTATATCTATGATGTCTGTGGTGATTTCTCCTCTTTCATTTTGGATTTTATTTATTTGAGTCCTGTGTCTTTTTTCCTTGGTGAGTCTTGCCAAGGGTTTGTCAATTTTGTTGATCTTTTCAAAGAACCAGCTCCTTGTTTTATTGATTTTTTCTATAGTTTTTCTGTTCTCTATTTCATTTATTTCTGCTCTGATTTTTATTATCTCCTTTCTTCGGCTGGTTTTGGGTTGTCTTTGTTCTTCTTTTTCTAGCTCCTTAAGGTGTGAAGTTAAGTGGTTTACTTCGGCTCTCTCTTGTTTGTTCATATAGGCCTGAAGTGATATGAACTTTCCTCTTATTACTGCTTTTGCTGCATCCCAGAGATTCTGATATGTCGTATTTTCATTTTCATTTGTCTGTATATATCTTTTGATCTCTGCGCTTATTTCTTCTTTGACCCATTCATTTTTTAGAAGTATGTTGTTTAGTTTCCATAATTTTGTGGGTTTTTCCCCCTCTTTTTTACAGTTGAATTCTAGTTTCAAGGCTTTATGATCAGAGAATATGCTTGGTACAATTTCAATTTTTCTAAATTTGCTGATATTGTCTTTGTGGCCCAACATATGGTCAATTCTTGAGAATGTTCCATGTACACTAGAGAAAAATGTATATTCTGTCGCTTTGGGATGAAGTGTCCTGTAGATGTCTATCATATCCAGGTGTTGTAGTATTTCGTTTAAGGCCACTATATCTTTATTGATTCTCTGTTTGGAGGACCGATCTAGAGCCGTCAGCGGTGTATTGAGGTCTCCAAGTATGATTGTATTTTTGTCAGTTTTTGTTTTAAGATCAATAAGTAGCTGTCTTATATATTTTGGTGCTCCTTGGTTAGGTGCATATATATTAAGGATTGTTATGTCTTCTTGATTCAGTGTCCCCTTAATCATTATGAAATGACCATTTTTGTCTCTGAGTACTTTTTCTGTCTTGTAGTCAGCATTATCAGATATGAGTATTGCTACACCTGCTTTTTTTGGGTGTTGTTTGCTTGGAGTATTGTTTTCCAGCCTTTCACTTTGAATTTGTTTTTATCCTTGTTGCTTAGATGAGTTTCTTGTAGGCAGCATACAGTTGGATTTTCTTTTTTAATCCATTCTGCTACTCTGTGTCTTTTTATTGGTAAGTTTAATCCATTTACATTTAGTGTAATTATTGACACTTGTGGGTTCCCTATTGCCATTTTATAAATTGCTTTCTGTTAGTTTTGTATCTTGTTTGATTCTTCTCTTTTGTTTTTCTATCGTTTGTTTTTGTTTGTTTGTATTCCATACTTCTTTCCTCTGTTGCTACCTTTTTTAAGTCAAGTGTTTTTGTGGTGGTTTTTTCAAGGGTGGTTACCATTAAGTAATGAAAAGGGTACCTACCATATTCATCGTAGTACCCTATCTTATGAGTATTTCTGCACTTCATCGTCCTTTGCTACTGTTAATCTTCATCCTTTCTCCCCTTTTTTTTCTTTTGTTGTCACAGTTTAAGTTTGGTTTTATTGTTTTCTTGGTGGAGCTGTTACTTGGGGTTATGTTTTCTTTTGTTCTTTGAATCTGGTTGGAAAACCCCCTTTAGTATTTCCTGGAGTGGGGGCTTTCTGATGATAAATTCTCTCATCTTTTCTGTATTTGTGAATGTTTTTATATCTCCTTCGTACTTGAAGGATAGCTTTGATGGGTATAGTATTCTTGGCTGAAAGTTTCTCTCTTTCAGGGCTTTGAATATTGGGGTCCACTCTCTTCTAGCTTGTAGAGTTTCTGCTGAGAAGTCCATGATAATCTAATAGGTCTTCCTTTATATGTTGTATTCTTCTTTTCCCTGGCTGCCTTGAGAATTTTTTCTTTGTCATTGGTTTGTGTCATCTTCATTATGATGTGCCTTGGAGTGGGTTTGTTGGGGTTAAGAAAACTCAGTGTTCTGTTTGCTTCTTGAATTTGAGGCTTTAGTTCTTTCCACAGGCTTGGGAAGTTCTCATCTATTATTTGTTTGAGTATATTCTCCATTCCATTTTCTTTCTCTTCTCCCTCTGATATACCTATTATTCTTATGTTATTTTTTCTGATGGAGTCAGACAATTCCTGTAGGGCTTTCTCGTTTTTTATTATTTTTGAGTCTCTTTCTTCTTCTCTCTGTTGTGCCTCAAGTTGCTTGTCTTCTATTTCACTAATCTTATCTTCTATCTGGGCTGTTCTATTAGCTAAGCTTGTTATCTCGTTTTTCAGTTCATGAATTGAGTTTTTCATTTCTGTTTGATTTGTTTTTATAGTTTCAATTTCCTTGGTAATATATTCTTTGTGATCGTTGAGTTGTTTTCTGATTTCCCTAAATTGCCTTTCTGTGTTTTCTTGTATATCTCTGAGTATTTTTAAGATTTCTATTTTAAATTCTCTGTCATTTGGCTCCAAGGCTTCCAGTATGCTAAATCTTTTCTCCATAGATTTTTCCACATCTATTTGTGTTACCTCTCTATCTTTTGTATCCATAATATTCGATTTCCTTTTTCTTATTGGCATCTGAAGGTGGTCTTGTTGATATTCTTAATTAAAATTAATAAAGAATAAAAAGGGGGAAAAAAAGAAAAAAGAAAAAAAAAAGAAAAAGAAAAAAAAAAATAAACCACACTCAAAAAAAGTAATGATTTATTATTTCCCCCTTTTTTCTTTCTTCTCCTTCCCTCCAAAAGAGACAATTTTAAATTAGTCAACAAATTTAAATCTATTCCACTAAAAATACTAAATAATATTTTTTAAATGAGAAAACCAAGGATAATCAAGAATAATTTATGAAAAATGAAGTAGGAACAGTCAACAAATGAGATATCAAGATTATTGTAAAATGTTGATAATTAGAAATTATAATATTTTTAAAGAAAGAGATAAATAAAAGAGATTTGGGAGCTCTGAAATAAACCACACCTTAGAAATGATGTCAGATAGAGACAGTATCAAACAAAATATGTTACTTTTAGGGGACTGTTTAATAATTAGTGCTAAAAAATACAGAAAAACTTTTATTTACACCTATATTAAAAAGAAATAACAAGCCCACAATTGAGTCATTTATGTTATGCCTCACCAAGATTTAATACTTAATTTAATAGCAGTTTTAGCCTCTTGCAGGAGTAGAATTAGAAATCAATCAGTCTAGAATTTCCTGGTTATCACTAATGAAGTAATATGCCTGGTAAGATTCCCTGCCTTTCTCTAAGGCAGTGGCTCTCAAAGTGTGTGCCAGGGTGCGATGGTGCACCCTAGAAGATTTCCAGGTGCGCCCTATGGTATTCCAGAGAAATATGTGCTTGCTGGCGACCAAAAAGCCAACAGAGTTTTTGGAGTTTAGATTTTCGGGGAACAGAGGTGTGTGTGGGGAATTGGCTGTAAGCTGACAGTCTGCCCAACTCCCACCTCACTTGCCTGATTAGGTTGCAAAAGGCTTTTAAGCTGTGATGCTGGATTGTTTACCCCCATGTTCCCCAGAAAGACTGGAGGCAAGTTTCTTCTATCCTTTGTTTGCTGTAAAGTTAAGATGATATGTATGGTGGGGGTTTTCTGCACTAACACAATTAAGAGTAAAAAGAGAGGAATTCTTCGATGTATTGATGAGGAAATGAGAGTTTGACTTTCAAATATATGCCCAAACATTGAAGAAATCCCTAGGACATATCAGGCTCATGTTTCTCATAAACACAAGAATGATAAAACTTAACACATTCACACTGGGACCTGCTGAATTTACTAAATCTTACTAAGAATGTATCTCTCTCTCTCTATATATATATATATAGATATAAAGATAACTTTTTTGTCATTTTTTTAACCTCTCTTTTTTACAAATTCTAAAAAGCATAACTCAAAAAGTGTAACATGAAAATGTCTTTTAATGTCAGAATAAATTTAATTTTGTTGTATTTACTTCATTTAATTACCATAAAAGCACACTTGGGCTTTATTTTTTTTCTATAAAATTTGACTTAATTATTATAACATATTTCTCAGAAATTTGTATATAGTGCACCTACAATTATTGGTAGGATTTTAAATGTGCCCCAACTTCAAAAAGTTTGAGAACCACTGCTCTAAAAAAAGATAGTCTTGACTCTTTTAACTTTCTTGTCCCACCAAAAACCTTCTATTTTATTTTATTTTATTTTTTTACAACTCCATTGGAGGGCCTATCTACTTAATGAATTATGCAATAAAGCCAGTTAGGTTTTTAAATTTACTTGGTTGAATTTTGCATTTAACACCTATGTCATAAAAAAAAGACATTTGGTAGATTAAATAATGTGACCTTATAATTTATAAGAATATATATATTTTGATTTTAGTCCACAGATCCTGGTACACAATCCCTTAAACCATCTATTTTCCTAAGTGATAACAGCCATCTAAGGATATTTTGTTATATTATTTGATCTTTTGTCCTTAGTTCCTCAAATAGCTTCAAAGCAATAAAGGTGAAAGAAATGTCTTTTGTTATTTATAACAAATGTCTTTCAAGCACACCTAAGTTAATTGATTTCTTGAAAGCCCATTGTGATTACAGGGTTGAAACTTTCAGCCTCCTCCTTCCTCCCACCCATCTGTGAGGGGCCAAGGAGCCTGAGATTGAACTAATCATTGAGATTAATTAATTATGATTACATAATGACTTCTCCATTAAAATCCCTAAGGTACAAAGAGCTTTCAGGTTGGTGAACATGTTGAGGTGCCGGAGAGAGCAGGAAAGTTCTGCATCCCTTCCTCTGCACTTGCTCTGTGTATCTCCTCCATCTGACTGTTTCTGAGTTGTAGCCTTTTAAAACAAATAGGCAATCGAGTAAGTAAACTATTTCCTGTGTTCTAGTCGCAGCCATCACAGCCATTCACATGCAGGTTCCCATTAGATTTGGTCAAATGGTAAAGAAACAGTGGAGCCAAAAAATGGTGGGCCATTCTTTTATCAAAGTCTCGCACTGGCCAACGAGCAAACACACAGGGCTCCCAAAGCCACTGATACATTCTCTGGTTCCACAACCAGGAGAATCTTCTCCAGTTTCTCCCAGAATCAAAGGCCCCACCAGTCTTAGCAGAGCACACAAAAGCCCTTCACCTCTGGTTCCCCATCTGCATATCTTCTTCCACTCTGCATATGGCTTCTTCTTCAGCACTCTGCATTATCTCTGCTCTCCCTGCAAAACATGGCTTCTCCCCATCACTCTGAAAACATTAGCAAGACAATGGCCCTTCCCAAGCAGGAAGGTAATTTGCAATTTCACAGATCACATATACCTAACTGGTACTGCCCAGTGCCATTTTGTAACAATAAAAGTGAGCAAACTCAAAACTCATAACTTTACAAACACAAAACTCAAACTTTACAAACTCATTTGACCAACATCTATTCTAACAAATTACAGAACCAAAGATAGGGGATTTGGTAACCTCCAATTTATAGCTGGTCAGTCAGAAGCACAGATGACAACCTAGACCTGAGATTGGCATCTGAAATGGGGGAGGCAGTCTTGTTGAACTGAGTTCTTAACCTGCAGGATCTGATGCTAACTCCCAGTAGATAGTATCAGAAGTGAATTGAATTGTAGGATGCCAAGTTGGTGTTGGAAGATTGTGTGCTGTGGGGGGAAAAAGCTTACATTTGGTGTCAGAAAAAAACTGTCAAAAGTGTTTAGAAAGTCTAACATAGTAGAGAAAGAGAAGCATTTTTTTCCCTTTTTAAAATAAATAAATAAAGCATAACCCTTGTCAGCTCAATTGGTTAGTGCATTATCCTGATACACCAGGGTTATGGGTTCAATCCCCAGTCAGGCACATACAAGAATCAACCAATAAATGAATATATAAATAAGTGGATCAACAAATTGATGTTTCTATCTCTCACTATCTTACTTCCTCTCTAAAAATCAATAAATAAGTAAAATTTTAAATAAATGCATTTATAAAGTCAAAATTTACAAATTATAAAGATTATGTAAGGAAAGACAGAAATAACCAGAAATGATAAAGTAATAATTTGTAACAATAAATACATTAAAACATACATCAATAAGAGACTGCATGGCCAGGCCAGTGGCAACTACTGTCATGGCCATGCAGGTTCACATTGGAATCAGGCAGACAGTAAAGAAACAGTGGAGCCAAAAAATGGTGGGTCATTCCTTTATTAAAGTCTCGCACCGGCTGATGAGCAGACACACAGGGAAAACACTGCCCTTTCATTCAGGGCTCCTGAAGCTCTGACACATTCTCCTGTTCCACAACCATGAGAATATTCTCTGGTTCTGCCTAGAATCAAAGGCCCTACCAGTCTCAGCAGAGCTCACAAAGCCCCTCACCTCTGATTCCCCATCGGCACATCTTTTCTCTCTCTCTGCAAAACTGGCTTCTTCTTCATCACTCTGCATTCTCTCCTTTTTCTGCAAAACTGGCTGGGCCCACAAACACCCCTCTCCAGCAAACATAAGCAAAAAAATGGCCCCTCCCAAGCAGGAATGCAATCCACAATTTGCAATCAACTGCCCTGCTCTGAGGGCAAGCACACATGTGGCTGCCCAGTTCCATTTTTTAACAATAAAAGTGAGCAAATTCAAAAAAATATTGGGTTGGGGAATAAGTTCGTAGCGTTTTTATATTTTCTTTTATTTTACAATGATTTGTTTGCTGTTTGGCAAAGGGTAAGTATTCATTTGATAAAACTCTTTCTGCTCTACAAAACTATATTAATTGTATTTTTGAGTTATTTAATTTTTTATTAGTTTTGAGGCTTAGAAATGGAATACCCAGGAGGCAAAAATCAACATTTTCGACACCTGCTCTTCTTTGCTTTTCATCGAGGTCAAAAAGCTGCCGAAGCAGCCCGGGACATTTGCGACGTGTATGGAGAAGGTGTCATAGGCGAGTCTACAGCATGGAAATGGTTTGCAAAGTTCAAAAATGGCAACTTTGACATCAATGACATGTGCTGCAGCGGAAGGCCTTCTGAATTCGATGAAGAACTGGGAAATGCTCGAAAAGAATGCCATGGTCAACAAGGAGCTCTACATTGCCCAGCTACACCGCATGAATGAGGCTATTCGACTGAAAAGACCTGATCGACATGGTCAAACCATACTCCTTCACGACAATGCCAGGCCCCATGTTGCACAAGTCGTCAAAGCTGCACTCCAAGAGCTCGAATGGGAGGTCCTTCAGCATCCGCCGTATTCTCCGGACCTTGCACCTACCGATTACCATCTTTTCCGCTCCCTGTCAAACCATATGAAGGGCGTTACCTTCGATAACAAAGAGGTCCTTAAAAACTGGCTCAACAACTTTTTTGACACCAGACCAGGCGATTTTTGGTGGAACGGCATCAACAAATTGGTTGAGAGGTGGGAAGAGGTTGTAAACAGCAACGGCGAATATATAATTGATTAACTTATTGATATAATTATTGTTTTTTGTTTAAATAAAAGTCTTCGGTAAAAACGCTATGAACTTATTCCCCAACCCAATACAAATTTTACAAACTCATTTGCCAAACAGAGACAATATAGTCACATTAAAAGACAAACACTAGCCACAACCTGGTAAAAGAAATTTTCAATGGAAAAATTTGGCACTGAATTGGCATCTCAAGTTTAGAAAGAACTTATGAGGCCTTGGCTGGTTGGCTCAGCTGTAGAGCATTGGCCCAGCATGTAGATGTCCTGGGTTCAACTCACAGGGCACAAAGGGGAAGCAACCATCTGCTTCTCCACCCCTCCCCCTCCCTTTCTCTCTCTCTCTCTCTCTCTCTCTCTCTGTGTCTCTTCCTCCTTTACACTCATGGCTGGTGTTAAAGTAGCTTGTTTACTGAGCAATGAAGTAGTGGCCCATATGGGCAGAGCATCACCCTATTAGGGGGCTTTCTGGATGGGTTCCAGTCAAGGCACATATGGGAGTCTGTCTGTCTGCCCCCCACCTCTCACTTATGAAAAATAAATAAATTAACTTAAAAGAAATAGAAAGAACTTATGAATTAGTAAGAAATAGTTCAAATACCAAAAGAAAAAAATATTGTAAAGTTTTGGAATAAAAAATAGACAATATAAATATAAGAAAAAAATCTCAATTTCATTCGATTGGTGGCAATGAGAACAAAAATGGGACCAGGTATTAGACTGGTGGGGTTGGTACAGCAACCTCAGTACTTATTTTTTTATTTTATTTTTTTTATTTTTTCATTTTTCTGAAGCTTGGAAACAGGGAGAGACAGTCAGACAGACTCCCGCATGCGCCCGACCGGGATCCACCCGGCATGCCCACCAGGGGCGACGCTCTGCCCACCAGGGGGCGATGCTCTGCCCATCCTGAGCATCGCCATGTTGCGACCAGAGCCACTCTAGCGCCTGAGGTATAAGCCACAGAGCCATCCCCAGCGCCCGGGCCATCTTTGCTCCAATGGAGCCTTGGCTGCGGGAGGGGAAGAGAGAGACAGAGAGGAAAGCGCGGCGGAGGGGTGGAGAAGCAAATGGGCGTTTCTCCTGTGTGCCCTGGCCGGGAATCGAACCCGGGTCCTCCGCACGCTCTGCCGACGCTCTACCGCTGAGCCAACCGGCCAGGGCCAACCTCAGTACTTAAGTTCTGGTAAAGAAAGAATCCCAAATCAAGACTAAAACTATAAGATAAAATTTATTTAGAAAGTCATAGAGGTAGAAGAAATGGGCTTTAAGGAACAAGTTACCAAGGCACAAAAAGAAGGGGAGCTTAGGAGAAAGCATAAAATGCACCTCAGGGTGGGAACAGGTGGAGGAAGGTGAGGGCGAGGGCTTGCTCCCAGGAGAGAGAGTCTGCTGGGTCCTTCAAGTGCTTTTAAAAGTGGATATTTTAGAGAAGGTTCTAGGGGATGATCTCAATAGAACACTTAGCTCTCAGGCATGCCTTTCAGGGCTGTGGTTCCCACTGACTGGTAGGCACCAGCAGGGTTTCCCTAACCAATAGAGCTAGCCATACGGTCAGCTGTGGAGTCCCTTCTGTGGCTTTGCTGCTTTTCTGGCCTGCAGATGAAACACAACTGAGGCCCAGATGTATCCTTAGGGGTTAATGTTTAAGAGCTATTCTTGGGCCTCCTTGTTCACACCTCTGATAAGGGGATCTGACCTGAATGACCAGCAACATGCCAGGGAGGAAATTTCAGTAGAGGACCGAACTGGACCACATGACCAGCAATATGCTAATGAAAAAAAGGTTACTCCGGGGGCAAGATCCTGTTTTCCCAATTTTGCCCATTGCTAGACACCTGGGGCTTTCTGCCCTGGTGACTTTCTGTGCCCGGGCTATAGTCCTTTTTCTGCTTATGTCTGTCTAATTACCTACTACAACTCCACATTACAAAAACAAATTAAAACCAAAATAAAATATTTCCCATTTATAAATTTATCAGAATTATAAGGCTGGCTATAACAAGTATGAGTGAGGATATAGATAAGAAGATAGGCTCAAATCCTAACATAAATTGGTGCAACAACTTTGGAGTAATAAGTTCATGACCTATAATATGGCAATTCCAAAATCAGTTATGTACTTGTAATTCTCGTGTGTATGCATAAAAATACAAAATAGAATTATTGTTACAACAGTGTTTATTGCAAAGAATTGGATCCATATACCCCAAAGATAAGATACAATGTCTAAAATATATGCCAAAATCTATCAAATACTTAAATAGTATCTAAATGTCTTCAAAATGTGGAAATATATAAAAGGCTTCCCAATTTATTCTTCAAGATAGTATTTGGCAACAAAAAAAAACTATCACTAAAATTTATCTAGACATTAATTTTACTAGTGAATCTAACATAAAATACCAGGTAAAAAATTAACAAACTTGAAATAATAGTATACAAATAGAGAGGTGCAAATTCATAGAACTTATTGCATTTATAGAATAAGACCTATGAAATAATCAGTAACTAGCACAATTAAGAACTATACAAGAAACTTCTACTTCTGGCAATGTCAAAATAACTGGAACTAAACTTACCCTGGGGTGGTAAACAACCATAAAATTCGAGAAAAAATGCATGAGGCAACTGTTTGCAGACACTAGAGAACAGAAAGTTCAGACTGCAATTTTTAAGAAGAGAAAAACTCATGTGATGAGCCCCACGATTGTCTGGATATCTACAGGAAATTGCCCATCAAGCACAGATCAGAGTATGTGACTTCTTACATGAGGTTCCCACAGAGCAGCTGCCACAGTGCAAACACAGATGATAGAAGTCAAGCAGTACTGGGAGGCTGTTAGAGTTCCTGCCCTAGCCAGAAGGAGAAGCCATCTGAGCCTGAAGAAAGGCCCTAAATTAGGAATAAGGTACATATGTATGGCTACAATAGCTACAATAGACTGGCCCTAACAAAAACAGAACCCAAGCCTCAAGATGGGGCGATGGGTGTACGATGCAGATAATGTTTTGTTAAGTTGTACTTGAAACCTGTATGTTTTTGTGAACCAATGTCACCCCAATAAATTTAAAAAGAGAGAGAGAGAGATAATTTGAAATAGAATTCCACCAAAAGAGAAGAACTTTGAAAAATATTGGGTTTGCTATCTACCCTATCTTGAATCTCTGTTCAAGATGTTAGCCAGAAACAAACACCACGAAAACATTATTCTTTAAGGCAGTGGTCCCCAACCCCCGGGCCGTGGACCAGTACCGGTCATTGGGCCATTTGGTACAGGTCTGCAGAGAAAGAACAAATAACTTACATTATTCCCATTTTATTTATATTTAAGTCTGAACAATCAATGTTTTATTTTTTTAAAAATGACCAGATTCCCTCTGTTACATCCGTCTAAGACTCACTCTTGACGCTTGTCTCGGTCACATGATACATTTATCCGTCCCACCATAAAGGCTGGTCCGTGAAAATATTTTCTGACATTAAACTGATCCATGGCCCAAAAAAGGTTGGGGACCACTGCTTTAAAGGAATTATCCTATGTATCATCCAAAAGTTTCAGTACACAATCAAAATCTATTAGCTATCCTAATAAATAGGAAAATGTAACCTATAGTTTAAAAAAACATTTTTAGACTGACCCCAAGATAGTTCAGATATTGGGTTTCACAGATAATAACTTTAAAGCAGCTACGGATTGTGTTTATTTGTGAAGAGAATATTCATCTATTTTCTTATTGGATCAAATTAAACATCCTTGAATATCCTGAGCCTGGTAGGTGTGTAGTGGACATCCCTTTTACATACAGTTCTCTCTCCTTCTGCACAAAATAATAAACTCTTATTTATCTGCAACACTCACAGTGTATGCCTTTCATTAATTATAAAAATACATATTTATAGTAAAAAATAAAATAAAGTAACAAAAGATGAGTAAATTAAAAAATTGATTTTTCTTTACTATGAATATCCTCTTGAACTAAGCAGTATTTGTTATAAGGAATTAAACCCTTCTCTGAAACTTTAAATCAATTTCCCCAATCTTTATTTTTAAATTTTAATTGTATGTTTGGATAGCTTTTTCCTTATTGAACATTTTTCACATTAAAAGTCATAAGCTAGAATTTTATTTTACAACCAATAGTATAAACTAAAGTGCATTCTCTTCATCTCAGTGGTACATCAGTAAACAAGTTCTACTTACATCATTTAAAATATTTTAAAACCACATTTTCAATAACTTTAATATTAACATATTTATATGTTGAGGAATCTCCTTTTTCTAGCCCTTTGGTAATTCTTTAAGTTTGTCTATACCACCATATATGGTCACATTATTTTTTTTAATATAAGTTTTGATCCAGTTCTCAAAACTGTGTTTGTACCTACTTTTATAAAATATTTATTGGCAACAATTTTTACTTTACACAAAAATAGTTAATTATGGGTCAAAATGTATTCTAGCAAAAAAAAAAAATTAAACTGCTGGAAATCTTATAAAAATCACAATATAGCCTGACCAGGCGGTGGCGCAATGAATAGAGCATCGGACTGGGATGCAGAGGACCCAGGTTCGAGACCCTGAGGTCGCCAGCTTGAACGTGGGCTCATCTGGTTTGAGCAAAGCTCACCAGCTTGAACCCAAGGTCGCTGGCTCCAGCAAGGGGTTACTCGGTCTGCTGAAGGCCCGCGGTCAAGGCACATATGAGAAAGCAATCAATGAACAACTAAGGTGTTGCAAAGTGCAACGAAAAACTAATGATTGATGCTTCTCATCTCTCTCAATTCCTGTCTGTCCTTGTCTATCCCTCTGTCTGACTCACTCTCAGTCTCTGTAAAAAAAAAAAAAAATCACAATGTAATTTTATCTGGGGGTGATTTTGTCAAATTCTTGATCAATACATATGTATTCTGATGTTTTCAATTTAAAATGTCTCTTGAAACCATAGCTTTTGAATCTTAGAAATAAGGTATTCTTTAAAATCTCGTATCTAGCCCTCTATGTTGGAACTGATGCTACCATAAAGTCAATTTAAGTCAACTGAATTAATTGATCTGCATGACTTTTTATCAATTATCAAGAGACCAAGTTTTCTAATTTATACCACATGCTAAAATAATGCCTCCTAATTGTATTACCTTTGAATATCAACAATTCGATTTATAGTCACTCCCCAAATTCAGTATTTATAGAAAATCAGCCAATTACAAATATCACTATATGCTTTGAACTATATTCAAACTTAATAGAATTGTTGTTGACACTGAAGAGGTTCAGAACAGGCCTCATCAACATGTGCTACTTTGAGTTGTGGATTATTTTGAGCCAAAGACAATAGAAACCCTGTGAGTCCAGGAGAAACTTCTATGCCCCTCCTTTAACCATCTAGAGGAATCTAAATTGGGGGCCTTGCTCACAGTGAGAGTTATTAACAAAAATAACTTTTTATCATTCATCTGTAATTGGTAGGGCAAAAATCTAATTACTGAACATCTGCTCTTCTTATAATTCTACAAATGACCTTTCTCCACTCTGAAAGGTGACTTACCTTGTTCCCTGGTTAAGAATGTCATATATATCTCAATTTACCTTTCTGTCTCTGAACCTCTTGTGTATATGGTTTTCCATACATATGTATGTAATTAAATTTTGATTAAATTTTCTCTTGTTTGTCTGTCTCATGCAGATTAATTATTAACCAGTCAAAAGAACCTAGAAGGTAGGTAAAAATTTATTTCTTCTCCACAACATAGAAGACATAATTATGAAAAATAAGTTATATTATTTTCTAAAAGTGTTTAAAGTCATCAATTGATTAAAAATTATAAAATTTTGTATTTTGCTATATATATATATATATATATGCATGTATATAAAAATATGTATAAACACACACAAATACTGAACTTCAATGAATGCCTGTGTTGGATTGGGAAATCAATATAATCAATTGATTGTATCAATTTAAAGTCATAAATTTATTAATTTATCTAAATATATGTTGTTCTAATGATCACACAAATTGACATTATATCTAAGAACTCACAAAATCTTTTTGTATAGGTCATTAATTCAAATTCAGTTTAGGGTGCTGCTACTTAAGTTGTTACTGATTTTGAGTGTAAAGCCAGTAGCCGTGGCTGTTAACAGCCACCAAGCACATGCAGGTTCGCTTTTGACTCGGATAGATGGTAGAGAAACAGCAGAGCCAAGAACTGGTAGGCCATTACCTTTATTTCTAGCTCTCACTTGGCAAGCTAGTAAATGTAGGGACCCACCTTACCCTGAAGGTTGCATGAGAGGTTGCATAAGGAACAAGGAACTTAGAGCTGACCCAGCCCCCAAATCCTGTTTATCTAGATTTGTAACAGTTTTAACAGTTTTAAAACTTTTCCACTGCCTGCCCTATGTTACTATGCCATGTGACTTCCCCCCCCCCCCCGCCAATAGCTAATAGCCAAGTCTGCTTTTGGAAACTGCTTGCTTGCTCAGCCTATATAAGACCTAGTTTGTAAGCGTTTGGGCGCGGCTCTCATCTGCGACTTTTTAAGAGTATAGTGTCCCTGAGACACCCGAGAGTCCGCCCCTGCGCAGGTTAAAAGCTTGGCCAATAAATTTTCCATCTAAATTCCTGAAAGTCTCCGATATCTGTTTTGTACCCCGGTGGATGCTACAGTAAACACAAACACACTGGGCTCCAAAACCCACTCCTTCAGCGCTCACAGAGCTACTGACATATCTGAGTTTTCCTAGAGTCAAAGACCCCACTAGCCTCACTCAGTCTTGTCTGTATGCTTTCTTGCTGCCTGCCTTTCTGCAACCACCACATGGCCTCTCTCCCCTGAAACAACCTGGTCTCCTCTTAAAATGGTCTCCTAGCTCCTCTTAAAACTTTTTGGAGGGACAACCCCTCCTTCAGCAACATTAACATAACCAAGCCCCTTCCCAAGCATGAAGGTAATTAGCATTATCACCTGGGCGATGGCCATTCATGTGGGCAGCACCATTTTTAACAATAAAAGTGAGCAAAACCAGAAAATACAATTTTACAAACTCATTTGCCCAACATTGAGTTACTCATTGCTCTATTAAAATATGACATATACACTGCTTATAATTTTATTTTAAGCTATATTTTTATAATGATAATGCATTATTTTTTCTGTAATTATCTTTATTCAGTTCTGTATTTTTTATATAAATAGCTAAACAGAAAATTAAAATGTAACCTATAAACCTATTTAATAGTAGTAACAGTTTCCAGTTCTATCCTTTAAAAAATGCTATAAGAGGAGACTGTAGATCAACTTCTCATACTTCCTAGATTGAAGGCAGAGATGCAAAAACTGTAGAAGAGGGCAAATTGTTAGTTCTTTCAAAGTGGGAGGAAGTATTATCAAAAGAGGTTTTTTGATACACCAGGCACAAGTAAAGATACTTTGGTGAGATGACAAATGTGGCTGAGTTGGGGAGAGAACCAATCTCTATAGCCTAATATAAATCATAACCCTCAAAAAATGGTGGTGACTATAAATAACATTTGTTTCTTTTTAATTTACATAAAGAGAATAACTTTGAGGTGGAAAGAAAAGAAAGACATACATGCAAACCAAAGGTACTGAAGGATGACACACTGTGAAGAAAGTAGAAAATATACTCTTCACAAAAGTTAGGGAATATTTCAAAAATGAATAAGAAGCAATAAAATATCCCTTAATTTTTGTAAACAGTATACTTACTAGTTAGTATAGTTAGAAAAACTGGACCCCACCTGGCCTGTGCTGGTGCAGCGGATAAAGCATTGATCTGGAACACTGAGGTTTTCGGTTCGAAACCCTGGGCTTGCCTGGTCAAGGCATATATGAATGTTGATACTTCCTGCTCCTTCCCTCTTCTCTCTCTCTCCTTTTTTTTTCTCTCTCTCCTCTCTAAAAATTAAATGAAGTCTTTAAAAAAAAACTGGACTCCAATGTAAAGTTAACATATAGAATTAATAGATATTTACCAGGAGGCCACAAGATTCTTGTTTTATGGTGAGACAGTCAACTGAACAAAGATATGAGGAAATACAAATTCACATGTATTACCAACTCAGCAAAGGTGTAAGAAGTGCCTGTTTTGTTTTGGCTTTGTTTCGTAACCAAATCTTATAGTAGCTAATTTTGAAAGCAAGGGAAGTACTTATCAAATTAATTTTATGAGAAATCATATATACAATAAAAATAACATAAATGTGACCACACTTGAACTAACATTTCAGGTTATAAGTTTAGTATTTCTAATGATACCACAGCAAGAATGAGTCATATTGTGTTTGTCCTTGTGAACAAAAAAGCAGCTGTTTTTACTTTTCTCATTTTAATTTGCTTTGTATGGTAAACTTGTGTATTATGTTTGTAAATTAGATCCAATCTAAATGTGTGAGATTGGAATATGGCAGTCTTGAAATTTCTGTAAATTTTATATATATGATAATTGCTATGTATGATATAAACTTCTTGTTTAAACTTCCTTCTTTTTTATTAACTTCCTGTTTGCATACTCTTTGGGAAAATTATCCTAGTGGGTATTTAAACAGCTTGAGATCAGTTGACCTGAGAACCATTTTTCCATTATCTAAGCACTTGGCTAGAGTTAAACATTTAAGTAGTTTGATAGCTAATATCCTTTTTGGGCTCAACTGTTATCCTCATGTTGTTTAAAAAAAAAACTGGTGACATAATAAGAATATTAAGGGTCTGCATTGTTTTTAAAATTCAATGATTTGTAAAATAGCACTTCAATTTATTTGGGCATTTCCAATCACCAACAGTTTAGTGAATCTTCAAACCCACCATAAAAAAGCAATGAGATGCTTTTAAAGAGCTAAAGTTTTAATTCTATAAATTGTAAGTATAAGATATTAACTTCTGCCAAGGGACTAATTAATTTTAAAAATCATGAGTATAAAATTAAAAGGTTTGTTTAAGGCTTTTAATGTAAGTATTCAAACTATCATTTTTCCTAGCCTAGTGAATTATTATTAATAAAACTACTTCTCTTTTTATTACATATAGAATAATCTTTTTAAAGTACATATAATGAGTACAGTGTATAAAGGTATGAATATGCATTTAAAGTGTAATGGTGGGCCCTGGCCGGTTGGCTCAGTGGTAGAGCATCGGCCTGGCGTGCAGGAGTCCCGGGTTCGATTTCCAGCCAGGGCACACAGGAGAAGCGCCCATCTGCTTCTCCACCCCTCCCGCTCTCCTTCCTCTCTGTCTCTCTCTTCCCCTCCCACAGCCAAGGCTCCATTGGAACAAAGTTTTCCCGGGCGCTGAGGATGGCTCTGTGGCCTCTGCCTCAGGCACTAGAATGGCTCTGGTTGCAACAGAGCAATGCCCAAGATGGGCAGAGCATCGCCCCCTGGTGGGCATGCCGGGTGGATCCCAGTCGGGCGCATGCGGGAGTCTATCTGACTGCCTCCCCTTTCCAACTTCAGAAAAATACAAAAAAATAAAAAAAGGAAAAAATAAAGTGTAGTGTAATGGTGTACAACAATCATTATAATACTAAGGAAAGCAATGCCATAAAAGTGAAGAAAACACATTGTAAAACTTATTTTCAAAGCCTGGCCCATTAGGTTGGAATCAGAAGTTTCCAGATATATGCCCACATTTGCATGAAAATAAATAATTTACATTCCTTTGATCACTTGATATATATTTTAGAATCAGTGGTAGAACTGGCTATGAGAGAAACAGAAAAAAAGAAGTAACTTGATGAATTAGGTGAACTCAAGTAGCTTGGAGGACAAAAAGCAGATCTTCACTGAGGAGAGAGGTAGTTTATCTATGTCCCATCAGAGATTTGCTGATCCAAAGACCCACTGGGATATTGGAGTAAATTCATGCAGCTGGTATGAAGTCAGATTTTTGCCAGCTCTATTCTCTCTTATGATACACTTTCATTGTTGGAATAATGGCATGTCTAGATCAAGGCTGGGCACAAAAGTCTAACAAAGTTCTTTGAGCAGAAATGGCTGTATTGTTCCTATGAGCTGCAAAAATCATCCTCACTTTTAGTACAACTTTTCTTCTGGGCCTACAACTATTTTGGAAATGTCTATTATATTCTAATCAATTTGAAAATGTTAAAGAGAATGAAAATATAGTTATTTTGCTTAAATCACCTGGATTCAGAGAACTATGGAAGTGTTCATTTTTTTCCCTAATATTTTTGCTTCAAGGAGGATGAGCACTTGAGCTTGAAAGGGGTCAGCAAACTTTTCCTGTGAAGGACAAGAGAGTAAATATTTTAAGCTTTCGTGGACCATATGGTCTCTGTCACAGTTATTCAACTCTGCCACTAGAGTGTGAAAGCAGCCGTAGACGATACATAAACAAATGAGAGTCTATGTTCCAATAAAACTGTAACTATAGACACTGAAATTTGAATTGTATATAATTTTTACATTTTACAATATAGTCCTGTTTTTTTAACCACTTAAAAGTATAAAAATGATTCTTAGCTTGTGGGCTGCACAAACACAGGTGGTGTGTTGGATTTAGCCCATAGGCTATAATATGATCATCTGAGAGTAGAGCACAACAGTGTACATACAGTGATGAAAAACAAAACTTTCCTAACAAAGATTTTTTTTCTTTTTTATTAGGTATTTACTTCTATTTTGATATGTTTTGATAATTAGCTCCTAAAACGTGTCATAATCCAGGCTTTAATCATAGTCCAAGAGAATCCTATTTTACTAAAGCCATTAATGTTGAGTTGCAATTTAAAAATGTGAAACTCCCCAGCAATAATCACATTTTAATTACTAAGCTAACCCATTAAATGACCACCACTACTGTGTTTATATATTTGACATCAAATAAAATACTTTTATGCCTTTAGTTTTAATATGAAATGAAAATATTTACAAAGATTGTCCTGACTTAGAAGGCACCTTAGTTCCTTAGCCACAAGTGAGATGGTATAAGATGATGGGGTTGAATATTTCATAATGTGGCCAATCGTCTCACCAGTTAATAGTTTCCAGTAAGCCTTCTAAGATGGTCTTTCACTTCACAGATTGTCACTCTACATTTACATTTGATATTCTTCTTTCTTTATTAGTTCGGCTTCCTGAAACACTATGGAAAGTATTAGAAGTTATAGCCCTTGCTGAACACAAAGGGAGGAGATAGTGTCAAGACAATGAAGCCAGGAAGGAGCTTCTGTGTATGCATTTGTTGGATAAATCAAGTGTAAGTTGTCAGGAATGCTCTCTTGTCTAAGTGTTTCTAGTAACATAATCATTTTCAGGTAAACCTCATTAAAGAGAGAATGGGAAAGTGAGAGAGGAAGAGATCAAGGAATTTACAAAGTCATCAGCAGTTTTCTTGTTTTCAACTTGCCTTACAGACTAAAGACAAAGAGTGCTGCTTCCTACCAAGGCTTAGATTCCTTCCCTGTGTCCCTTATTTTCAGTTTCTGAAACTTATTATATGTCCAAAGAATATTCTTAAATGAACAAACTAAAATTTCGGGTTCACTTTAAACTAGTTCAACATCTCATATGATATTTGTTGCTTCAGTATTCATCTGTGACTTTTATTGAACCCTACTTCCTGGGGGTTTTCTTTTCCCCAGAAAGGTCATTCTTGTGACCCTTGTATCCTCATCAAAACTATGTCACTTGAGCACTTAGTGTAATACCTGGAATACTAAAAGTGCTTGATAAATTTTTAGGTATAATTATTCTCTCCAAATTCTGCTTATCATTGTGCTGAGTGCATGTAAAGTTAAGTTGAAGTAAGCTCATAATAGTTTAATATGTACTTTTACCAGGCTTATGCTACAAAGGAAGGACCCACATGTGCATTTCAATTCTAACAACTAAGATACGAACAATGTTTCTAAGATGATCAAATTTTTAAAAATTCTTCAGATCTCATACTTAAATAAGTTATCTATATGACTGTACATATAAGCTCACATTTAGAAATCAATGAATAAATATGTATTATATATCAATGGGAGTGCACATTTTAAAACCTAAAAGCCTCTTGAATATACAGTTCTCAAAAACAACTTTATGAGTTAGATACCATTAAGAACACCTATACCGTGCAGAAAGGAAACCAACTCATAGATATATCAATTCCCAAGAACACAGTTAAGTAGCAATGCCACAATCATAATGTAGGCAGTCTGATTCCAGGGTTCTCACTTCAAACCAGCAGAGAATTTACAAGGCAGGATTGCTTCAATAACTGTGATATTAAAATCACATAAAAATTGCCCTGGCTGGTTGGCTCAGTGGTAGAGCGTCGGCCTGGCGTGTAGAAGTCCCGGGTTCGATTCCCGGCCAGGGCACACAGGAGAAGCGCCCATTTGCTTCTCCACCCCCTTCCCCTCTCCTTCCTCTCTGTCTCTCTCTTCCCCTCCCGCAGCCGAGGCTCCATTGGAGCAAAGATGGCCCGGGCGCTGGGGATGGCTCCTTGGCTTCTACTCCAGGCGCTAGAGTGGCTCTGGTCGCGGCAGAACGATGCCCCGGAGGGGCAGAGCATTGCCCCCTGGTGGGCAGAGCGTCGCCCCCTGGTGGGCGTGCTGGGTGGATCCCGGTCAGGCGCATGCGGGAGTCTGTCTGTCTCTCCTGGTTTCTAGCTTCAGAAAAATACAAAAAAAAAAAAAAAAAAATCACATAAAAATTAAAATTCATAATTTTATATGAAACACCTAAAACTTAGGTTTCTCCTGAATTTATATTAAAATACAAATTAAAACTTAGGTTTCTCCTGAATTTTTCACTGAGCAAATAATATAAGAATAGGATATTATAAATAATTAATTCAAGCAATAAATATTTACAAAGCACATACTAAGATCCAGGGTTGTTCCAAAGTATTCAGACATATTAATAAATAAAATAAACAAAGATGTACATTATTGAGGAGCTCATAGTTTAGCATGTAATATTAGGTTGTTTTTTTTTAATTACACTGAGGAACAAAATTTTTGTTGCATCCACAAAAACACTTGTTCTTACCTGATTCGAGTGTGCTGATCTCAAATTTGACATTAGTTTTTCTCTGTAAGCTACAGTTATTTTCAATTCAAGATTTTAGGTTTTCATCTTATTGTAAAATTGTCAACATTTAGTTTAACATAATGAAGTAGAATGTCTTCTTGGGCATCATCTTTGTGAAAATATAATAATTTATATAATGCAGTAAATACACAAATACACTAAAAGATATGCTTGCATCAAAATTTGTCTACAATTTCAAAATAGAACATATTAAAACACTTATTTTAATCATAAAATTTGCGCACAACTTATTTAAATTCTATTCAGGCAAAAATTTCTGTTTGTAGCTCTTGTGTTTGTGTACTTGTTGAGGACAATCTCGTTTGATGTTCCAGCAGTAGTCTGCTCATCACTAACAGCTCCAAGATTTTTGGGAAACTTATCAAGGTGACTGTTCAGGAAGTGAATCTTAATGCTCATGTTACATCCAATGTCATGGAAAGCCAACAGCATCCTTTGAACCAGAAGTTCATAGTTTTCTGCTTTTTTGTTGCCAAGAAAGTTCTTTGTAACTGCCATAAAAGACTGCCATGATGCTTTCTCCTCCTTACTCATCTTCCTGGCAAATTCTTCATCACATATGAGGGTTCAAATTTGAGGTCCATCGAATATACCTGCTTCTATCTTCTCGAAAGACAAGGCAGAAAAAGCAGAAATAATATGTTAAAAGCATTCATTTTCTCTATTCAAAGCCTGAACAAACTGCTTCAATAAGCCAAGTTTGATATGAAGTGGGGAAAAAATGATCCTGTCTCGATTAACTACAGGTTCGTTCACAATATTTTGCATCCCTACTTCCCGAGCTTCAAGTTTCGGCCACTCCTTCTGTGTCCAGTGTTTCTCCCGAGCTTGGCTGTCCCACAAACACAGAAAGCAAGAATACTTTGTGAAACCTCTTTGTTGTCCAAACAGGAAATTTACCATTTTAAGATCCACACAAATGATCCAATTTTGCTCCTCATATTTCAGAAAGTTGAGGACAATTTTTATGTCATTCTTACTAAGTCATTCTATTAGGGTTGGCTAAACTGCTGAGGGATTAATGACTGCTTGGCATCAGAAAAAGACCCTTCAGATTCTACAACCATTTCCTCATGCATCTTATAAAATACATTTGATCACCATGTTCACTTTCTTCTTCCTTAGAAGAAATAAAACCATTGAAAACTGGAACTGGGAGTGTCTCAGAATGTGGGATAGGTCGTATTGCTAAGGAAATATTGGGATATGCAATCATATGCTGTTTTTTCTTGCCAATGCCCTTTGTATGGATCAGACAGAAATAACAGTCACTGCTGTGGTCCTTAGGTTCATGCCAAACCATGGGAATACCAAAAGGCATTCTTTTGTGTTTTCCTTTTGTCCAGTCATGAAGCATTTCCTCACAATTATGACACACAATATGAGGAGCCCAATTCTTGTCTTGATCACCAAGGGAAACTTGAAAATAGGCAATATATGCATGTGTCACAAATGATGAAATATTGCGCCTTTGACGTTGCAGTAACAGCCACATATATAACAGAAGGTGTCAGGACTATTTTTACATTTTCACCTACTCAAAGAAGCCATGATTCAATCTTAAAACAAAATAAGAGGGTGTTTTTATCAGATAATAATTTTTTACATTTAAAAACAACTACAATTATGTAAAGTGATGTTTGTAAAACATTAATTGCCTGTGGTTAGGTTCAATCTAAGAGTTGTTGTCCTTTAACTTCAATTTAAAAACCAATGCATGCCATTAACTGTAACAAAAAGAAATTAAAATTTCATGAAAACTAGAGCATGCACCAAAAAACGAATTTCAGATTTGTAATCAGAGATGCAGAAATATATAGAAACAGTTCTAAAACCTCATGCAACAGAAAATGAAAAAAAAAATTGTTCCCCAGTGTTATCTGCCCTATGTTGGACAACTTTTTAAGAATTTATGTATAGTAAACATAACCAATGCACAGGTATAATCATCAAATTAAAATGTTCTGACATCCTACTCTGAGGCAAATAAGAATGTATCCCTGTTTTAATTACCTTTACAGTATCTGTTAGTGGTGTTCTCCTTTTTTTTTTTTAGACAACTACTAACCATTACACTTTATCACCAGCTAACTGGGAAGCTAAGCAGCTGCTTATTTAACTACAACCAGTCTTCTTGCTATGATCACTTGGCTTAGCTTTCCTTGGAAGAAGAAGGTCTACTCAAAAAAGCAGACAGGAAATCATTATTATTTTCATTGCTAGCTTTTCTTAGAAGTTCTTAAATTAATATTCATTTCACTTCTGAGATTATTTTAACTCATCTCAGTACTTTCAAAGTTAATTATCATGCAAAAAAGAATATTTTCTCTTTACTTACATTTTAATATCTTTATAGATTTGCTAATTTAAAATATTTAAAAATAATAGAACAAAGTTAATGTTTGAAAAAGTTAAGTGGTTGAGAAGCAATCAATTCACAACTAAGTGGAGCAATGAGTTGATGCTCCTCTCAAAAAAATGTTAAGTGGTTAATTATTTTTTTGTTTTAAGATAAATGAATTCTTTTAGAATAATTCACATAATACTTAATCGTTCTAATAAAATAGAAAATTATCAATGCAAAGACCCCACAAATATCAACTTCAAGAAAAACTTTTAAACAACTTATACAAAAAGGAAATATAAATCAACATTAAGACATTTATGTCTTTTGTAGACTATTTAAACTTTTATATCACTTATACTTTGAGATAAAGGAGCAAAATGCCAAAATGCCACGTAGTCAGAGTGACATATGCAGAGGAGTACTGGCTTTGGATCTGACAGACTAGCTTTGACCTTGACTCTGCAACTTTCCAAGCCCGTGGTCTAGGCTTTGGAATAAACTTTCTGAGCCTTAGTTTCTTTATATAGAAGACGAATAATGACACTGTATCCATGTATATAAAGCTCTCCTCATATAGAAGTGTTTACCCTGTGGTAGATATTGTAATTATTAATCAGAAAGGTGCTGGATTTAAGAAAGACTTAAAAGTTCTACAGAGAAAGACACAAAAATCCTTAAAGAATTTAGGTTTTATACAGGTGAGAAATGTAAGAGGAACAAATGAAGGTACCAGATGAATTCAAACCATGGTTGGATCTCTGAATATGTGTCAAGAAGTGAATCATAACAGTAGTCTTCTGAAACCACCTCTGGATCAAGTACTTTTAGAAACTTTTACATATGTTCTTTCAGGTTTTCCTCAAGATAAAACTGAGTCACACAGCTAGTGACTGAAAAGACCAAGAAAAGAGTATGTGGAAAGCCCTCTGCCGTCTCATGTACCTTGATGTACTTGAACAATAGGAAGGACTGCAGAATAGTTAATGGGGTGGAAAAAGTTTTATTTCTAGAAAAATAGATAGTTATTAGAGTATAGTCTTAGCTGATCAAGAAGAATGTGTATCTTCACTGTTATGCTTCCATTAGGACAAAAACTGGTCTAATATACAAATCTTTTGAATGGCCCTTGTCTTTGATGTAAGAAGAGAATATTTGCAGAACATAATTTCCCAGCAACCCACTGCCTTATATATGCTTATTATCATAACAAAGCCTGTGCATAAAACATAGTGTAAGAGTCCAATGATTTAATACAGGAATAAAAATAATTCTATGAAACTTTTATAATGATTTGCAGAAAAAAACAGCCTTCAGACCACTGTGTTTCAAAGATTAGTTTATATTAATTTATAGCACTGCTTGTGGAATTACCTTTTTAAAAATTATTTACTAATTTTAAGTTGTTTTTATGATTTCAAACATTCTACAGTGTGTCCATAAAGTCATGGTGCACTTTTGACCGGTCACAGGAAAGCAACAAAAGACTATAGGAATGTGAAATCTGCACCAAATAAAAGGAAAACTCTCCCAGTTTCATACCTATTCAGTGCAGTTCGATGTGGGTTCATGCACAGATTTTTTAGGACTCCTTAGGTAGCTATCCCATATAGCCTCTACAGACTCGTCACTGACTGATGGCCTACCAGAACAGGGTTTCTCCATCAAACTGCTGGTTTCTTTCAACTGCTTATCCCACTGAGTAATGTTATTTCTATGTGGTGGTGCTTTGTTATAAATGCGCCGATATTCACGTTGCACTTTGGTTGCGGATTCGAATTTAGCAAGCCACAGAACACACTGAACTTTCCTTTGTACCGTCCACATCTCAACCTGCATGGCCGTGGTCTGCTCTGCTGTATACACAGTATCATGTCATCATCTGCGCATGCGCACATGCTGCCCCATCATCCTACAGAAACTGGGAGGGTTTTCCTTTTATTTGGTGCAGATTTCACATTTCTATCGTCTTTTGTTGCTTTCCTATGACCGGTCAAAAGTGCACCACGACTTATGGACACACTGTATATTCATTTTGAAATTATGAAAAGTTGATAAAATAAGAAAATTGAATTAACAATGAAATTTCATATTTTTTATGCAGAATATTTCCTTATAACTTATATTAGGATTTTAAGAGTAATTATTTTTCAATATATCCTGCCTAATTCCTAAGCATTGGGAAACTTTGCTACACATTGTCAGATTTTGTTTGTACAGTTATATTCTTTTAATTTTTTAAACTTGCTTGACATTTGGAAATGACAACAAAATTAATTTTTTGGATATGTATTTTTTTCTTATACCAATTTGAATCTAATAAAGGTTATATGGATAATATATATATATTTTTGTCATACATTATGACTTACATAAATTTTTACAATACTGAAGTTCTGTTATTCATCTATTGCTTCCCAAAATATTAGACTCAAATCAAACAAGACTAATGAATGTTAGCTCTAATATTTTTCCAAATTTCTTTTAGGGTTTTAAAATCACATTTGATATCTTTATAACACAAATCAACAGATCTTTGACTTTGTTGCATTATTTACTCATGTGTGCTGGGCTCATAGAGGAGCCATAAAGGATAAAACTTAATTTGTTTGCATGACTGTTCATTAAGGAGAAAAAAGTGTATAATTTTTTATTTCCACATTTTTTTCCATAAGAAAAACAAACATTGAATATTGTTGCATATAATTTTATTTATCTTTATGGAGTATGAGGAATATATAACTGCTTAACATATACATATATATTTATACATATTTGAATGTATTATTTTAAATAAAATTATAAGTTAATAGGAGGCTATCAAACTGCTTCAAAAAGCAAAATGTATTTGACATAGATTTATATCAGCATTTCTATATTTTGAATCATCTTGATTTAATCTTTCTGATGCTTCAATAATGCTAAAGTGGACTTTCGTGGTATATGTATCACCACAGAAATGTAATATATGTGTTCCATATAATTTCCTGCATTATGTGTGTGGGTTGTGGTTGTTGCTTGAGTTCCCATGACTATTGAGTGAGGAAGTTGGGTATAATTCCTGGCAGCATAGTAGTTAATCCTTTACATTAAAGAGCAGTTCAAATTTCAAAATGTTTTTCTGAGATCATTACAAAAATAAAAAACAAATGGCAGTGTTATCAGCTCTCATTACCAATTGCCCAGTAAATGTTTAAAAAAAAACCACGTACACTAAAAATAGTCACAGGAAGCAATAATTTCTATGACAAATTATTGGGCTGTTTACTTAGTGTGCTAAGTAATATATTTTTGATTAAAGATAAGTAGTTTAAAAAGTTACATTTATGTTGTTGTTGGGAGGGTAGGGAGGAAATTGCTATTCCCTGAAGGCTGATGTACCTTGTAAAACAATCTATCTTCAAACCAAAATGAAAGAGAGGCAATAGCAGCTCTGAATTACATGATGATGTTCATTACACAATGTTCTGTAGCTGTTTACAGATGTCTCATTTTGAGGGTCAGATTAGGCCATTTTATTTTTGTTTTTAAAATTACATTACATAGCATTGGTTATAATTCTTTTATGATTTCTGTTACCATCTCTATATAAACAGCGCAGTGTATATTTTGAAAAAAAAAATACATTGCACCCCTTGCTGTTCCAAAACTGTAACTGATGAAAAAGCTTCTGTACTGTGGCTCTGAGGCAAGTCAGGTACTTATTAGAAAATGGCCCTTTTATATAGTGCAACCAACTATAACATCGGAAGGCTGGACTTGTAACCACTTTAGAGAGAAAGTACCGGAGAGTAGACGGTGAGCTGATCAGCAAAATGCCAACTCCAAGCTGCAATGAGGCAGTGATTTCAAATGACCCATTTGGCACATTTTATTTTAAGGAAGTAATCCTAAAGCACAAACACAGTCTTTGCTAAAGTTAATAAAACTTCCCTTAAAAGTTAAGGAGTCCTACTCACAAGATGCTTTTATTCATAGATGTGTTCAAAGTTGAGTTTTTGTTTTTCACTCAGGTTGTATTTAGGCAATGAAGGTTCTAACAAGGGAAACTTCCTTATTATTATTTTTTTTTATTTTGGAGAAAAGAGATGTCATTATGCCTTGGGAAGTATTATATTCTCGTAATCATCTGCAATGCTCATTAGTCTTATTATATCTGAAGCACTCGTATTTGTTAAAGCAGAAGCAGGAAAGATAAAAGAAATTTGAAAGTGAAATCATTACACATTTGAGTCAGTGCCTTTTTCAAACCAGAAGCCTGCTCTATTACTCTTAATGAGCTGGTGCCCCAAACACTGAAAATGAATTCATATTTCTTAACCTCTTTTGAACTTCCAATTTATAACTATCATGTGTTTTTATAAGAAAAAAAAAAACTTTACTAGTTTTTAAAACTGTCTTCTTTATTTTGGAGAACAATAGTTAATTTTTAAAAACAACTCACTAGTAATATTCAACCAGATCTAAAAATGTGATATATTTGTTGATTAGTCAGTAATTTTTATATTTTTTAGGATTAACTAGATATAACCTAAGACACCTGTTAAAAATAGATGCTTAAAATTTAAGAAGATACATCTTAAAATTAACAGTTAATGTAACACAAGCATATTAAGTTAAATACACTATTTATAATGGTTACAAATAGAACTGGGAAAAGCTAGATAGATGGTGGGATTGTATCAGCACTGAAGTCCTGGTCTGACATCACACTATCATTTGCCAGTGGCAGGAAGTAGATAATATATACATAGGATTTCTGTCAGCTGCTTGTCAATATACAATTGTCTCAATAAAAATTTCAACTAAAAATTAAATGTTACACATTATTATTTTCTCTATTTACAGCCTCTACTTTTACATAAGAAATATAATTGATTTTAGTTCATTTTATTTTTTTACAATAAATGCTCTAAATATTTTATTGGAAAATATATGATAACAGATTATATCCTAACTTTAATATACTAGAAGACAGATTTTAATTATAAAAATTTCTAAGGTAATAGAATATAATATTAATTTAGAAGGAGAAAGAAGGAGGTAGATGTTCAATTTTTGAAAAGATAAAAATTCTCATTCTCAAATACTGTATTTTCCCATTTATAAGATGCACCATTTTTTGAAAAACTTGGTATCTAAAAACTAAGTGCGTCTTATACAGTGGTTGTAGATTCTTTTACTTGCATTTCCCACTTTTTTGTGCCTGATGAGGAGTTGTATGAATTTTGTGATGAAGAAAAACTTGAGATTCAATATCTTTATTAATACATTTTTTTCAAATTTCCAGCCCCCAAATTAAGGTGCATCTTATATATGGGAGTGTCTTATACATGGAGAAATATGGTACATTTTTACAGTATATGGTGACATCATTGTTATAAACAACCAAAAGCTACATATTGGTATTGATTTGATTTTAAAATAATGCAATCCAGCTTTATATCCTATTTTGTAAATGAAAAGAAACATGGGACAGGAGAATGCTTACATTATAGATCCAGAGGTGGAGGAAACCATCACTCTTAATTAAGAAGCACTACAGCAATAAATAGTGCTGTAGGAAAAGGACTAGATCAGAAGAAATGAAAACATGTATGTTTTAATGCTTTCCTTTTGGTGACCTTAACTGTGCTAATTTGCATTGATAAAGTATGACAGAGACTGTCAACTTAAATGGTCTACATAGTTGTTATTTAAACAATACCATTTTGCAGTAATAATCTTGGATATGTTTAAGACAGAACTTTCTTTGTGGAAGTTAGAGTTGAATAAGCTGTAGTCAGCTTCCTAGAGGCTCGATGTCTGTGGCTAGTTTCTGGACTGAGCAGTGGGGAAGCCATTAGCATTCCAACAGCGTGATGTCAAGCAGGCAAACTTCTGGAATTTCAGAGCCACACAGTCTACTTCGACTAAGTGATAAAATTATGATGAACATTAATTCACTTAATATGGTCAAGTAAACTTTGTATCAAAGCAGAAGATTCAGGGCCTAGAATATTTCCATGTGCTTTTTATGTCATTACTTTTTTACCAGAGAAATGAAGATATGACAACCCAATTCTTCACAATAAAGACTAATTTTTTCTTAATACCAAAATGATTGTTGTTCTTATAGTAAACTCATAAGTTGATATTGTAATACAGTATCAGAGGAATGAACCAAAGAATTGTTTTTGTGGGTAAGCATCAACATGAGTAACTGCTGTTGGAAATAACAATCAGTTTTGTTTTTATGATTTCACATTGATGTTTACCTATATTTAAGCTCCTATAGAGATTTCAATAGATCAGACCACCAAGCTTGGGTGCATTTTCATGGAAAACTACTAAGAAAAAGAATTTAAAACATTATAAATCAAAAAAATTTTAATAATTCTTTGTAATGTGTGTCCTATGCCAAAACTGCAAGAGAAAATATGAAAAAAAAACAAAAAACCATCCAAATGTTATTCATACCAATATCCAGATGTTTTGGAGATCTGATGTGAGGTTTATAACTATTAAGATTGTTGACATTTTCAACAATATCTTATAAATGTATATTTATAAGTCTTATAAAATGTGCATTTTTTTCTATTTATAGAATTTCAAAGAAAATAATTGAAATCACTATATTGAAGTCAAGTAAGAAACAAAAACAGAGGACTGCAATATTTTTCTCTTTTAAAATAATGTATATTTGACCCGGCCGGTTGGCTCAGTGATAGAGCGTCAGCCTGGCGTGCAGGAGTCCTGGGTTTGATTCCCGGCCAGGGCACACAGGAGAAGCGCCTATCTGATTCTCCACCTCTCCCCCTCTCCTTCCTCTCTGTCTCTCTCTTCCCCTCCTGCAGCCAAGGCTCCATTGGAGCAAAGTTGGCCCTGGCACTGAGGATGGCTCTATGGCCTCTGCCTCAGGCACTAGAATGGCTCTGGTTGCAGCAGAGCAACGCCCCAGATGGGCAGAGCATCGCCTCCTGGTGGACATACCAGTGGATCCTGGTTGGGCGCATGCGGGAGTCTGTCTGACTGCCTCCCCGTTTCCAACTTCAGAAAAATACAAAAAAAATAAATAATAATAATGTATATTTAACATTCCACTGATTATTTTCCAGGTGATAACTTTTATTTCTTAATATATATCTGATTTAATATTATATTCTGGCAAGCATAACAATACTTGTTGGACAAATAAGTTTGTAAATATATATATGTTTGCTCACTTATACTTTGCATCAGGTGTGGGGGACAGGCTGTAAGCAGGCAGGGTTGTTATAGCCTAAGGCTTAGTCACTAAGCCTTTCCCACCCTAAGTGACTTTGTATCAGAGACTTCCTTGTTTGTATATTGTATTAAAGGTTTTGATTTCTACACTATACAATGGGGCAGAGAAACCCATGCTAGAGGAGAGCAGAGAAAGGCCACATGGGGGAGAGGAGAAGCAGCCAAGATGGCGGAGTGCTAAAGGAGAAGCCAGTTTGTGCAGAGTTTGTGCTGAGAGGAGGAGATGGGGAACAGAGGTGAATAAGACTGGTGAGCTAGAAATGTTTGATTCTAGGAAACTCGGATAAGTCAGTGGCCTTGGGAGCCCTGAATAAAAAGAGAAGTGTTTTCATACTGTGTGTATTTCTTGCCTGCCGCGTGCAAGCTAGAATTAAAGCTAATGGCTCACCAGTTCTTGGCTCCATTGTTTTTCATTACTGTCTGTCCAAATCAAATGTGAACCTGCACAGGCCAGGTGGCTATGATGGTGGTGGAGCCTACTGGCTTTACAATTGTTGGGCAGATAAAATGTATTATGCTCACTTTGTTAAAGATAACACGAGGAAGCCATCGCCCAGGTGATATTAATGTGTGTTGGGGTGGGCTAAAGGCAGGCGGAATCCTTGTAGCCTGGGGCTTGGTTTTGGGATTAAGCCTTTCCTACCCTTTTTGATGTGGGGTGGTGCAATCCAATCATGCCTCAGAAGGTGACTTTGGGTTGGAGACTTCCCTACTTTGTATATTGGATTAAAGGTTGTGAAGCTACACTATAAAATGGGGGCAAAACGGGACTTGGCTCTTGGTTCCTGAGGTTAGCATGAGAGAGCAGAGAAAGTAGAGCCAGCAGCGGAAGGAGGCCACGTGGAGTAGGCCAGGAGAAGCAGCCAAGATGGCGGAGTACTGAGTGAGATGCCAGTCTGTGTAGAGTTTGTATCTGGGATAAGGAAGAAAATGGGGAACTGAGGAGAATAAGGTTGGTGAGCTAGAAACCTTTGATTCTAGGAAACTCGGATAAGTCAGTGGCTTGGTGAGCACTGAGTGTGACTGGGTTTTGGAGCCCAGTGTGTATTTTTACTTGCCCGCCGGGTGCAAGGTAGGATTAAAGGTTATGGCCCACCAGTTTTTGGCTCCATGGTTTCTTTACCGACTGTCCGAATCCAATGCGAACCTGCAAGGGCCGGGCTGCTGTGATAGTGGCCCTGGCCCTGATTACTGGCTTTACAACAATACTGTAGACTAAATGCTATTAAAGCAACTAAATTTTATTGAAACAAGATCTGAGTTGCACTAAAAATTCTAAATGTAAGGTCGGTGGATAATGGAGGCTGGTCACTTGGGGAACTCAGACCCGCGAACTTTGGCTAGGACCACCCACAACCAAGCGCGCCAAAGGAGGCTTCACAGGAACCCTTTGGAAAAAAGCGACCATCTACCAGCCAGTGAGATTTCACCATGTCATATTAGCTCAACTTCCCTAGAGGGACCCCTTTAAATATCTCCCACGCGGTTTAATCCTTGCGACTTCCCTGGCCTCTATCTCTTCCATCTTCCTTTCTTCGGGGCCAGGGAACCTTGCCTGGCAGGATGCGCACTCTGTACTCAATAAGCCTTTTGTTATTCCACACTTTGTGGCTCCGGCCCCGTTCCTTCCTTCTCAGCGGGGAAAAATACCTTACACTAAAGAACTTATTTTCACAATCAGTTCCAATTTTGATGAAAACAATAAAAATGAATTTTACTGAAATGAAGTTGAGAAAAGTATATTGTATAAAATACATACATTTGTATTTATGAATTATGTATGTCTCTGAAGGGAAGATTCTTGCCACCGAAAATACACCTCTTTGGGATATTGATTATCTAAGCTGGTTATTTTAAGAAACAAAAGACTCAAGGAAAACCTCTGACCTTCCCCCTTACTATTTAAAAGCACTTAGATATACAGGGCCTATTACACAAAGGGAGCTATCAACTATAGTATGTTAAGAATTTAGGTGTGGTGGGGAAGACTGGGCAGGGCTGTTATATGATGAAAATCCACTCTGTCCTCCATTTGTTTACCAAACATTTGCTTTGCCATCTCTATGGGAATTGCCTTCCTGACCTTAAAGTCCCAAACCACTATTCCTTCTTAGCTCAAGATGGCATATAAGCCGTAGCTTTGTCCTTGGGCCCATATACTTTTGAAACCCCCATGCATATTGTTGGTCAAATAAGTTTGTAAATATGATATACAGGTTTGCTTGCTTATAGTTTGCATTGGGTGTGGGGGACAGGCTGTAAGCAGGCAGGGTTGTTATACCCTAAGGCTTAGTTTTAAGACTTAAGCCTTTCCCACACTAAGTGACTTTGAATCAGAGACTTCCTTGTTTGTATATTAGATTAATGTTTTGATTTCTACACTATAAAATGGGGCAGACTGGGAGCTTGCTCTCTCTTGGTTCCTGAGAAGAGCAGAGAAAAGCCACGTGGAGGAGAGGAGAAGCAGCCAAGATGGCAGAGTGCTGAAGGAGAAGCCAGTTTGTGTAGAGTTTGTGCAGAGAGAAGGAGATTGGGAACAGAAGTGAATAAGGCTGGAGAGGTAGAAAACTTTGATTCTAGGAAACTCGGATAAGTCAGTGGCTTTGGGAACCCTGAATGGAAAGGGAGATGTTTTCCCACTGTGTGCATTTCTTGCCTGCTGGGTGCAAGCTAGGATAAAGATGATGGCCCACTAGTTCTTGGCTCTGTTGTTTCATTACTGTCTCTCTGAATCAATTGGAACCTGCATTGGCCAGGCAGCTTTGATGTTGGCTGTGGCAACTGGCTTTACACATATATACAAAATTATGTTTGGTTGTTTTCCCTTCTGTCTCATTCCAATTTAAACCTTAGACCATTCAAAAAAACATAGAAGGCATTAGAAAAATTTCTTCCTCTCCTACATCTCTTAATACTTAATTCCTCTCTGTTGGGCAGATAAAATGTATTATGCTCACTTTGTTAAAGATAACACGAGGAAGCCGTCGCCCAGGTGATATTAATGTGTGTTGGGGTGGGCTAAAGGCAGGCGGAATCCTTGTAGCCTGGGGCTTGGTTTTGGGATTAAGCCTTTCCTACCCTTTTTGGTGTAAAGTGGTACAATCCTATCATGCCTCAGAGAAGTGACTTTGTATTAGAGACTTCCCTATTATGTATATTGGATTAAGGGTTTGGATTTCTACACTATAAAATGGGGATGGAACGAGAGTTTGCGCTCTTGGTTCCTGAGGTTAGCATGAGAGAGCGGAGAGAGTAGAGCCAGCAGCTAAAGGAGGCCACGTGGAGGAGGCCAGGAGAAGCAGCCAAGATGGCGGAGTGCTGAGTGAGATGCCAGTTTGTGTAGAGTTTGTATCTGGGATAAGGAAGGAGATGGGGAACTGAGGAAATAAGGCTGGTGAGCTAGAAACCTTTGATTCTAGGAAACTCGGATAAGTCAGTGGCTTTGTGAGCACTGAGTGTGACTGGGTTTTGGAGCCCAGTGTGTATTTTTACTTGCCCGCCGGGTGCAAGGTAGGATTAAAGGCTATGGCCCACCAGTTTTTGGCTCCGCTGTTTCTTTACCGACTGTCCGAATCCAATGCGAACCTGCATGGGCCAGGCGGCTGTGATAGTGGCCCTGGCCCCGGCTGCTGGCTTTACACTCTCCTACATCATTCAAACATTACCAGGCCATCCACAGACAATCTAACATGGGAAATAAACTCTACTATGTTTCATATTTTTCCTATACCAGTCATGAAGAAAACTCTCATAATCATGTGTCTAGTATTATATTTTGTGGTCCAAAATATACCTATATAACAAGCTGACTGATAACTAAAACATATTCTAATATTCCACTTAACTTTTATTATTTTAATGCTTAGATCAGTAGTTCTTAAACTTTTTGATGTTGGGGTGCATTTAAAATCCTACAAATAATTGTAGGTGAATTATATACAAATTTCTGAGAAATGTGTTATAATAATTAAGTCAAATATTAAAGAAAAAATATAAAGTCCATGCATGCTTTTTTTTGTTTGTTTGTTTATTTGTTTTTGGTTTTGTTTGCTTTTTTTTTGTTTTTTGTTTTTGTATTTTTCCACAGTTGGACCCAGCATGCCTACCAGGAGGCAATGCTCTGCCCATCTTGGGGCGTCACTCTGCCGCAATCAGAGCCATTCTAACACCTGAGGCAGAGGCCACAGAGCCATCCTCAGCGCCTGGGCAAACTTTGCTCCAATGGAGCCTTGGCTGCGGGAGGGGAAGAGAGAGACAGAGAGGAAGGAGAGGGGGAGGGGTGGAGAAGCAGATGGGCGCCTCTCCTGTGTGCCCTGGCCGGGAATCGAACCCAGGACTCCTGCATGCCAGGCCGATGCTCTACCACTGAGCCAACTGGCCAGGGCCCGTGCATGCTTTTACAGTAATTAAACAAAATAAATATGACAAAATTAAATTTATTCTGACATTAAAAGACATTTTATGTTACATTTTTTGAGTTATGGTTTTAGAATTTATAAAAAAGAGGGGTTGCCTGATCTGTGGTGGCGCAGTGGATAAAGCATCGACCTGGAACGCTGAGGTCGCCAGTTCAAAACCCTAGGATTGCCTGGTCAAGGCACATATGGGAGTTGAAGCTTCCCGCTCCTCCCCCTCTTCTCTCTCTCTCTCTCTCTCTCTCTCTCCTCTAAAATAAATAAATAAATAAAAAGAATTTAAAAAAGAGGGGTTAAAAAATTAAAAAATAACAAAATGTTATTTTTATATGTATATATAGATATATTCTTAGTAAGATTTAGTAAATTCGGCAGGTCCCAGTGCAAATGTGTTAAGTTTTTTCATTCTTGTGTTTATGAGAAACATGAGCCTGATGTGTCCTAGTGATTTTTAAATGTTTGGGCATATATTTGAAAGGCGAACTCTCATTTCCTAGTCAATACACTGAAGAATTCCTCTCTTTTTACTCTTAATTGTATTGAGGGTAGAAAATCCTAATTCACATAAATAAGATGTTAAAAATTGTAGTAAAATGTTCAAAGCTTTTTTAGATATTGTAACATATTCTTCTTTTTTAGAAATCCAAAAGGCTTCAAGAGACAATTCCTTATGTTTAATCATCAATCCATGATCAGTAGATATAGCTGCCAGTTCTTCTGTTAATGTTGAACCAAAATCACTTGAAGCTTCCATAAGTCAGTTTCTAATCCAATCGTATTGTTCAATGTTAAGTGATGGAAAATGCTATAAATTAAATTCTACCTGTCAGCCTTCAAGTCTTATTTTATTTACACTTAACTTTTGCTCACTTCCAGAATCATATTCTTTACTATCATGCTTCTTTTTGAGAAATCTATCCATTTTATTTGGGTGTATTTATCAAAAGTAATATAATGATGTGTTAATAATAAATATAATAATGATGTGTTAACAAAAAGAATGGTATTTCAGTAATGAAATGGTATAATAGATTAACTATATTTATTTTTATATCTGAGCACATGCCATGAACCAGCTCAGCTAGTAATTTCAGGTCCTGAGTGGGAACAGTGAGGAATTAAGAAAACACATGGAATTAAGAAAATATGGGGTCAGGAGGGCCATGTAATTGCTTCCAGCATGAACAAAGTGCACCCCCAAACTGCATCTTGCTTTATTTATAGGGCAAAGTGAGGCCATTAGTAAATCAATGGTCTCTGATCACGTTACCAAGGCAACCCAAGAATTTTACCAAGTGTAGGAAAAACCCCCACCATATATATCATCTTAACTTTACACCAAACAAAGGATAAAAGAAACTTGCCTCCAGTCTTTCTGGGGAACATGGGGAGTAGTGTATACAATACAGCACCACAGCTTAACAGCCTTTTGCAACCTAATCAGGCAAGTGAGGTGGGGGGTTGGGCAGACTGTCAGCTTACAGTCAATTCCCCACACACACCTCTGTCCCCCCAAAATTTAAACTCCAAATACTCTGTTGGGTTTTTTGGTCCCCTAAGGCATATATTTCTCTGGAATACCATAGAATACCAGAAATACCACTTGGAAATCTTCTAGGGTGCACCAGTGCACCCTGGCACACACTTTGAGAACAACTGGCTTAGATGTATAATATGTGGATCACCATCTGTATTCTTGTCCAGGCCTCCCTACTGTTAGGTGAGACTATATATAAGGTGACCAACTTTTTTACAAAGAATAAATTGAAGAAAACAATATCATAAATAAAAGGAACATTTATTAATTGCAACAATAATACACTATAATATGATAAATGCATAATAAAAACATTTGCAATATTTTATATTATAATTATGATTACATGCCTACTAATTTTTAATAATAATTGTAAGAAAAAAGTACTCACATCTAAATGAGTACTTTTCCATTGAATGAATATTTTTTGTCAATGTATCATCTTGTAACAGTATATTGGAAATAGCTGAATAAGAAATATTCTTCATATTAAATTTTATGGCAACTGCAATACAAAATTCTCCACTGCAAATATTGCAGAAAACAATGGTATCTTTCTTTGATATAAAGAATGGAAATTCCTTTTTCAATTTATCATTGAAATGGCATTTTCTCTTTTTTGACTCTTTCATTCTTTAAATGAAATTTAAAATTAAAAATAAAATATAGATCTACATGAACAATGCAAGCACATTAGGAACTGAAAATGTTACATCATGGTAAGTGAATTTTCCAGAAGCTAAATTAAAAAAACTAAATACAAAACATAACCACTAATTTGGAGTGATATTTGGGTGTATTTATCATTTTCTAATTAAAAAGTCTGTTGTATGCAATTATTTAATCAAAATGCATTATTAACAGTTATGGTTTGAGGTTAGATTTCCACTTTAAAACCTGAATTTTGGGAAAATACTTGTAAATTAAATTATACATATTTGTAAATCATTAAATAGATTATGAATTAATAAAACATAAACTGTGCTTACCTGTCTATGATTGAAGATTCAATGAGAAAGACATAATTGTGAGTCTACAATGTTGTATGTACCATGTCATGTTTCAGTAAGAAGTACACAAAGCCATTTGCACGCTAGGTATATTGCACACTCTCTCAAGGTCTCCGGTGCAGACCACATGCATCTCATAATCATATCTCGCTGCACTGTACTGATTCTTGATTAACCATCATGTCAAATACAAATACATCACATCACATGCAATGGATCGACTCTGCATTGATCGAATACGAACATTTACAGATTAGTCTTCCAATATCATAAAGGAGGACATATAGGAGGGCACTTTTTGAGGGAAGATAGAACTTATAAAAGAAGGACTGTTCTCCCTATGAAGGATGATTGGTCACCTTACTATAAAAACTACATATTTCTGCTATTTTATAAAGACATACCCTCACTTCCTTTAATATATTTTCCTTCAACTAGGAATCTACATTAAAAGAGCTGATCTGTGCCTTTTTTTCCCCTCATTTATATTGTTTCATCTTCTTTTGTGTGTGTGTGTGACAGAGACAGATATAGGGACAGATAGGGAAAGAGAGACAGGAAGTGAGAGAGATGAGAAGCATCAAGTTTTGTTACAGCAACTTAGTTGATCATTGATAGCTTTCTTAAATGTGCCTTGACTGAGGGGCTACAGTAGAGCGAGTTACCCCTTGCTCAAGCCAGCAAACTTTGGGCTCAAGCTGGTGACCATGGGGTCATGTTTATGATCCAAGTTCAAGCCAGCAACCTCGAGGTTTTGAACCTGGGTCCTCCACATTCCAATTCAATGCTCTATCTACTGCACCACTGCCTGGTCAGGCTATATTGCTTTCTATGTGGTGCCCTCTAAATTTCAGTGATCTGTTTATACCTCTCTTCTCCTGACTAAACTGTCTGAAATAAAAAAGCACTTCTAATCTGTCTTTCAAATTCAGATATATGTTTTTATAATCAATTCATCACTATTAAACAGAATAGGGGTCATACATTAGGTATTCATTTAGTACATTTTAAAAATGGATGAAAATGACTTGTTTTTCTAAGTTGCAAACTTCTAGCATCTTGATAAAATTCTTATTTTTTCATTTATCAATAGCTATAAACTACTGATGCAGAGAGTAATGCATTAATCTTTCTTCCTTGCTGAGGCATTAGTATTAACTTTAGCAGTGAACATATATGCATAAAGACATTTAACAAAATTTATTGTTTGGGTTTGAAAAGTATCCCCCCAAAAATGTTGAAGTCCTAACCCCAAGTACTTGTGAATGTGACCTTTTGAAATTCGGCTTGGAGTAGATGACCAACTTAAGATGAGGTCATCAGGGTGGGCCTTTATCCAATATGACAGTGTTGTTATAAAAGGAAAAATCTGGATACAAACACAGACACATACACAGAGAGAACACTATGTAACTATGTAGGCAGATATTGGGGTGATGTATCTATAAACTATGGAATGCCAAAAGTTGCCAAAAGACTACTGCGACCTGGGAGAGAGGTGTGGAACAGTACTCATAGTGTTTGGAAGAAAGCAACCTTGCTGACGCCTGAATTTCAGACTTCCAGCCTCCAGAACTGTGCAACAATCAATGTCTGCTGTTTGAGCCACCGAGTTTGTGCTACAATTTATACAACTACAATCTTATTCTGAAGAGGAATATTCTCAGAATTGCTTATTATCTTTGGAAGCTAGGTATAATTATAGTGACTAAAGTGTGAATCATTTATTTTTCAAGAATTCCTAAAGTTAACAATTGGGAACTTGCAAAGAGAAGAGAGAAGTGCGGTTTGGGATGAAGGCCCACGCCGACCCAGCATCCTAGGGAGGAAGAGGCCAGGTGGCTTTCTATGATTGGCTTTAGCGTACAGTGGCATAACATGCCATAAAGGCCAAAAGAAGGGGGGAAGGATCCTAAACTTTCTAATTGTATTCTTTTATTCTCTCCTCATGGCCCACCGTTTGCTTTTCCCTAATGCCATGCCTGCCGGAGAGATCACATGGGTAAAGCACTTTCTGCTTCTAAATGAGCCCAGAAGTTTAGAGAGAGAGAAAAAAAAATTCCTGCTTTGCTTTCCTATGAAGATTTAAGATTAAAATATAAAGAGCAAGCACACTGATGATAGAAAGGTTAGACTGAGATTTTCTGTTTTTTAAAAGGAATTTTAAAACATTGTGTGTGCAGAGATGTCGCAGGGTACTAATAGTGTGGGCCTTTTAAAAATCAATAATTGGTGTTAGTAATAAGAGCTGTGCTGACAACCAGCTGTGAAACTGCCCTCATTCCTGCAGTGCAGAAGGGGAGAGGAGCCAGCTGACGATTATCCACTCTGAGGATTGCTTGCAGTTAGAGCTTCATTAAAAAAAATTAGTAAAACACCCCTTTTACCTTAAAATATGTATTGAAAGAGGATCTATATAAAGAGTTCAGAATAGAACTGCTGCAGACTGTTCAAATAAAGAGTATTTCCCAGTTGGGCTACCGGCCTACATTGTGGAACTTAGTCTTTACTCAGAAGCTCTTCTCCTCCCAATTAAAGAAAAAAGGTGGAGATGCCCACAGGCCTTTGCAGCATGTTTGGTGTGACTCTTAACCCCTCGTTCCACCTTCTGTATATGCCTCTTCTCTATAACACTACCTGACACAGGGCAACGTGTAGTCACCACTACAAATGAGGCCCTTAGCATCTCTTTCACAGATTTTGAAAGTCAGTGTTGAAATTCACTGTGGGTCCTTGCTTGTCTCCTACACAGGCAGCCTGTGAATATTTAGTCATTTTTATTGAAATCAAAGAGAGACATTTTTGTTCTTAAAGAAATTATTCAAAAATGTGCAGCAACAGATTCTACTTCTTATCAGTATATTCCTGCAAACCTGATCTTCCACATGTATTATCTTAATGAGGAAACTATCTAACCAGTGATAAGGAATCTTAGATTTTCAGCTTTAAATTTTAGCTACAGCTCTCTTGCACACAACCTTTCGAAATCCCTTAAATCTCCCAGAGCCCATTTCTCATTTTCCTCGGTGCTCCCATGGAGCTGATCCAGTGGTTTTTAGGGGAGCTCTGAGCGTGGACTCGCACTGAAGGGCATGGGGCAAGGGAAGAAATGGGCCCTGTGCTCCCTGCTTATTGTCCTGGAAAATAGGTATGATAATATCAGCCTCGCTGGAGTCCCATCACAATTAGTGTTTGGAAAATATTTTGAAATCCCAGAGTTAAAAAAGGTAATGTCAATGCCAATTATTTAAGCATCTTATTTCTAAAACACTATTCAGATTATTTTAAGTCACTTTTTTTCTGTGTGTTACAAAGGCAATTTTACTACCTGGAAACATAAATTGACATGGTTGTTTTATGGTCTTTTCAAAATTGCCTCAGTAGAATTTCTCTGTGACCTGGACCATCTAGCTAAATGCAGAATCTGAATTTTGAAGAATCATCTCATCAGTTAAACCACTTAAACACCAAGGAGATGAATCTATGGGATTGGTGCTTTGCTTTGTTGTTTCTAATTGTAGTTTCTATAATTTTCAGAAGGTGACGATGTTTCGCTTGGCTTAGTGTTTCAGATAGATTTCAGGAGGGAAGCCAAAAAGTGTAAAAGGAAGAATGGAATAAAGAAAGAAGTTTTACAGCCAAAGGCCATAGAGAAACTCATGTTTTGAGCTTTGATAACTTTACATTGTACATATACAACACATTTTTTGCTGTATGCATATTTCTGAGTCCAACATTCTGGGATTAAATATAAAATCACAAGTGTTTCTAAATGGTATAAAAATTGGCATTATTAGAAATCTTTGAGTGTATGAACAAGACTGCAAGTTTAAAACAGGGAAACCAACTTGAGAACAAGTATGTTTCTAAAGAGGAATCTGTTGCATAATTCTAAAGCAACTTTTTATAAACTACATAGGTTTGCCATTTACTTAGTACAACATATAATTGAAGAGTCCACTCATACACTCTATTATATAAAACTAGGAATAGGCATTGCTGGGTAGTTGGTAAGAGGTGACTTCGGAAATAAGTCTATTCACTCTTAACTACTTAGAAATGTTTAAACTAAACTATGTACCTTACAAGTGTCCTTTTAAAATGTATGAGTTTTTACTTGCTTTATTTGTAGTTTAATATTTGAAAATACTTTTTGTATCAATTAGCAAATTAGCAATTTATCTGGAAGGAAAAACCCAATCTGAGTTACTGAGTTACAAAGTGAATTGTTCTGCAGCTGCAGAATCAAGTGCTTCAGCTGAGTTAATGCTTTTCATTTCTTTTGCATGTGTCAGCATTAATGGAGGCAAGCTTCTGTGAAGCTTTGCATGTGAAGATGGTGCTGAGCAGACTAGATTCAATTCTGTTAAATCGCTTTTTGCTTTCTCTCTCTCTCTTTTTTGGAATAAGGCACAAAAGGAGACTTCAAATCAGGCTGAACTTCAAGTAAAAGTTAATGCTATTCTCTTTTGGGTTCAACCACCCACTTTGCTTAAGGTCACTAGTTGAGGCTAATGCAGCTCAGAGGGGCTGCAGTAAACTTGGCATCTCCTTGATTAGGCTCCCTGCTGATCTAATACACATACTAGCTCACTTGCCAAGTCAAATAACACATTTAGTGAATTGGAAATAAGATTTAAGTGGGCCAGCACAATGCGGCTTACCCTCTCATCTTTTTACCGAATCCTTCTCTTTGTACGCAAGGCTGTGAAAACTGCTCTTGTTAGAAGACTTAATCTTCATTTTTTTCCTGTTGATTATTTGGAAACAGGTCAATTGAATGTTGGAACTGCTAACTCCTCCCACTAAAGAAAGAACCCGCTTGTGGCATACTGATTGCATCATTTAAATGAAAGACTCCTATTATTAAAGTGAAAATACTATAGTATAAGTGTCTGTTAGAATTAATAAAAAGAAGTACCAATATTAAATATACTCCTTTTAACAATGCATTAATTTCTTTGTCTTATAGACTTTTCTAAAGCGCGCTTTGTATTAACTGCTGGTGAGTAATAGTTGGGGATGAACACATCAATAAATATTCATCTCCCCTGGCTGTTCTGCTGCAGTTAATTCTTAAATACAGTAGGTTATAACAGGGTGACATTTCTATAGTGCCTTTCATAAGAGCAATCTAAAGCATGTCACATAATGTTTGACTTTGAACTATTCAGTTTCTTAGTGATACAAATCTCTGGGTAAATTTATACCTTCGTGGTTTGTTTCTTTAAAAAAAAATGAGTCATTGTATTTGTTATAGTTTGAAATCTATCAAAGATTCACCATAGATTATCAAGCTATTCGTGCCATAATAATCTGTAACTGTCCTTATCTCTGTGTTGGATGTGCAGGGTTATGATGTGTGTGGACTTTTTATGATCTACTTATCTCTTCTGGTCATATATAGATTTATGTGTATCTCTTTTCTGACTAAATCTGAAATCAGAGCTTCTGTTCTGAAAAAATAAAATATATCTATGTAAAATCCAAGTAGTTCTCTGACATCCAAAAGTTAGAGAAAAATGATCATAGTATCCTACAAATTAGACATTCAATTTGCCTTCTTTACAAAATAAAACTTTAAATATGAAAAATGATGTTATGAAATTAAATTATCCCCAGTATAATTTGAGTGGTTATTGTAAATAGACTATCAGTTTCAAGGCACACAGTTTTATTATCTAAAGTTTACATGTTTGCAAAAGTTGTTTCTGAGTGAAAAGAATTTATTTATTAACTCAAAGCAACTAGCGTTTCTGTTTCTAGGAGATGTGAAATAGGTTATGCAATTTACACTGTTGAATTACTACAGCTCACCACTCAGAATAAATTCCAGATCTCTCTACTGCATATCTTCAGTTAGAAAAATAATATCAGTAATAACAAAGAACTAATTAATTTAGCATTCTAATTTGTACTATGATTTTTCAATTTGCTGGTACATGGCACCCTGTCACTTCTGGAGAACGACACAGAAGAGATGCCATTGCTGTATTTGCCATCTCCTCCACTCTACTCTGCTCCGTCTTTTGCTTATTCTGGGCACCAGCAGTATTTAAACTCTTCCTATGCAACAAGCAGGAAAACTAAGACAATTATAAAATTTAAAACTATAATTACACATCAAATAATTATGAGAAATAAAACAATTCCTAATACTATGGGTTTTGTTATTTGTATTAGTAAGAATTATATTGCTTTTTAATACCTTAGCTACAGATAGATGGCATCTAACCACAGGGTAAAATTTGGCTGTAGTTAAAGCATTTTAACCTCACTTAGGTTGTCAGGAGAGAAAATAAAAGTGGCATATTGATGTTCCACTGGTTAGAATACGTATTTCTCCAAGCTCATGATTTCCCTTATGTTTTCTTATAACTACTTACAGAAACTTTCCGTCATTAAGGCTTCAGTACAAAATGCAAATGTATGATTAATGGTTTTAAAACCATTAATCTATACTTTTTGGGCATTATTTTCTGTCAGTGTTCAGCTGTTTAAAAGACAGATGACATTTTAATCTTGTACACTAAGAATGGAGTGTTTGGGAGAGAGTGTATTTGTGAATAAAAAGATTAAAATACAAACCAGCAAATATTATGTTTTGGATAGAATTATCAACTAGTAGTTTAACTGTTTCTTTCTCACTAAAAAATGTATACCAAACTAACACCTGTGTAAATCCTAGCATACAAGCAAAACTACTTTTATTAACTATATTTGACATATTTTTCTTTTAGCTTAAGTTTTTAAGATATTATTATAATGTAAATAGAAATTAATGTATAATATCACATTAAACTATTAAGATAAAATGACTTTTTGCAATTTTATTTATATTTGCTGCCATTTCAGATAGGCAAATAACTTGCCTTTCTTTTTTAATTCATAAATCTAGTATTATATTTAACCTAAATTTAACTCCACACAGATTTTTTTTCTCTTCTATCCCCAAAGAATTAATCTTTTTTGCTATAGATTGGAAAGAAATATTTCAGTTTTATATGTCTGCATAATTTTTTCTCCCCAGGGGCAAAGTATGAAGTCATATTTTATAATTGACATATATGGCATTGTGCACAGGGGAATGACATCAGAAGATTGTACGTGACCTATATCTCCCTAGAAGGAGCATGGCTCAGTATGGGTACATTTTTTTCTTAAATTATTGTGAGTCACTAGTAGCAAAGGAAGCAAGAGCTAGAATTACAATCTCACAATTGCAAATTCACAGGAGCATTTGGGAATTGCCTGCATGTATTCCCACCCTTAACCAGTTAGTATTTGTAAACATAATAGATGATTGCTCAGAATATGACTCTGCAATCTGTACAGATAATCAGTAAAAATGACAGCCCCCCAATGCTATTAATATAGTTACTAATAATATCAAAGGATATGTTATTAAAAATAGGTACTGAACTGCAAGGTTAATAATTCTTTATTCTAGCTATGATAATGTAATTCGTCTAATTTACAAAAAGTAAAAAGTGATAAATGGTAAAATTCTTATATCTGAAATAACTCATCTAAATTATAACTTGAAATTGTAGGCATTATGTTTACACTAATACTACTTTCTTTTCAGCTTTATAACTATGAAAGTTACAGAAAGATTTTTCCAATTCACTTAAGTGAAACCTTTATTAAATTGGCAATGCAGTATATTTTATATCTGATAAATATAAAATTCCTTTTCTACCTTTAATTTTATTTATTGTATCATAAAATTGCCAAATAAGCATTGATATAAAAAAAAGTATCCTGTTTTCCTTGTAAATATCTGCTGTTATTTGAAATATATGAATAGCAAATTTAGATATTAGGGTCTAGCAATGGAAAACAGCATGCAAAATAGTTGTAGCATTTTTTTAAAAGGAGATTAAAATTTATTATAAATATTAAAAATAAGCTATTGTTCCAAACATTAGCCCTTCAATTTATAAACATTTGTTGAACACCCATTATGACCTAGATAAGTTATATATAGAAATACAGCTAAAGCAAAAGCTGTTTGACTGCAGTGACCATGTCTTATTTACTTATTTGCTTTTTACCTAGACTTTATCTATAGTAAGTGATTGGTCTATAATAACTATTCAATAAATATTTGTTTATTGGATTACTAAAAATTTCCTTATTGGGTACACAGTTTGCTTTATAACTATACAGTTACTCATCTAGAAGAAGCACAAAAATACTTGAATAGAAACCAAAGAATTAAAAAGAAAAGCCCCAAATAATTAAATTAGTTAAAGAAAGTTTTTAAGGTAAGTTTAGGTTAAATTTTTAGAAAACCTTTTTCTAGTAAATGTAAAAATACCTTGAATATATTATTATCCAGACCAATGAAATTCTTATTTACACAAGAAGAACTTCTGTTCAAACAGTTGTGCTTTTTTTTTTTTTTTTTTTTTTTTTATTGTATTTTCTGAAGTGAGAAGCAGGGAAGAAGACAGACTCCCACATGCACCTGACTGAGATCCACAGGAGGCAATGCTCTGCCCATCTGGGGCATTGCTCCATTGCAACTGGAGCTATTCTAGCACCTGAGGTGGAGGCTACGGAGCCATCCTCAGCACCTGGGCAAATTTTGCTCCAATGGATCCTGGACTGAGGGAGAGGAAGAGAGAGATATAGAGAAAGGAGAGGGGAAAGGGTGGAGAAGCAGATGGGTGCTTCTCCTGTGTGCTCTGGCCAGAGTTGAACCTGGGACTTCCACATGCCAGGCCAACACTCTACCACCGAGCCAACCAGCCAGAGCCAAACAGCTGTGCTTTGTAAGAAGCAACTCATTGCTTGTGAAAACCTAGAGGTGTAAAAAACATATTTGTAAAAAATATATAAAAATTATTACCTAGTCTCAAACAGTAATCTATGCAGCAATGATCATTTTCTAATATCATGACAGCACTTTTCAGCAGAACTCAGGGTATTCATTTATCAACTTTTCTAACAAATGAAATAACAGAAATGTTCTATTCCTTAACACAGAATACAGAATACAGAATTGAGCATGCTTCCTTTTGTATTCAACTTCACTTCTGAAATGGACTTTGACATTTAAAAATTGTCTAACTACTTGGAAATCCAGTTAGAAATGCACATATTCCATCACTCCCAATATCCAGTTTTACTATCATCTGTTTTATGAAAAATCATGCCAAAAATCTTTATCATGCTGATAGTTCTATTTTAATATAATTTACATACCACATTCATTTTTGTCAAACACTACAACTGTGTAAAACCTGGTAATATAAAAAAAGAATATGGCATTGACAGAAATAGAATTATAATTCTTTCTGTGCAAAGAAAGGTCTTCTTTACTCACTAATGATAATACATAATATCATAACACTTTACCCCATATAAATGCACCTCTTTCTTTTCTCCCTATCTATTCATACATGGATAATACACATGCCATCAACAATATAATATTTTTTTCAACTTATAATCCTGGATATATGTTCTTGGATTTCTTATTATCTGAGTTGGACTAATTAGAAACAGCCAAGGTTATAGGTAGGTGTGCTGATAAAATAAAATGTTTCTAATTGGCCCTGAAATAATTCAATTACAAATCTTTTCCATTTGATTCGTTCTTTTCTTCCTTAGGATTATGTTGATAGGATTCAGGTAATGAAACTTGGTGGCTTAAGAGAAGCATTAAAACATCCTTCCAGCTTTCATCTAATGTGTTTAAATTTTATGAAGTTTGTTTTTCTTCTTAAAATCTTACTGAGGTCAAATGCTCATGTGATTTCCTTAGATCAGGGCTGAGAGTTGGGTAAACTGAAGAGGGGTTACTAATCTCTTAAAATGTGCTTATTAAAGTCCTAAAAAGATTTTAAATACTTATTTTTCCATACCACAATACCTAAGTTAATAAATGAAAATGCACAGTTCTTTTCAACTAAGTCTTTATTACAGACCTTTTTGAATAAAATGCTTCTACCCAATACCTTGAGAGTACACATGTATAGTCATGGACAAAGACTGATTTATACATAACTTAGTTTTAAAGTTTTGTGTTGTCTCTAAACTTTTTCTGGATATTTACAAGTGTCTAAAAATAAAATACTTTATTTTCTCTTGCTTTCAAGGAAAAGAGAGATTTAACATTATATTTAATTCTACCTAAGCATTTCAAATTGGGCAAAAATATTAAGAAAGACATTGTTCAATATTTTCATTTTCTGTGTGAAGAGCATGAATTGCATGGTATCTTCTTTCCCCTTGAAAGATAAAAAAAAACAATGTATTTGGTATAATTGGAACATTTTAAGATTTAGTATCCAGAAATTAGATGTATCATAAAATGATAGGTGGAGTTTAATGTACACCCTATCACTGTGGGTCAGTGACCTGGAACATTTTCAAGATTAGTATGAATATAAAGTATTCCCTTCTGTTTTTCTCTCCATATAGGAATCTATTTTAGTATCGCTCGTAGTAGGTCAAAGGCCCTTTCCAGTGATTCTAAGTAAAAAAGAATTTCAAAAATTAAATTATATTAATGAAGAAATCAACACAGAAAAATTTTAAAAAATGTATGCTATGTTTATAGATAAAAATTTATGTATAAACCTATCTATAATCAATATATCAAGAATGTTATATATGTCACTTATAAATTTACGCTTCAACCCATTATCTTCCAAAAAGAGCAGATTTTTAAAAAGAAAAAATATCTGTGAGATGAATATATTGGTTAAATGCTTAACTGATACTTTGTAGATAAACCTGAAGCCTGTATGGATATATTTCACAAAAGGTATTTAAGTATTGGAAGTCTTTGTAGGGATGCTCAGTCTTCTCATATGTATTCATATGTATTGTACATACTTCGTCTATGATCACTAGAAATTTTATTAAACCAATCATTTCAGGAGCTTGATAATTACCACTGAGTAAAAGGAAATACATATCTCTCACTGGAACCTCTCTCTTGCCTTAAAGGAAATATTAATTGGAGTTAATTTTTGATTAGATCAAAAATGGTGTGAAACTGCCTCATCTGCAAATCCCTATAATGGAAAATATTCTAGTGGGTTGCCACCATGTGGCAATTGATTAAGTACCTCAGTAAACTACTAGCCTACAAAGTTAGTAAACAGTTTTACACTTAATATAAAAGTAATAAAATAAGAAATTTAATTTTATAATTTAAAAGCTGCATTTTTTTCAGTTCTTTAAATTTCTAAAGTAATGTTATTTTTCTATTAACTTTCAGAATTTATATATATATGTATATCTACATATATGTAGATATATATTTGTGTGTATATATATATATCTACACATTTATATTCACCTATTTTTACCTATACATATTTCCAAAGTGGTATCACATCTTTATTAACTCATAATGCTAGGTTTTCACAGCTTCCTAACATACAGGTAGAAAGGGAATAGCTATAACATTGCAATTTTTATCTCAGTTAGATCAAATTTAAGTCTTTGGACTAATTGTTTTATTACCTAATGAGCAAAGATGGTTTGAAATTCATTGAAAGAATAATATGTTACAGCTAAATAAACTATCTAAGATATTTAACAAAATTAGTGATTTTCAGGTGCTTATGATTGGTTAGCGCAGTTCTTAACTCACTTAATATAGATCAGGTTACATAAATAATCCAAGTCCTGTTTTCTCAAATATACTTAATTAAATCAAACTCTGAACTCATGAATCTTCCTCAGTATTAACACAACTTCAGCTAAAGCCTATAGCCAGCAAGGGAGACATGTTTCTCACTGATGCTTGCTTTAACCGGCACTCTAGAGCTGATGGACTGGAAGATTGCCCAATCTGCTGTGATTGACGGATAACCAACTATTTGACCACCCGTAGCTTGCTTTACATCGCATATCAGCCTATGCTTCTTGCTTCACAAAGCTGTAGAACAGTTGCTCTTCAAAAGAAAATATACTAAGGTAACTGAATTCAGTCCTCACCAAAAACTTTAGGAATTCCTCAGGAAAAGTATGCCAAATGGCAGAATTAATCCTTGAATCACCTCTGAAATCTTCAGTGTCATATGGATCAAAGAGTTCAGTGCATGGACATTTATTAAAACTTAACTATTTATTTCCTTCAGCAGAAAATTTTATGTGTTATCAATGTTGTTGGTCTTAAAGGAAAAAGAAGACAATGAAATATTTTCACTATCACATATAGCACAACAAAGAATAAATAAGGGTTAGATCATTTTCTAGGACACATATTTTGCTTTCATCTTTCTCATTTTGATACTCTATGTTGAAACATTATTGTTAGGTTGGTGTTCTTGCAGTTTAGTAAAAACATTAAGTATCATTTACTTTAGGCAACATTGTTGCTACAAATAGGTATTTAATGACATTTTCTTTCTAAATAAAAATTTATTCTTTTAGACCAGGGTTCAAGAATCTATGACTTAGGCCCTGGCCAGTTGGCTCAGTGGTAGAGCATTGGCCTGGCGTGCAGAAGTCCCGGGTTCGATTCCCGGCCAGGGCACACAGGAGAAGCGCCCATCTGCTTCTCCACCCCTCCCCCTCTCCTTCCTCTCTGTCTCTCTCTTCCCCTCCTCCCGCAGCTGAGGATCCACTGGAGCAAAGATGGCCTGGATGCTGGGGATGGCTCTGTGGCCTCTGCCTCAGGCGCTAGAATGGCTCTGGTCTCAACAGAGAGACCCCGGAAGGGCAGAGCATTGCCCCCTGGTGGGCAGAGCATTGCCCCCTGGTGGCAATGCGGGAGTCTGTCTGTCTCTCCCCGTTTCCAGCTTCAGAAAAAAAATCTATGACTTGTGAGCCAGATGTGGCTCTTTTGATGGCTGTATTTGGCTCGCAGACAAATCTTTAATAAAATAATAATAACGTTAAAAATATAAAACCTGCCTGACCTGTGGTGGCGCAGTGGATAAAGCGTCGACCTGGAAATGCTGAGGTCGCTGGTTCGAAACCCTGGGCTTGCCTGGTCAAGGCACATATGGGAGTTGATGCTTTCAGCTCCTCCCCCCTTCTCTCTCTCTGTCTCTCTCTCCTCTGCCTCTCTCTCTCCTTCTCTCTCTTCCTCTCTAAAAATGAATAAATAAAAAGAAATAAAAAAAAACACAAAAAAAACAAAACCTTGGGCTTGCTTGGTCAAGGCACATATGGGAGTTGATACTTCCTGCTCCTCCCCTCTTCTCTCCCTCCCCCCACTAAAATAAATAAAAAAGAAAAAAGTCCCTTAGCCATGATTCCAAAGTCTAGACCAGCCTTCCTCTTCAGAACTCCTGTTGCCTAATCTCTCCAGCCTTCAGCCTTCAGTTAGCCTTTAAATAAAAAAAAATATATAAAACCTTCTCATGTATTACAATTCATTCATTTCCTACCGCTCGTGTTCATGGTTGCAGGTGGCTGGAGCCAATCACAGCTGTCCTTGGGACAATTCCAAATTTTTATTGGATAATGCATAATGTACACGGGTCGTTGTATGGCTCTCATGGAATTACATTTTAAAATATATGGCATTCATGGCTCTCTCAGCCAAAAAGGTTCCCGACCCCTGGTTTAGACACTAGGTCAGGAGGGCATTACCAACTTTGATACACTCACTCTCATCCCTGTAGGGAATGCTTGCAGAAATGAAGAGAATTTGCCTTTCTCTTGACTTATGCTTGTGGCACTAAGTTTATTATCTATAGTGCATTTTGTCTTTTCACACATGAATCATTACTTTGACATACTGGTTAAGTGAGTTAGGTGAAAAATAAAAGAAATCACATGTTTTCTATTGTAAACTGCTAGAACTACTTCCTCTCTTATTGGATGTCACTTTTGTTTGCACAGCCTGTCACTACTGACCCATTTACCTCCTCATGGCATTGACTGCTGAGTACTTTTTCATAAACAATTTACTCTATTTCCAAATAATATGCCAGTTGATCACTACACAGCTGTTACTTTTTGAGGCTAATATCCGGAGGTAATTTTCTGCTGGTGATTGGTGCTTTATTTTGCATTAATAAGTACAAGAATCCTATTAATGCCATTTTCCCTTGCTCTGTGAGGTACATAACTGAAAAGCTGATGCATATGCACTCTTCACTCAAGTACTGAGATAGGAGTTACAATGGATATGACTGTAATATAATCAGGCTGAATGCTGTTTTCATATGAGAATTTTCTTTCTACTATTTTCTTGAAAACTTTATATATTTATTCAAATTTTGAATCTTGAAGAATTATCAATTGAGAATTGGGAGAAATTGGAACATGCATTATAATCTTTCTGTGATAATCAAAGCTTATATATATATCAATACAGAGACAAAATTGGTATGAGTAAATCCACTGACATCAAGTTAAAAGCAAGGCACCTTTTAATATTTGCAGGGTCAAATATTAAGGAGGATATTTCCCGGAACCAGGATGAGATCACATAGGCCGAAGGCAGTCATGATCTAATCAGTTAGTCTTGCCTGTGGTTACTGTCATGTAATAAGTGTTTGTTCTTGGCTCTATAGCCTACTTACAATAATTCATTCCGTTCTTTTAAAATGAAATAAACATTCATACATTTATAAATGTTGTATACTTATACAAATACTATGAGTGGTGTTTCAAAAAACAAAAATTTAGAAGTAAATCAAGTTATTAAATTGGCAATTATAATAAATGCACAACTAGGTGAAGCAACAAATGAATGCTTCTCTCTCTCTCTTTCTCTCTCTCTCTCTCTCTCTCCCTCCCTCCCTCCTTCCTTCTCTCTAAAAGCAATCAAATAATTTTTAAATATTGGCAATTATGTGTACTGCTGCTAAACTAGATAGGAGATACAAATATTTAATTTTTTTAATAAATAAATTTTTATTAATTTTAATGGGGTGACATCAATAAATCAGGGTACATATATTCAAAGAAAACATGTCCAGGTTATCTTGTCATTCAATTATGTTGCATACCCATCACCAAAGTCAGATTGCCCTCTGTCACCTTCTATCTAGTTTTCTTTGTGCCCCTCCCCCTCCCCCTCTCCCTCCTTCCCTCCCCCCGCCCCTCATAACCACCACACTCTTGTCCATGTCTCTTAGTCTCGTTTTTATGTCCTACCAATGTGTGGAATCCTGCAATTCTTGTTTTTTTCTGATTTACTTATTTCACTCCATATAATGTTATCAAGATCCCACCATTTTGTTGTAAGTGATCCAATGTCATCATTTCTTATGGCTGAATAGTATACCATGGTGTATATGTGCCACATCTTCTTTATACAGTCTTCTATTTTTTTTTACAGTGATTAAAGCCTTTAAGCAAACTCTTGGCCAATACAGCAAGAATCCAGAAAAGAGTAGTGTCCTTAACAAGTTCACCAAGTCCAAGTTGGCCTCAACACCATGCCAAATCCCTGAAAAATGGAACCCAACCACAGTTCAGTCTGTTAGGAGCTGTCCCAAGGAGCAGGAGTCCAGGAAAAGTCCACATCCAGGAAAAGTCTGCATGGCACTGGAATTGTTGTCACAATTCTATACTTTGCAGCTCACGTCCAAGTCCCAATGACCGCTGCTTCTAGCTGGTAATGATTCAGGTAGACTGGAAAAGCCATCTGCAGCATGTGTGGAGATGGAGCTTCTGTTCTCCTCTGCCTGGAGAGATGAGACCAGGTTGCTTTTCCCAGTAATGCTCACTGGTATTTTTCATTGTTTCTGTATTTTCTATAGGCTATGATTCTTTCAAATATTCTATAAGTTATACAAAGAGAAGGCAACATGAATGTTATCAAATCTCCAATGTGAAATTCAAAACTAATCTTAATTAACAAAAGCAATATTTGTTTTCAATGACAAAACCAAAATTAAGAAAAGCAAAAAATTAAACCAAAAAACAAAAATACAGGTTTTCATCATTAAAAAAAATAATTTAGCTCACACAAAAGAGGATATACTCAAAAGCCCCAGCTGAAAATGCTTTTGGAAACACATAACTTTTCAACCAATGTTAATAAGAAAATATATAAATATATATTTTTACATTGGGAGTATTTACCACGGAACGAATATCAATACTTTTAGATAGAAAATTTAGTAATCTGTGTGTTTTAAAATTATTTTTAAGACCGATAACTTGAAAGAATTTAATAATTGAGTTATTCTAGTAAATGTTTTAAATAATATTTTAAATAATTTTTATATGGCACACATTTTACATTATCCCTACCTTTATTATTACCTTTCATCAAATATCAATAGCAGATAGATATAATTTTTATGTTTAATTGAAATATCTTGTCACAGTGTATTGGTTTATAATAATATGCACTTTTTTTTTACTGATTCTGTTTTATAAAATGCTTCTAAAAGTTTTAGTATAATTAATACTGTGTACACTTTTTGAAAATTTATAACACAATAAATGTATTTTCCACTTAAAATCTTTGAGGTACATTTATATTCATTATATGTATAAAAACATACACTTACCATACTAAGTGATAATCCTAGAAGCTTAATTGGGGACAATAATTTAGATCTTTTGACTTTTAGTTTTCATGAGATTGTTTTGCCTATCAAAACAAACTACCCTAATTTCTCTATACAGACTTAAAAACAGACAATGCGCCACCATCATTAAAATTTCTACACATAGGTTAAGAGAGAACATTTGAATTTTTACTGCTAAAGATACTAACATGGGTTTATAATAAACTCCTGCTCATGCAAAGAAAGAAAGGAAGCCAAAATGTGATTTGTGGTGGCTGCGGTCAGTGAAAATGTGGTTCCCTATACTATGATGTACAGTTGGGACCAATAGTTTATTATTATGATAGAAGCATCCTTTTGCTGGATATTAACCAAGTGTCATTAGGCAAAAGCAATTGTGGAAGTAGTGGTAAGATACTCACCTTGGTTAATGATTTGAAAAACTCTGGGGATTTAAAAGTAGGTCCAGTATATCCGTTTCTTTTATTGACTTTGATGAACTATTGGAAACTGAAACCACTTCAGATGAATAAAAACTAGTTTATTGCAGTGAGATGGGGAAAAAATGCTTGTGAGATTAATATTTAAAGTACTCACAGCTGGTAAGTAGAGTAAAATTCTGTAGAAGTAGACTCATCTCAGCATCTTTATTTTATTTTTTAGATTAAAATGTTGGCCTTCATGAAAATATCTTGAGGTAATAGTCCTGAAATAAAATTACAGGATAGATCTTCCTATTAATATATTTTAATTCTCACCAATTTGTTAGGTGATTACTGTAATAATGTGTGGACTTTCTGCCTTGCGATATCTAGTGAGGGAGAATATATAAAGATTAAAAAATTACGTAATTTTTGTTGCCTTTAACTTTGCAATGAATTGGAGAGTTGCAATACACTTAGAGGAATAACTTATATACATATTAAAATTTTGTGTTTCATGTGTCCATTGTCTTTAGGGAAACAAGTTAAGGGAATGTTTATTAGTTTGATTCATTTCTATAACTATTTTATTTGTCTTAAGTGTAAGATGAAATACACATTTTTAGAATAATTTAGTCTTGAAATATTAATTAGGCATTGAAAAAAGTCTAAGCAAGAAGTCAGAAAACCTGTGTTTTAGTTTTCCCACTGAAAAATATGTGACCTTAGAAATCTCTTTATTTTTTTTGAACCAAATAATCTCAATTTTAAATGCATTTTATTATTCATACCTAGTTTCCTTCTGAAACAAAATCCTGTGATTTAAGTCATATACCTTTGAAAGTAAGTTTCAATTTTATGCGCTGAGATTATATTTGTGCCAATTTCCTAAATAGTTCCTTAATGATCTATTATAAATAGTATAAGTAACAGTTTTTCAAAATATAATCAGAACATTGCCACCAACATCCTAAAGTTAATTTTACATAATTAATTGGCAATTTTTAGGCAGAATTGGAACTGTGGATCATATAACCCAGAAAGACACATATACACACATAAATAGATATATACTTAAATATATATAAAGGTACATTCCAGAGCAATGTAAGCCCTAGGACAATGGATAATATTAGCAGTTCCTTTCTGACATGCACGATTCTAAAATTGACCATGGAACATTCTGAAATTGATAACATTTCTCTCCTTCCTTGGGTTCTTTCAGTAGCTCAGGGGTAGTCTTAGTCCTAGAAGCCATCATTTTGGAAGCATAAACTACAACCACATAATCGTAACTATTAATGAAATATATCATTACTTTTTTTGTTTAAAACCTAGAAACAAATATTTTGTGTTGGCTTTTAAAGAATAAATGATAAAAATTACTAATATGAATTTTAATAGTTGCATGTCAAAATATAAAAATGATTTTATATTTTTCTTATTTCTGTACTATTAATAAATTTTCTAAAAATTGATTATCAATAACAATTTTTTTTCTGTTTTGTTTTTAGGTTGCAAATATAACTCAAAGGTAAGCTGCCTGCATTCTTTGAAATATTCTATCCAACCTTGTAGACTCTTTTAATGTATAAATCTTAAAGGTCTCCATGTTGTGTATGGAGTAAGAAAACAAAAAAGTGTTCACCTGGTTAGAGAGATTTATATTTATTATGCCTAGGTAATACTTTTAAAAGCTTTTTGACATTTCTCGAACTTGTGGTTCTCCTTTCTCTCATCTGTAGCTAAGGAAAGTAGCCTACAAAATAAAAACTGTTTTGCGCTGACCACTCCTTGCCCTACTAAACCAGGCACAGTATGTAACTGAAAGAAGAATTCATTGGTAAAATTTAATTCTATAAATCTCTACTTGTTTCAGCAAAAAGATAGATATGGTTTGACACAGACTGATATATAAAGGGTAGTAGAGCACAGTCTTCAAAGTAACACTGGAAAGGGAAAGAAAGGAAATTTACTTGGGAATATGGTTCGGAAACACTGCCAGCTGCATCTGGTGATCATATGCCAAATCTTTGCTACACTGAGAAATCACTCAAAATTGATAATGGTCAGTGGTTTAAAAATGTTCTCTTGATTCCTGAATTGTCGCTAAGAATTCACTCTTAAACAGATTGCTTGTCTATTGCCTGATCTTATGCTTTTTGTGCTATATTTAATCCAAAAATATATACTTTATCCTAATTTATCCAGATATAATAGAGCTTTTTATCAACCAGCATGAAAGATATTTTCCTGGTTCTTCATCTATGAACGTGGTTCTAATGTCAAAAAGGAAAAATACTTTGTGTGTGTGTTTTTAAGTTTACCTCATTTGGCACATGTAGAGAAAATTAATTTTTTATTTCTCCGATTGAGGACTTTAAAAAAATCAAGATTTTGCTTTGCCTCTTTGCTCTTTTGTTTCCTGGAATTCATAAGCATCTCTAGAAGAAAATTGGGTCGCTTGTTAGATTGAGTGGAAGAGCCTTAGGGATCCATTGTTCTAGGAAGTCTATTGGGTCTGCCTCCTCTACCCCTTCAGGCAGTCCAGCAATTCTTACATTCTAGTTCAAGATAGTATCTTAAAACTATTATCCCTCTCTTATAGCACTGGATATCTCTCATTTTGAACTATTACTTTATCATTAGATAAAGTTTAAGTGCTTTGGAGCATTATTTGGTGTTTTACATTTCCTGTTTTAGAGTCAAGGTTTACTGCTTAACTGTAATTTAAAAAAGAAAAGGAAACAAATATCAAAACAAGAAGTCAGTATATTGTTACAAATCTAGTATGCCATACATTCTTTCTCTCCAAAGACTTGTCCTTTTCTAAAGCTTTCTTGAAAATATTTGACAAAGCTATGTTTCTGCTTTTGCCACTTACTTTTGCCTCCTATACTTAGAAATCACTCCTTTACCAAATATTTTTCTTGATTTAAGTTTTTCTAAATACTTCTCCGCAAAATAAATTATAGCTATTCATTTAGCTTTTAAGTCTTTCAAGTGCCATAATTCAATAGAAATATTTAAGGTAATATTAATGTGCTATAACTGATATATCCTATAGCTGGTCCCACCTCTTCTCCTCAATCTCTATTTGCAATTATTAGATACAGGGTCATAGAGGTCAAGTGACTCGACCATAAGCATCTTCACTTTATTACCTTTTGTTAAAGATTGGATGATGACAATCTATTTTGACCTATATTGTTTTTTTGCATTAGTTAATGTACTTTAAAATAAGATTGTTTTACCTGACAATATAAATGTGCTTTAATTACCCAAACAGAACTATAGTTCAGATCTTTGAATCACAATGGATTAAAACATCATTTCACAGCCAAACAGAAACATGTTACCAATCATTGAACTTGAATTATTGTTATATAGCTTGAGGCTTGTATTAAAAATCATTGAATAATTGCAATCAGATTATTATAATCAAGTACAGGAACAGTAATTACAAGTTACAGTCACTTTAAGCTGCCCTGGAAGTCCTATATTCTGATCATATGCATATTAAAAGTTTATGTTAGTGATAAAATTAATGAACAAGACTCTAAGCACTTGTCAGTAAGAAAGATGTCACATATCTTACCATATAGGGAGTTATATTTTCACATCAAGGACAACTGTGTGTCTACATTATTTTTTGTTTTGCATAAATAATAGAAAAAATCAAATATAGATTTTACAAACTAATAATGTTTGTTCTAGTATCCAATTTTAATAAGTATATCCCATTTCCTTATGGCAATTAATATTTTGGGTTTTAATATTTATTTTACTGATTTAAAAATACAAATAAAAGAACATAAATTTGTATATAGAATGAAATCATATTCCCCAATAAACCATAATCTTAAAAATTCTTAATAAGAAGGAAAGATTTTAAAAATTCCTTGAGATCAAATCCAGGAAAAAAATCTGAAAAGAAAAACAAACAATCTTTTTCAAATGATATGATCTTGTTTTGAAGAGACATAAAATAGAAAGTTATTTAATATTTGCTGAAGTAGTGTATTAAAGACAGATATCCATGTAGTATTAATATTCTGCTTAAAACACTAGCCCTATTTAAACTTTAATCATCTTGTTCTTTATTCAAACAATGAATATGGCATATGAGACATGAATTGTATTTTGATAGTCAGGGTCTAAAATTAGAACTTGAAATCTAAAGAAGCCTAGGGCCCTAGGGGTCCATTCACAGGGAAATGGCTCCAGCACACATGTGCCAACAACTGAATCATTTCATTACAACTTCTGATTCACAGTGGAAATGGGGACCACAGTGAACATATAACCACAGAAGTAGAAAGTGTGTTGCATGTGATTGGGCAGGAAAGTTAGAATGGAAGACAAGAAAAGGTTAAATAGGTAGGTGATTTCTAGAGAATTTCAATCCAGTTCTTATCCAGATGTATTGCTGGGGAAAACTGTATAACAACAAATGAGAATAAATAGGAAATGGCATTTTGTATGAACAAGATAGGCCCACAGACAAGAAGACAAATCTAGTGCCAAGTTCACAGACTTTCTACAGCCACCATGACAGACAACATAAGCCAGATAAAAGGCCAACCAAACACCCAGATGCTGTTGCTGGAAAATTACAACTCGATCTCAGCATCTGGGTCTTACAGCTGCCAAGTTCACCCCATGGGTGCTCCTGGTACTTGGCTCAGACACTGGGCCAGACAGAAGTGGGGTGGGTACCCTCGAACTAGCCAATCACCACAGCGAACAAGCAGGTAGAAAGCCAAGTGTATATAATAAAAAATCATGAACCTGCCAATGTAGTTCCAAATGCATAAAACCACACTTTAGTGTTTTAAACGTAAGGCTGAGAGCAGATTTTTCCTCTTCGGAGCAGAGATGATTTAAGAGGCATTAATGGTAGGCCTGTGGTTCCACCTTCTAACTGAGTGAAAGATGTCATAAAAGAAATCATAATAATAATTAGACAATGGATCTCAACTACCTTTACATCCAGTAAAGATACCTGGGAGAATTGCTAAGCAGAATAAAGAGAGGCATTGGGTATAATATCCTATATCAATAAGGTAAAAAATGTACCAAATCAATATATAAAACAGCATGTAAAATCCAAGATGGCAACAGGGTAATGAAGTGAGCATTACAGCCTCCTCTGGTTTCACCTCAGGTTTCTAAATTCCAATCAATTTATAGCAAACATGCACCTCAGTGTAGATTGTGTCCTTAGGAAACTGCAGCAATACAGAAATATGATGAGAGGGGATGATGAGAAACTTGTGCCCCGGCTTATGAAGCTTGCTATGCAGATTCGAATTAACAGTCAAAGAAAGTAAATAAGTGAATATTTTTTCAACCAGTATATTTGTTTTTAATCATACGTGGTTTGATTTCTTTCTCTGATTTAGTACTTTATTTTATAACTTCAGAAATAACTTCAAAATATTTTACACATACATTTTAGAAAATTTTGTGCCAAAAAAGTATATTCTGACTCATTAAGTCAGTGAGTAGAATAGGACATAATGTCATCACTTTTTTAGTATCTTTTTTTCAAAGAACTAAGCTAAAAAAAAAGAACTAAGCTATTATCAGTCGAAAAACACTAACGATAAATGAGAAGTACATATTTTATATTTGATGCTATATTTCACAAGGGAAAAATGCATTCATTGAAATTCTAAATAAAATGGGCATTTTGTATATTATTTGTTCACCTGCAATCTTCTGAAATTTTGTTTTGAAAACAATTATGTCCTTCCACTCCTAGTTACATTAAAGCATATATTTAAATGATTGCTTTTAAACATTAATGAATCTGATTACATTTTTAAAATCATTCATATGTGTGTGTGTAATGAGTGAAATGTTACATGTGTTGAGTAAAACGTATGCTCATATATCTCACTGTAGTTGGTAATCATTGTTTTCCATCATACCAGTATTCTAATTATAATTTAAATAACAATGTTGACAAAATAAAACTCTTCTTATGTGAAGCCACATTTCTTATACTACTTTGTAATATGCCAGCTTAGGCCAATTGTACCCTACAAGAAAAAGGATTATATACACAGTTTTCATCCTTTTATACCACAGCTCAGCACCATGCCACTATGTCTAACACATATTAAGAGCTCCAGAATATCAGATGAATGTATAATATGCCAATACACCATTGACTCTTTTATTAAGGATAAGCAGAATTTTATGTGTGTACAGTTATGTATTAAATACTGTACATCAGTTATCAAAGACCAGCAGGTCTCAAACATTGACACTTGCCAAAGAGCTTTTGTTTAGTAGATTATATCTATTGTTACTTACTGTATTAGAATTTAAAACTGAGAAATTTAAAATATTTTAAAATAATTATAAAAGTATTAAATGTTAACACTATATGTTTGTGTGGAAATAATTATACTTGCAAAAACAAATAATAGTGAGAAGAGTAGCATCCTATTATATTTCTGATAAATTTTTAAAGTCTTGCTTGAATAAGACTACTAAATTCTTTTATCTGCTTCAGCATCAACCTGTTGTAAAATGTTACTTTGAATAAAGTGTTTTTAAAAATCAGGTTTTACCTAGATTTATAGATAGGAAAAGAACCTTATGAGCCATTTTAAAGTTTCTGAGAGAGCCTTACACTTCCTTAAACCAAAAGTTGAGAAGCACTACCATGAAAAATCTGTTTTCAAATTTCATTAAAGTTGATTTAGCAACATTTTATTCTATTTTAACTGAATCAAAACTTATAAATTAGAAACTGAGAAATTATTTTGTAAGAGTTCTGATAAATTGTTTTTAACATAAACTTGTGGCTATAATGTAAATGAGTACTATAAAACTTTTAGATGCTTTTAAATAATTGTGTAAGTAGATATTTAAACAGTTCAATGGCAGTTATGCTACATCTTTGAAGAACCAACCATGAAATAATACCTTCTTTATTGGTATAATGTATGTGTTTGTGTTTTGTAGATATCTTTGAGACTCTATTAGTGGGAAAATTTCCTCTTAAATCTTAGCAGTCATTCAGGGTTTTTCAATTAAAAGATCTCAGTTTTTCTGTTCAGAAAGTTTAACAGGTAGATTGTGTTTATTTTCATCATATACACTAATTTTTAGAAATTTAATATATACCTTAATTATGTCTATTTTCTTTTATACAAATATGATACCAAAGGCCATTTTATAATCAGTTATAAGTAACTTCATATTAATTTATGTAAGAATTATACTTAAAGAATTTCTATATATCCAACATAATTATAGGTTGTGGGATAAAGAAAACAGATAAAAACTTATCAAATAATAAGTAATAAAGTGTCACCAAAATTAAATATCATTTTACACTCTTTTGGCAGATATTAAGTCTTATGACACTATTAGAGAAAATGTGGCCTGAAACAATATCTTTAATGGGAGCAGTAGAAATATAATTTAGAAGACAATTTGTTTTTGACTTATAAAGTTGAACACAAGGCCCAGCAATTATATTCCTACTATGTACTCAAGAGAAAATTTTGAACATTTGCACTAAGAGATATATACAGAAATGTGCAGGGCAATACTGTTAATAATAGCAGAAAATAAAAACCTACCATAGAAAGATATTTTTCATATATTTACACTATAAAATATTACACAGTATAGGAAACAACTTCAGATGTTTACAACAATATAGTTAGATTCTACTTGAGCACAAGAAGCAGGCCACAAAAGTTAATATTCAGCATAAATAACTTTTATGAAATTAAAAACAATTTTAAAAATCATTTTTCAAGTATATGTGTGTGTTTAGGCAAGAAACTGATAAACAGAATTTAAGATAGTGGCTAGCTGACTCTGAGGAAGACAGAAAGATAACTAGAGAAAAAGTACATTAGTAAAACATAATAGTAATGTTTTAGACCTAGGGTTTGGATGTTGGCTTCAGGGTGTACATTAGCTCAGTGGTCCCCAACCCCTAGGCTGTGAACCAGTACCAGTCCGTGAGCCATTTGGTACCGGTCCGCAGAGAAAGAATAAATAACTTACATTTTTTTCGTGTTATTTATATTTAAGTCTGAACGATGTTTTATTTTTAAAAAATGACCAGATTCCCTCTGTTACATCCATCTAAGACTCACTCCTGATGCTTGTCTGGGTCACGTGATACATTTATCCATCCCACCCTAAAGGCCGGTCCGTGAAAATATTTTCTGACATTAAACTGGTCCGTGGCCCAAAAAAGGTTGGGGACCACTGCATTAGATCATGAATAAATGAGAGAAGGAATGGAAAGAAAGGGAAGAGAAGGGAAAGAAACACAAAGAAAGAAAGGAATGACGGAGAAAAGGAAGAAGGAAAGGAAGGAAGGGAGGGAGGGAGCAAGCCAGGGAGGGAGAGAGAAAGGAAAAGAAAATGATCATAATACAAGGATCAATAATGGTAGTGCGTTAAAGACCATGATTTAGAGTTAATCCAATTCTGTGCTTGTTTACGTGTGTTTGTGTGTGTATGTACCTGATATACACAATATTTTTTTCAGATAGCGGTGATAGGTGTAACAAAGAAAAAAATGAAACAGGATCAGAAATAGATATTTATGAGGTATTCTTTTATACGGTGTATGTATACATATGTGAATATTTGGATAGATAAACAAACAATTTACAGAGCAAGACAGTTCTGTCATGCATCACTATTTCCAGGTTACTGAATAAATAACATTATGCTGAGTTGATGCTGCCATATGTAACAGTACAGTGTGATAAAGTGAAAATTATAGAATTAGAAATAAAGGGCAAAGGCAAGTTATACTATGTGTTAGCTTGGGTAGCTATGGCTAAATTTTTTCTTATTGAAGTATGTGAAATTTTGTGCAATACTGTACATTTAAGAAGATCTTTGTAGTAAATAGTTCTGTGAAAAAATTATATCTCCTACAAGGGTGTAGTGGAGGCTGTTGTTAAATCACAGGGTGTTTTTTTGTGTGTGGAAATCCCAAGGGAGACCACAAATGAGTGCAAGAACAGAAATAGATCTTCATTTCGATAAGTGGGACCTTTTTTGTTGTTCTGTTTTGTTTTTAATTTTCTTGTGTTAATTGTAAAGATGTACAGAGCCAAATTGGGGCTATACCAGTAGCACATATGTAATATATATATATCATTGAACGCATCTTTTTCACAACATGCTTCTATCTCATCTATTTGTATTTTTTTATTCTCACTTTTATGGAATTTTGTTCTACTATATTAACCTTATTTATTGATCTAAAAAAATAAATACATGAAAAATAGTCAATGACCTGATTCATTATTGTCCCCATAGCAGAGGTGTTTTTTTCCAGTCTATCCATAACAGAAAGGTATTTTTTTCTCTCCATCCAATCATTGTGCTAAAGACATTCATATTTTGTATGTGTGCATATGTGAATGTGTGGGAGCACCCCCTAAGAGGTGTAACTCAATCAATCAATTAAAGTAACTAAAAGTAGGCTAAAGACTCAGTTGATGTGAAGATTTATTATTTATCTAGGAATATATTTCTTCAATTTTTACTGTCAATCTGTATAGAAGAAAGAGACAACTAACTGTAAATAAAACCTTAGCTAATATAAACTGAGGAGCAATTGTAGTCTTCTCAGTACTAAGAAACTAGTATATTGTACAAAATGTGTTCTCAGAATGGCTTAGAAGTTCCAACTGTTTTCCCTAAACATAAATAATATAGAGACTTCTCAGAGATGACAGCAATGTTTCTCATTAAACTTGCAAATAATAATCATATTTATGCCTGTTTTCTGAAATAGTAAAATAATTTTTCCAGAACTTCACCAGAAAACACATTCAATCTCCAAGTGTTCTTTCAAAAATGATAATAGCAATACTTTACATTTTAAGAACTCCATTATTTTCCTTTTTAGTGCTTTCTTCCAAAGAGCGCAAAGCATTGCAAAGTGCTCTTTAAAACGTTATATTCATGTTTCCCTTGCCTTGATCCCTATGATGAAATTTCAATCATCTCTATAGTAAAATATAGCCACTGCTTATGACAGTGAATAACAATTCCATACCATTCACAAGAAAAAACATACCCAATTAAAACTGTAAAGGGGTCTTAGAAAGACTTTAATTAGTGAGGCTGGAATGTGGCCAAGCAAAAAAAAAGTACCATGAAAAGTGGTCATGACCTCATTTTAACACTCTGTCTTATTCCGAAGACCATATCTAGAGTAGCCTATTGCATCAGGCTGACTTGGGGCACTGATTGATTCAGCACTGTATAAATGGGAATAATGTCACATACTTAATCAGCATCTGCATTTATCAAAGCAGTCAAAGATTTTTCTTGGCGAAACTCCTCCATCAGTTAACAGCCCTATACATGTTTATTCGTGAGTCATGAAACACGAGGTCTACCCTCCTCGTTCGTAACTATTTTTGATAATATGTGTGTTATCAAGTAACAAATAATCACAAAATTTTATGCACTAGTGTAAGATCAAAGGCCAATTTCAATATAAATTTATTATTCAAAGGCAACCATCTTTAATTCTGAAATTAAAAAAAAAACTTTTCCAGAAATGACAGAAACTAAATACCACTAACTCCTCAATCCAGTCATCCAGACTCATCAATTTGATGTGCACAGAGGTGGAGTAGCAATGTATTAAAAAAAATAAAACCATTAAGGAAAAGTAAGATAATCTTCAGATTGCACCAATTCTTTTAAACATAACTCAGTGATAATATTATTTAATTTATACAGTCTTTCTTGAGTTGCTTTTTCCATATTACAAGTATATATTTAAATCGAATCTCTATACAATGTTCTGTATTATTGGATTATATATATATATGATAGCATTGTAATGGCACGTCCATCCTAGATATTTCTGTGGAGTTTTCATGTTTGCTTCTTACATATTCTTATGACAAGGATCTCAAAGACAGGATTATTGATTGCCTTCTCAATTACTGCTTTCTCTATCAGCTTTGTCCCCAGCAATGATGTCTATATTTCTCCGTTCAGCAATGCTCTCCTACCACAATGGAGGAGGGGCTAGAGGCAGCAATGGTTCAGATTCATCCCCATTGACCTAAATGTATGACTGTACAAAAAGTAGTCACACTTCAACAACCAACCTTTTGTTTATATAATGTAAAAATGGTATGAGACTTATGTTTAAATATTATTACTTAAGAAAAAGAAAGGTACCTATGGCTTTCAAAAACCTGAAATCAATTATATAGTCAACTGCTATATAATTGCCTTACTGTTTTTGATGTCTGTAATAGAAAGCTATTTTTTCCATTTCTTTCCAGAATTCCTTCCACCTTTGGGTGACAACACTACCTTTTCTGGGTTGAGGGGGTACCAGTCTGTATACTCCCAATGCCATCAACAATTATGCATGTGACCCAGGCTTGACCAGTAACAATCTGTCTCCAAGGTAGCTATTTTCTTTTGAATGCTGAGTTATGAGACAGTGGTCTTAGGACGGTTACACAGTCATGGCCTCTACAACACAATAAAATCCTTAAAAAGGTATAGCGATATTAGAAATAAAAGAGGGACTACATATAGATGTTGGAAAATCCTCGAACCTAGGCTACACTGATGCTGCTGCACCATACTTTTCCCTATTTGGTTACTCAAGTTGATAGATTCTTCTTTATGAAAATTTGAACTGGGTGAATGTCATGTGAAGCCAAGAATACTGACGTGAATATTGAGGATCTATAGTACAAATGAACACTGTGCTAGAATTGGGTATCCAGAGCTGTGCTGCACTGCTGTGCAGAGCAGATATTGTCCCTACTCTCAAGATGTTAACCCACTCATAAGAAATATAGAAGAATGACAAATAAATAACACAAATAGCTAATGATAAGTAAAAGCATGATAAGAAGAAAATTAACATGATCCTGGGGTAGTGAAAAACAGAGGAACATGCTTTGGCCAGAGAAGGTCTCACTAAGAAGGTGTTAGACTTAACAGACGTACACAAAGTAATTTTAAAAATAATGTTTTCATTCAGATCCTTTTCAAGTGTAGTTTTAGTCTTTTAAAGGGTTTATTGCTTTTTCTGATTAGTAACAATGATGCTATTAATAATAACTAATATTTACTACCTGTTACTATGTGCTAATTATCAGTAAATTATATATATATATATATATTTATCTTATGTAACCTTCAAACTTTTATAAAGTTAAAATTATTATCATCATAATTTTACATATGAAGAAACAATAACATGCAGGTATCAAATACTAGCTAGTAATCAGAGACAGTGCTTCATCTCCAGAAATCTGAATCCCAAGTTTGCATTCTTTACCACTATCATATCAGAAGAGTAAATCATACACACTGCTAAATTTCAAACATTATAGGTGTATATTATGTAGCAAGAGAAAATTCCCTCCTATCTTAGTATCCTCTTTTCTTGAGAGAAACATTCTTAACCGCTGGGTGCATGGATAATTTTTTTACACATAAAATCATGCTCTTTAATAGTTTATGATCATATTAACACATACTATATGTTTTATAAAACATACCTGTGATTTACTTCCACTCATGGGTGATTTGAGATATACAATCACTTATGTTTTAAAAATAAACTCTATCCAATTTGAATGCCCCCCTCCCAATTTTGCATGGAATTGTACCCAACAAGATGATTCTTTCTTTACAATAAAAGTTCATACACTTTAATTACTAAGGATTAGAATTCCTATACAGCCTATTTGTCTTCTAAATAACCCTTTATTAGTCAATTCTGCCTACCATCTCAGCACCAGAATACCAATTTTCCCAATAGCAACAACATTTTGGAATTATGTGCAGTTTTCAACAAGAAAGACGATCATCTCCCAAGATGCTGAGTCCTACCTGGTCTTCCAATTATTACACACATCAGAAGTAGATGTACCCCTTAAATTCTTAAGTTATATGAGTTAAAAAGTAAACAGAAACCATAATAAAGTATCTGCTATGTGCCCCTCACACATATAGAGCCCTGGAGACTCAACGGGAGACAAAGTCAGTGGGTTCCAGCCTCATAGAATTCAATATGAACATAGAAGAGAGCACCATTTTTTAAAATTTTTGTTGTTTTGCCTTTTGTAATTACTGCAATTAAGGGAAAGAGGCACTTTTCATTTTTTCTTTCCCCTTTATCTTCATGACTGAGTCTAAACTACCAACAAAATATCTTTAAACAATGATTGAGGAAAAGCTGAGATTTCCTTAGTTACACTTAAATCCAAAGAGCCCTTCTTGTGTCAGTAAAGAGTTCTATTTGGGGAAAACAGTGTTTCAGCTTGGGTGGCCAAACCAAATGTTCTTAGAAGCTTGCTGGACTGTATGTCATTAAGTGTAAAAATCTATTGCAAAACTCTCAAGGTTACAATTAAGGCAATGCAGAGCCCCAGACTGCCAGGAAGAGAGACAATTCACAGAGGATTTTAAGATGAGCACATTGTGCCAACCAAAACAGAAATCCTCAGTATTGCTTTCCCCATAATCTGAAATCATTATAGGTCTCAAGATTATAGTTGTTACTCAGTTTGTGAGATGCAGCATGTGAGCTTGGAAAAAAATACATCATTGCTTCCATCATTCTAACTGTGACTATTTGGGAGCTTGTTTGGAGGTTCTAGCAGGGAAGTACAGCTACGCTTATAGAGAAAGGTGTCTCCTCTATCAGGGAAGGTCATTCTCTTCCACCAAATGTGAACCCACAGCTTCAGGAGGGACACACATGAGCAGTGAGGGAGGAAGAGGATGCCTGCTTAGCCAGACATATTTCCCAAATCAACTTTGGTGATCAGTGGGGTGACAGGTATCACAGCCAGGTCGTCCTCCCATCCTCTCACTATTTGAAATCTTCACAGACAGGTGTAAGGTCTTTTTTCAGATTTTTTTTTCCCATAAACTTTCTGGAAACACTTATGCCATTTTTTAAAGGCAAGATAACATGGAACTCATTGTTTTATACCTATATTGTCACATGCAGCGTCTTCAATAAAACCACCGCAAAAGAAAGACCCCACAAATATATCAATGATTTCAGAGGTATCTTGTAATACTTTAACATTTCATGATATGAGATGATTTTTTCAATTGGTCTTGACCTATATACCTATTAATCTATTTTAGTGCTTTTTAAATACATTCTTACTAAGTGCCAAGCAAGAGTAAGTACACTATTTTCTTTTAGCCTCACAGTGAGCGTGAGGTAGGTATTCTCGTTATTGTCTCACAGATGAGAATACAAAACCTTAGCAGGATGATCTTTGCTATAAGGATATATAGTTATCAGTGGGGGAGTCAAGGATTTGAACCCAGGAAGTCCTGAATCCATATGTAATCCAGTATGGTACTATCTGTTAAAAGACTTCCATATATCTGTTTGCATCTGAAAAGGAAACATTGCCTACTGCATGTATGTATAGGAAGAACAAAATCTCTTACATGTGGACATTTTTAGGAAAGTAGAAAATTATTGCTACTTACATATCCCAATTCAATAAAACTTGAATTTTAAACACCCAACTGCTCTCATTTAATCTAACGTTCATCAGTGAGAAAAACAGATAGTGGAACTAAAAACATCTGCATTCAAAATGCAGGCCCACCAACAGCTACTTGCTGACCTTGGCCTCAGTACCTGTACATGTAAAATGAGGTGGTGGGTGGGAATTCTGATTGCAAAACCTAAATATAAATTTTTTAATTAGATTATTTTAATCTCATACTACTGGACAGTCTTTCAGTCCTATTTCTAAACAGCAGTAATTAATTGAGTAATAGGGGATTAAGTTTATCCACTCAGACATTTTTATGAATATGAGTTTGTGAACCCATATTAAAAAGCAGTGTTATTGTACATATTGGAGTTGGATTCTATAAACAAGTAAAATCAGGGTGATAAAAGTTGCCTCTGTTAGAAAGACTAAGAAAGAAGGAAACAAGCTATGATATCATTTCCTTTAGCTTACTGATTTTTAGGTTTGTTAACTATGTACCAAACACAACTTAAAATTAAAGTAATAACTTAAAAGTTATTGCTTTATATCAAAAGAAGAAGGGATCTCTACAGGCAAGTGTTTCTCCCTAGAGTCTTCCTAATACTGATTAACACTAGTTTTTGAAATGTTAAGTAGTTTTGAGTTTAACATCTAGTCATTGTCTAAAAGGGCATGAAGCAAAACTTTTTCAAAGTTTGGACTAAGAAGTATTTAACTTCTTAATGCCAAAGACTGGCCATTTACTCCATTGCTGGCCACTGATCCATGAGAATGCCAAGACTGATTAGTTGTGGTGATTAGCAGGCTAACATTAGGACTAGACCACTTGTCACTTGCTTACATTGACAATACCTAAAGAAATGTTTAACTTTTATCAGTGCAATGCATTACATTTAGTCATATTATAAAATGTATATATTTTTAAACTTTCATAGATTATGACTAGATTTAATACAACATATATAATTTGTGAAATGAGATCTAAAATTACTATACTATAATTCAGTGATATTTTTGTCATTAATTGGGATAATGGTAGAAAATAGAGCTTTTTGTTTCTTACATCTTAGAGATATTTATTACTATTTCTAAATCTGCAATATAAATTTCATATAGTCCTATTGCTCCTCAGATGAGAAGCAATTCTTAAAAGCACATTCACTAAAAACTTCATGAAAGAAAATTTTTATGGGGAAATATGGTTTTATAGAAAAACAATTACAATCTGAATAAGACAATGGAAATTGAAAAAGTATTAAGAAAAATATTGATTTTACTTAGAAATATTCATTAAGAAAAAACGTCCACATGTCTAAGTGATTGTATGTATAATTTAGCATTGTTCACTCCATTTTACTACTCAGGAACAGAGATTTAAGAAATTTGCCTAAAGTCTTTGAATTAAGTGACAGAATTAGTATTGAAAATGCTCTTTCTTCTACTATAATCATTGGTTTTTGTCTATCTTTATTATTACTTATGCCTACATAATTACTTTTTGTTGTTTCCTTCAACATTCGGATATAATTCAATTTCTTTAACTATATTTGAGAAAAGAATATTTTATGACACAAACTGAAAACTCTGAGTGAAATGCATGCAGCATTTTGTTGTAGAGTATTGTACCTAAGTATTTTAAACATCAAACTAAGAAAACTAGCAGAATATTAAAACATCAACTATGTTGAGAGATCATAGTATAAAACTGAAAGACAAATAAACACAGGTGAAAACATTTGAGAAATATCTTAATACTGGGAAGGTGTGGACACTGTTAGTAGGAAATAAAGGAAAAACTAGAGTAGATGCTTATCTACTGAGAATAATACATGTAAAAAACTATCCTGTTCATCTAAATATGCTGAAAGAGCCACGACTGGAAGAGAAAGCCAGAAATAGGGCTATGAAAGAAAAACAGTAGTGAAATAAAAAAGAAAAAAAGAAAAAGAATCTTAGAGCTGTCATAAGAAAAAAATACCCTTACTTTTAGCATTAGCTTTTTCAATGTTTTTTCTTTCTTAGCAAATCACATGAAATGAATCATTAGTTTTTTTCAGATGCTGCCCATAAGCTTTTATTTTTATTTCTTGGCATTATTATTTTATTTTCCTCAGCTCTTGCACAGTCTTTTGAATCTATTTGTGGTTCCTTTCTTTTGTAAAAATTATTATACATTATTTGTTATGGTAGAAGTCTGTGCTTACATTTCTGTCTACTTGAATTTTTCTCAACCTTCTATGAAGTTTGGGTATAGTTTTGAATATGCAATTTTTTATATAGCATTAATAAAGATACTACCAAAGCACAAAACTGAATCAAGCACAAGATGATGTCTACGGAGCTCAGCAGTGCACATGGCAGCCAAAAAATGAAGAGACTTTTTAAAATGTGCTTAAACTCTTCTTTAGTAGTTACTCTAAGATGAGATGCTTGGACAGAGGAGAAAAAAATAATACTCCATGGAGCCACGATTGTGTTAATCCAGCTTCTGCCATCTTGTCAATGAGTTTACAAACTACATTATTTATATACATAGTAAGCTGTTGTTATAAGAAGTCTGCTATTTTTTCTTTCTTTTTATTTTGTATTTTTATGAAGTGAGAAGCAGGAAGACAGGCAGACAGATTCCTGCATGTGCCCAACTGGGATCCACCCAGCGTGCCCACTAGGGGGAGATGCTCTGCCCATCTGGGGTGTTGCTGCATTGCAACTGGAGCCATTCTAGTGGCTGAAGGTGGAGGCCATAGAACCATCCTCATCCCCTGGGCCAACTTTGATTCAGTGGAGCACAAGTCTGCTATTAAAGTCCAAAATTTTCAGCTGAAGTTGAAATGGAAAAACCATTAGAATGACAAAGTTACTCAATTATTTAATGAAGCTATAACCTGCACACCACATTAAATAAATAGCAATATTCTAAAATGCCTTTTTAGTTTATACCAAGCATGTTCTTCTTCACATCAATTAAATCTATTAGCCTAGTTTATTGAGTTTAAAATATAAAGAATTACTAATAATATACTACCAAATCTGTATAAAGTCATGACTGCATGTATACATATGTGTGTGAAAGAGACAGAGTAGTTAGATGCATAATTGCATAATTATATAAATATTCCTTTGATTTTACAAAGTCCTTTTTATAGTGTTCTCATTTTTAAACAAATATTTAAACTGACTTTATTATCCTCAAAGGGATAATTTTCTTATTATCCCTATATTTACTAGTATTAAAACCAACTGTGTATATAATGAGAAGCCTTTGCTATCAGTTAAAGCATAGTCTGAGTACAGGCCCCGTCACTTATGCTTATGTGACCTTGGGCATGTTACTTTGCTTCTCTGATCACCACCTGTAACATAAAGATAATAACATTGGGCCCTAGCTGGTTGGCTTGGTGGTAGAGCATTGGCCCTGTGTGTGGATGTTCTGGGTTTGATTTCCAATCAGGGCACACAGGAGAAGTGCTCATCTGCTTCTCCACCCTTCCCCTCTCGCTTCTCTCCACCCCCCCTCTCTCTTCTCCTTCTCTCCTGCAGCCATGGCTCTATTAGAGAGCGTTCACCCTGGGCACTGCAGATGGCTTCACGGCCTCCACCTCAGGTGCTAAAGAATGGCTCAGGTTACAAAAGAACAAGAGCCCCACATGTGCATAGCATCGCCCTCTAGTGGCCTTGCTAGGTGGATCCTGGTCGGAGTGCATGCAGAAGTCTGTCTCTGCCTCCCCTCCTCTCACTAAATAATAATAATAAAAAAGATAATAGCATCGATTCTAAAAATACAAATGAGAAAAGAGCTCTGCATGCAGAGGTGTAAGGGAATTATCTGCCGTCTGCCTGGAATAAAGCTGCCCACTCCCTCCTAAAACAGTGACTTTCATCATCCAGAAAATCACTAATCTGCTGTCCAACCTGCTTTCTCAACACCTCCAAAGCAGATTATATAAGAAAGCACTTGCATTTTCCGAGTGCATGAAGCTTTGAATAAAGCCTCATATTGTTTGAGAGATGCCAACAAAGAGAACCAGAATGTGCTATGTTTAGATAACACACCAGATAATTTCCTCTTATAGACAGATTTATACATTTAATTTCATAACAATAAGTAATTAATTTGTAATGAAACTAATAGTTATGGATCTCAGGCAGAGGAGGCCAGGCCATTCTTTTCCTGTTTGTAGATAAAAAGTGAAGGAAAACAACTATTGGGAAATTTTTATGTAATATGGATCAAAGTAAAGAGGAATTAGGCAGATCAAATGTTTTAACATCTTCATGCTAGAGAGCATAATAATGCATCTCATATCTCAATAGAGATAACTTTAATAATAATAGTAGCTAACACTATGGTAAGTACTGTTCTAAAAATTTTATGTGCATTAGCTTATTTAACACATAAAAAACCCTGTAAGGAGTCCTAATATTACTTCCATTTTATAATGAAAAAATTGGCACAGAGTGTTTAATTAACTTGGTTAGTATCACAAAGGAAGGAACTGGCAGGGGGAAATAAACTTGCCAATGGAGACTAAATTCTCAGTTTCTGCTGGTTAGGAAAAGTTTTGAGCATTGGCTCTGGCTATTTGGCTCAGTGGTAGAGTTGCCCAGTGTGTGGAAATCCCAGATTCAATTTCTGGTCAGGGCACACAGAAAAAGTGACCATCAGCTTCTCCACTCCTCCTCTCTCTCTCTTTCTTACTCTCTCTTTCTCTCTCTCTTCCCCTCCTGCAGACATGGCTCAAATGAGCAAGTTGGCCCTGGGCACGATGATGGCTCCATGGCCTAGCCGTAGGCACTAAAATAACTTGGTTGTCAAGCAATAGAACAGTGTCCCCAGCTGGGCAGTACATCAGCCTTAGATGGAGTTGCTGGGTGGATCCTGGTCAGGGCACACGCCAGAGTCTGTCTCTCTACCTCCCTGCCTCTCATTTTATTAAAACAAGTTTTTTTCTTAGTATTAGGCATTGCCAATCTTCGCCTATAATTCTAATTTTTCATATTCCCATTATTGACTCCTTCTTCTGGTTCTCTAAGAAAGGGACATTTAAACTCGTAGCTGAGAAAAAAAAAATACAATCACACAAAGATTCAGGAAAAATCCCTTCAGGAAGGAAAGAATAATAAGTGCAAATATTTGGGTACAAAAAGAAAAGAGTAAAGAAATACTCCATTTTAGTTGTATTAATCTATTTGACTGATTTTTAGCCAAATGTTGCAGACTGGGAACCACTCTCTTCTTGGCATAGTTCTATTTTGATTTCAGTATTTTACTCTAAGGAAAAGCATACTTATTTCATTTGATTGTAGGTCTAGGATGATTGCATATATGATGGGGGAAAAAAGAGGCAATGTAGAAAAGTAGAGGTTGGCATTAGATCCAGTTAGAATTCTGGCTCTACCACTTACTAGCTTTATAAGTTCAGGTTTATTATTAATATCTCTAAACTGGGATTTTCTCACTATACAATGGAGAAAATATCAACCTCAGAGGATTAATGTGAAGATAAATTTAAATAATCTACATAAATATCTGAGTTTAACACCAGATGTGTAGTGTTCAATATAGTGTAGTTAATCTTTCTACATGCTCTGTGTAACTAACTCCCTCTCTTTCTCATTAATTTGTTCCTGCATCTTCAAACATCCCTTTCCTATTGTGTCATTTCCACAAACATTCAGCATTATGAGTAGTTTTATCCTAAAGAAACCTCTTAGACCTATATTAACCTGCAGCTATAACATTTCTTTGCTACCATTGTGATAAACAGTTTTACAGTAGAAGAGAAATCTATTACAGTACATTGCTTAGAATACTATGCATCTGCATGAAAAGTTCAAAGTGGAAGTCTTGGAACAACTATTTGAAGTTAAAAATTGAATACAATTACCTATATCTGACTATATATGGAAGTATATTTAAAAAACTCTCAAGGGGAAAGGGAGGGGATACTTAAAGTGCTAGATAAAATAAAGATATTTCTAAATGTCCAGATGAGCTGTCAGAAAAGTAAAGGAAGTGTTTGGGACAAGAGAGCCTCAAACAACAAGAGAGCCTCAAACCAGGCAAGTAAACAAAAAGTTATGGTGTTTGCCTTGGGGAATGTTCCAGTGTCCATGAGCCTAGCATCTGTGTCTAGAGAAGCATAGACAACAGGCATGGGGTTAGAGGAAGAGAAAAAGAAAATTGGAAATATAGCATTTTCCCATTTCAGGAGAAATATGTTCCTAGGAGAACTCTCTTAGCAGGCAGAGAAAACGAGGAAAGGAGATAAACTGAGAGTATGGTCTTGTGGGGAAAACAGCTGTTAGGCTTGCTCACTGGTTTACTGGATGCAAGCACTTTGCCTGACTAGTGCGTGAGCACCTGGCAGTGCCACACGCTTATAGTCTATGAAAGGCTTTAGGTGCTTTTCCCTCAGGAGTAATTCTCCCAGATTGCTCTCCCACCACTGCAAGGTGAGGTTTTCCTGATCCTTTGCCCTTTACTTAGAAAAGTAGGCTTTCCTTTGTTTATTGACTTGCCTGTCTTTGCAAGCCTCCAATAAATGGGTAATGGCCTGATGCTTTCTGGCTCTGCAGTTTCTCTACTGTCTGCTTGAATTTAATGTGAACCTGCCTGGCCTCAACCACCAGCATTATATCTGGCATAGCAGCAGGATTCGGAACAGATTGCTATGGAGCCACCAACACCCTTGAAAGGTGGGTTAGAGGAGTGGTTGTTGTTCTCCAGCATATGGTTCCCTGTGGCTGTCATTTTGGAGGCCATGGGCTGGGTGTTCATTACAGCCCTGTGTGAAGAGACTGACTGCCAATGATGGCACGAACCAGAACAAGTGCTGGAGAAGGAGGCCAACTGGGTTTAAGAGCTATAGTGTTAGATGCAGACTGAGCACCAATTATGCCTGGAATGGGAACAATCTTTGGAGAAGGAATTACAGGTTTGGGAGCTAAAATTTGCCCTGGAAGCTAGACTCTGGGAGTGATAGTTGTTGGAGAAACAATTATGGATTCTTGAGCTCAAGTCTCAGCTTCAGGACAAGAGCCAGCAGCCACAGAAGCAGAAATGGTCACTGAAGAATGAGAGCATTTGTGCTGGAGGAGTGGCTCTGAGTTGGCGGGAGCAGGTATTTCCAACTCCTCCTCTTCTGAGTAGGAAGCTCAGGCTGAAACTGCCAACTGCAGACTCAGAGCTTGGCCAATGGTCACCCAGAAGGTAAAAACCCAGCAGCCAAGAGCACCTCGGGGCAGGCACAGCCCCCTCCACAGGAGCACTATGTGGTCCAGCCCTATACCCATGCAGAGCTGATGGAGTTATGGGCAAAATTCAGGCAGAAACCTACTGAACCCATGGAACACTGGTTTCTGTGGTTGTGGGACACAGGGTGGATGGCATCATGCTCTACAGAACAGAGATGGAGAAATTGGCCACCATTACCATGCATTCCTCCTTGAGGCAGCGTCTTCAGAACTGCCATGACAACCCAGGAAACCATACCCTATTAGAATGGGTGATGGCTGCCATTTGCACGGTCTGACAGAATGCTGGAGACTTGCTGGGGGCAATGAGTCAGTGGCAGTGCTACAGTGAACTGCCCCGGGTCCTTCAGGAACTATATCGGTATGAAGAAGGGTGCTTACAACCTGAAGTCCTATGGGCCAGATGAAGAAGTCTTTGCAGCAAGGATGAGTGACCTTATTCTCTGTAGCACCCTCTCAGCCCTTTTTGGGTCACTAGTGGCTACCTTGAGGCCCTATGTAGGTCAGCCCATCAATGCACTTACACAGATGGTAGCAGATTTGGGGGAGCTAGAGGCAACACAAAATCCTAAAGGTATGAGATCTGCTGCCCGTGTTGCCCTCCCCACACTCGACTAACAAGAGAAGTGGGCCTGTAAAGTTTACCCTAATACAGATGTGGATAGATCTGATTGCAGTCGGGGCAGATAAGGAGAAATTAGATGGCAGGTCTAATAAAATCTTGTTAGTGCTTTGGTCACAGCTTAAGCCACAACAGAGGTTCCAGCCGCTGAAAAAGTGGGGGAATCAGGTGGCCCCAGCAGCTGCCAAGAAAATGGCTGGCAGTCAGATTTCATGGTTGCAGGATTTTATGATGGAGGTAGCTGCAGGAGAGGAGGACCCCCAAGACCCCTTGTCGGAGTTTGAGTAGGGGGAAGGCTGAGAGACCTACTTAACACTAATGGGCAGGGGGCAAAGAGGCCCCATGTGAAATTGGCAATCCACTGGTCCCCTTCTAATGTGCAGCAGGTATTGGCCTTAGACGATAATAGATGCTTTTTTGCAGCAGCTAAGAGAACTGTCAAGGCAGGCCAGGCCTTGAATGTGTTTGACTCTGCCAAGCGCTGTAAGCTTGCTGAGGAATTTGGATGAGACTTGTGGCAATAGACAGAGCACTTACAGAAAGGCACTAAGGTCCAGTAATAAAGAGCTGTGTGGCTAGTTACCTGTAACGCCTTGGTGATTTGCATTGACAGCTGTCTATCATGGACTGACCCTTTGGATTGCTAGTTGGCACATTAACCAGTTGATGGCAATGCACTATCCACTATAGGGTCAGATCATGTGGCAGGACTTATGGGAAATAGGACACCAGAAGCAGGTGACAGTATATCATGTCACAGGGCATGCTCCTCTATCCCATCCTGGAAATGATGAGGCAGACACCTTGGCAAGGGTGCGATGGTTGGAGACTGCCCCTGCAGGTGATGTGGCACAGTGGCTCCACTGGTGCCTGCTCCAGGCAGGACAGAAAACTGTGTGGGCTACGGTTAAGGCGTGGAACTTGCCTGTGTCCTATGCAGAGGTACTTGCAGCCTGCAAACAATGTGCAGTGTGTTCCAAAGGGCACCCTCAGAGACAACTGGCATCACCTGGACAAATCCAGAGAGGTCATGTTCCAATGACATGATGGAAGATAGACATCACTGGACCCTTACCAAAGTCAGATGTGTACCAGTACACAGTCCCCTCTGTAGATACTGCCACTGGTCTGCTTGCACTTACCCCGCCCATAACCCTGACCAGAGGGCAGTCATACAGGCTCTGGACCACCTGAGTGTTTCATATGGACGGCCGCTGGTCCTTGAAGGTGACAATGGTACTCACTTCACTGGTTCAACGGTGAAGCAATGGGCTCAAGACCTGGGGGTGGACTGGATGTACTATGTTTTCTATCACCCCCAGGCTGCTGGTATCATTGAGCTGTATAATGGACTCTTTTTTTTTTCCTTTTACAGAGACAGAGAGAGAGTCAGTGAGAGGGATAGGGACAGACAGACAGGAACGGAGAGATGAGAAGCATCAATCATTAGTTTTTCGTTGCACATTGCAACACCTTAGTTCATTGATTGCTTTCTCATATGTGCCTTGACCGCGGGCTTTAAGCAGACTGAATAACCCCTTGCTCGAGCCAGCAACCTTGAGTTCAAGCTGGTGAGCTTTGCTCAAACCAGATGAGCCCACACTCAAGCTGGTGACCTCAGAGTCTTGAACCTGGGTCCTCAGCATCCCAGTCCAAAGCTCTATCCACTGCGCCACCACCTGGTCAGGCTATAATGGACTCTTAAAGCAGGGACTGCGACAGGAAGGGGACACCAACTCCCTTACTGGATGGACACACTGTGTATGGATGGTATTCCAGATTTTGAATTGAGACCTCGATGGTGGGGGGGGGGCAGATCCAGTGGAGGCCCTCCTACACCAAGCAGCTGCTCCCATCAAGTTGCAGATACGCACCAAGGATGCTTTACTCAAGCTGGGTTTTGGACAGCAGGGCAACGTGCTCCTGCCTGCCCCAACAGTCCTCCTTAAAGGCCAATGGCTTCAGTGGACATGGCCCTGGACTCTACAGCCCCCCAATCTGAGATGGGGCCTTGTTGGCACCATGGAAAAAGGGGCTAGAGGTGGACCCCCAGTTAAGTTCCTGGGCAACCAGCACCTGGCTGCCTAAGATAGAAGTGTATTATCCCATGATTGCTCTGGGAGACAGCATTATGAAGGGCACCTTTGTAATTTCTTTATGGCCAATAATGAGTTCCCCATTTTGTTGCACATAGAACCAGCAGGTCCTGGTGTATTGGCCAAAAAGGTTTGTTATGCCCACCCTGGAATGCCTCTGGTACCAGCTATGATGCTGTCTGCAGACAGAACTCTGGCCTCTATGCTGCCAGAAGGGAAAGGTTTGCCTCTCTTGATGTCACTGACCACTCTTTCATTTCACCCATAATTTGTAATTTGTAATTCTGTTGCTGTAATCTGTACTGTTTATGTAATGCACCTCACTCCTCCCACAGGTACCATTGTGGAAGATACATCTCACACAGAGTGTGAGGTGAGCAACCCTGAAGGAGTGGGACGTGGGGAAAACAGCTGTGTTAGTCTTGCTGGCTGGTTTGCCTGACTCCTGCGAGAGCACATGGCAGTGCCGTATGCTTATGGTCTATGTAAGGCTCCAGGTACTTTCCCTCAGGGGCGATTCTTCCAGATCACTCTCCCCCACTGTGAGGGGTGGTTTTCCTGATCCCTTGCCCTTCACTGTGAAAAGCAGTTTTCCCTCTGTTTATTCACTTGCCTGTCTTTATGAGCCTCCAATAAATGAGTAATGGCCTGATGCTTTCTGGCTCTGCAGTTCCTCTATCGTCTGCCCAAATTCAATATGAATCTGCCTGGCCTCAACCACCAGCATTACAGGTCTCAAGTAAAGTCAAACCTTTGCTTCATCCAGAGGCGAAACTTGGAAGCATGATCACACAGCAGTGTCTTTAAACAAGAAGGACAGGCTTTTGTACCATAGAATTTATTTAATACAAGCCCTGTAAGAAGGCCTAATTTCTCAGCTATCTCCAGGTGAGATGACTTGGCTATGGTCTGCCGCGGGCAGTTCCTAGAGGCCATAGGTGTAAACTATTGGGTCCAGCAGCAGGTGGTAAACCAACCAATAAAGGGGATGTAAGCAGAGCACTAAAAATATTTTGAGTGTTTTTGCACTACTTGATGTCTTTTCAGTGCTCACAAATGCAGATGTTTTCAATTCCACTATCTGTGTTCTCACGGATGAGCATTAGATCAAATAATTCGGATGCAGTAAGTGTGTTGCTGTGTTAAGGAGGGTATGTACAAAATACATGATGATACAACAGGTGCAGCACAGATTTCTTCAATTGTAAACCACCTAAAACACGTTAGTTCTGCTAAGATTGAACTCAGTACTTCAAGAAAGAGAGCTTGTAGAAAGAATTCCACCCCAACTGGGATGATCTCAAAGCCTCTCTGAAAAGTCTTCACTGTGCTTCCTGGCATTTTGATAACTCGATGTCTTCTCAAGCTAATATAATACACATGCAGGCATTCCCTACTATATGGGCGGGGGGGGGGGGACTGGGACTGGGTTCCGAGATCATCTGCATAAGGAGGGATTCTCAAAGATGATCCATTATCATTGCAAGCCAAGTCCTGGTTGGAAGTTCTCAAATACCATGCTCTTCAGCTACAGTTCTGAATTAAATGGCATGACTAATTCTCTCTGTTGCAATCTGTTTATCTGAAGTAAAGTTATTACAAAAAGCCAGGGGGCTCCATTTAAGCACATGGTGGTTAAAAAATGTATCTGTTTCTGTACTGTATCTATACTGGTTTCCATGAATATTTGAACACAAAGCAAGTAATGGTAAAGGAATCTATCCTAAGATCAGGCTTAATGCCCAACTTTACATTGCCAGTCTCAAGGTGGCATTTTGGCATAAAACTCAATTTCCTCTTAGAATAATTTGCATTGGGATTATGGGCTAAATGTTCTCAAAGTGTCTAAGCTATAATTCTTTATGAGACTGCACTTTGGCATTTAACTACAGCATATGCAAGCCCAAATTAAGGCTCACTCTACTTTTGTCCAAATTCTCTACATGATGCCAGCCAACTTTTAATGAAAAGCATTGCTTCAAGACATAATTTACTTACTGTGTGCATTTTTTTCTAGAGGTATTTTTGATTTACATTAAATATGAACTGAAATATTGTTAAGACTTCTGCCATCTATTAAAATCCTCTTTGTAAACCTCCAATCTCCCAAACACCCAACCCTGTGCAAAGATAAAACGGTAATAAATTTAACTTGTTTTGTGTCATGCTATAATAACTGTTTAGCCTATACGTAATTACCTTCTGTTGTATAAAGCTTACATTTTCAAGTCCATTGGATTTGTACCTTTTGTGGTGAACCATTCAACACTGAAATAAAGCACAAGACAAAGAGAAAAAAGGCAAAAGTAGGAAAGAAAAATATAATTAGAGAAAACAAGTAGAGGAAGAGAGAAAAATAAGATTAGCAGAATCTGCAGAAGCTGCATTATCTGTTTATATGTGGCTTTAATAGCACATTGGTCAGCAACTATAATGTAAAAGGTAATGTGGAAGAGTTTTATATGCTTTTCAGAAATATAAAGGGAGTATGAGTGGATTTTAAACATTTTGATTAGCACCACAAAGATTTTAATGCTTTATTTAAACAGTTTGCTATGGGGCAAACACATTTGGTAGACAAGTAAAATGAAAGCATGGGCATCGGTTTCTCTGTTTTCTATTAAGTAATGTTGCGAAGTAAGCAGAAGTTGGATTCAGATATCAGATAATTATCTCCACACTGTGTGTCACAGTAAATAATTTTAATTGGTTTAACTTCAGGGACCATTACTGTCCTAATTAGAAACACGAAAAGGCTACAAGTATTAGGAAATATCCTGAAGGAATGAGAGTATTAGCAATTCTGTCAAGCCACCTTTTAAGTGAGTACACAGTAGCAGCCACATTTCAGGGAGGGGCAGGGTACCTGAAAGGTGCTTTGAGGCAAACGGTGCATGGGAGTTAGTATTAAGAGATCTGTAATAGGAAGCATAAAAGCTGCTTTTAAAAGATGCATTTTATAATAATAACAATATAATAATAATAATTGAGGTTGGGGAAATCCTTACTGAGAAAATGTTGACTTATTGAAAGGAAAAAGGCTTTGATTAAAATAGCTTTACCTAAACATCCTCAGCATGCAGGGCAGTTGTACAGAGTGAAGATTGCCTTGCAGGTTTACAGTGCTCTGCTTCACCTCGGTTTCTGAAAATTCATGAGAAACAAATAGGTATTATTATTTGAAACACATGTATACATTGTACATACTGCATTGTGTGGTGTGACATAGTTCACATTTTAAAAATGGCTTTATTCTGGATAAAAAATGAGATACTGTGTCTTTTTAGGTTCAAGATTATGCTAAAAAAATACCCTCCGCAAAAACTGGCTTCTCCTTCACCATTCAGCCATTTTGGCTGCTTCTCCTCTCCTCCACGTGGCCTTTCTCTGCTCTCCCTCTAATGCTAATCTCAGGAACCGAGAGAGAGCAAGCTCCCGGTCTTCCCCATTTTATAGTGTAGAAATCAAAACCTTAAATCCAATATGCAAACAAGGAAGTCTCTGATAAAAAGTCACTTAGGGTTGAAAAGGATTAGTCTTAAAACTAAGCCTTAGGGCCGTGATGGTGAACCTTTTTAGAAAAACCGCCCACTTTTGCAGTGCTGGTCAACCTGGTCCATCCCGCCCATTAGTGGGCAGTCCAGCTTTCATGGTGGGCCAATCGTGGTGCCGTTTGGTTGCTCCACCGCCCACCATGAAAGCTGAAATGCCCACTAGTGGGTGGGAGGGACCAGGTTGACCAGCACTGCAAAGTGGGCGGTTTTTATAAAAAGGTTCACCATCACGGCCTTAGGGTATAACAACCCTGCCTGCTTACAGCCTGTCCCCCACACCCAATGCAAACTATAAGTGAGCAAACCTATATATCATATTTACAAACTTATTTGACATATATATATATTATCAAGAACTCCTAATCAAAAAATTTAGTATTATTTTGTGGGGGGCTTTTTTATTTGTAATCTGGGTTTTAGCTTTCCATTTTCTGAAATTATCAATTTTCTGGAAACTATCCTGTTTGGGATATGAAGATTTTAAATGGACCATCCAAGTTTAAATTTTCCAAAATCAACCACATTTTCAGGTACTTTGTGTTATTTAATTTTTTCAAATGTAATGAATAGAGACACTAAATAGGAAAAGGAAGGCATCATAAACTATACATAATTTTAAGAAAGTATATGTTATTACAGAAGAATAAATTTTATAATTTTATACCTTTAACATATGGACCCATTGTCAAGTATAACATTATTAATATAAGTGAATATTAAAAAGATGAAGCAAAACAGTACTTCCACCACCATTTGTTACACAAGAACATATGCATGTGAAAGAACCCACACCACCGATTCTTCCCGTGCATACGCTCACAGACCCACAACTCACAGACACATTTATTCCCACATGCACAAAATCCCATTGTACAGTCTGTGGTTTTACACTGAACAATCTAAATAATACCACCAGACATCATAATTATCTTTTTAATATATGTGTTTTTTGAAATGTTGGCAAATTTTTACTTGACTAATGTATATACAATAATTTAGAATCAAATTTTCTTAATTATCTTTGTCTTCACAAAGACTAAATATTGTATGCAAACAAATAAGATAGGGATAATTTATGTGAAATAATTTGTAGCTACAGATTAATTGCTTGTAGTTTTGTTAAGGGAAGCACACACAATTTTTGATTATTGTTAAATAATACATACTGTCTGCCCACCAAGCACACATTCTATATCTCAAATAGCTTTCAAATGGGGAAGAGGGTGGAGGACGAGGGGAAGAATAAAATTGTGGCTGCTTATACAAATATATATGCTCATATATGTACACAAACATACATACATATGTTCACATATTCCAGCTTTGCCCATATGTTCCAAAAATAGCATCCTGAAAAATTTGTAGCCACACATCCTGCTCTCAGAGTAAGGATATAAATAAAGACAAATTTTCCTCTTACACAAGCTACTCAGGAAGAGAAAATACTTCAGGGAACTTCATTCTTTTAGGCCACTGAACATTATAAAGCAGCCTTAACATACACCTTTGCTTCTCAAAATACCAGATTTATCTCTTAAAATTTGAGTACTTCCTCTGATAGCTTTTCTCACAAAATATACTGTCTGACCCTACATTGAGCAACCCAGGTAAAGGAACAAAGGTGCAGACTGGGTTATGGGCCTGAATTTAAGAAGTTTTCCTCTAAAACACCGAGAGAATTTTTGGGTGAAGGCAACAATATTCCACCATATGTTTCACCCTATTCTCTGATCATGCCTCATGTTACACATAGGGCTAATAATTTTCATTATAAAAGTAATGTTACAAATTCTTCACAATATGCCCTTGAACTCAGAAAATATGAATTGTGAGGTGGGAGTAGGAATGGCTTTTAGCTATGACAGACCTTGTTTAGATGATTAGCTTTAACTTTTATTTCTTACATTGTTATTGAATATCAATGTTATCAGTGCTTTGTTTCTTTAATCTGTAAAATGAAGGAAATAATTGATTTGCTGGAAAAAAATAATGTATATAAAGCACCTGGCTTATAGCAGTCTAAACAAAAAATTCCTATTAATACTATTATTCTGTGCTACCCTTTAAGGATCTGTTTCTATAATTTAGATACTATCACTAAGTGGCTGTAAAGGCCTTATTTATGGAACACAGGTCAAGACACTAGATTCTTTAATTCTTACAGGTAACTAGGTTTTCCTATAAAACATTAAGTCTGTGTGATAGGAACCTCGCAATGATTATTTCTCTTTGCTCATTGCCCCTTTTTGCAGTCCTCATGAGGTCCTGCAATTATGTTCATACAATGTGATCTCCACTGCCCATTTTCACTCCTCTCTCAACCCCCTGCACATATCCCCCAAGCACAGTCTGGAAGTGGGCACTAAGTTCAGAGCAACAAATCAGAGTTCCTTTCCAAAACTTCCAATACTGGCACAAAGTTAATTACCCCATACATGGAGCTATCTCCTGAAGAAATATGTTAAGACTCGGAGAAGAAAAGAAAAGAATCAGTTTCTTTCAGAGCTGTTAGTGACTAAATTCTCCATTATGTCAATTGAGAAAAGCAAAAGAAGCCCATCTGTGAATCAGGGAAGTAAATTCAGAGAGCAGCAAAAATAAAATACAGAGGGAATGCTGGCTTGGGTTCCCTTAAGCCTTCCTGTTAACTATGTTTCTGCATTTCTCTCTTTATCAGAAGCTTTAAACACTACCATCCATCCCCCTTTTTTGAATGTGTTTGGTTTTTGCAAGAAAAGATTTCTACTTTTATAATTCCATACTAAACTATAGCATCAGTGTTAATGAAACAATTCTCTAAGATGAAATTAATTTTAAAAATAACTGTAGTTATAGAAATAATTTCTACTACTTTCATTCATAGCAGTTTGTTTTGTACTTTGCTGCCAAGTACCTATTGAAATAGAATTTTTAGGCAAAAACAATAGACCGATTGACTTTTAATGTAATATGGGTTGTCCTCTGACTCCTTCTCAACATTTGAGATCTGAAAACTCAAGGATTCCTGGCAGGCTCTATAGATTTACATTCCTAATAATCTGTTAAATCTTTAAGGCAGAAGTTAGATGGAAAGTCAAGCTATATTATACATATTTTTACAAGATGTCAGTTCATAACCTGGACAAAAGTAATAGTAAGAGTATGTTTGAAAACAAAAGATCTATTAAATTTTTGCATTGAAGATAACTATTATATATAAAAGCAATACTTATCTATCTTACTTTTAACTAAATTCATCATATATTATATTAATTTTTAAAATGAGATATTTTGCATTATGTCTAAACTTTGAAAGAGAATTGTTAGTTGTTAAGTCTGTTGTAGTAATTACACAGTACTGATGCTACTAATATCATAATCATGATAATTAACAAGTGTATTCATATATACAATTTATGAAATATCAAATAAAAATAGTGCTTATTTTTCTGTATCAATGAATGATTCTTAATTCTAAAGGAATTTATGTAAATAAGTTTTGCTAGAATCTATATTATTATAATGAGTTAATAATATATTTATCTGGGATATAAACAGTAAAATTATTTAAACCTTTCATCCCATGATTTCTAAATGGGACTTAATATGGAAGTCAATGTGGTATACCTGCATTGTGTTCTCTAAGGAGATATATAATTCTAATTGAAGACATTTATATTGCTTTTTTGTTGTTTTTATTTTTAAGTAGAGAGAGAGAGAGACAGATAGGAAGGAAGGAAGAGAGATGAGAAGCATCAGCTCACAATTCTGGCACCTTAGTTGTTCATTGCTTCTCGTATGTGCTTTGACCAGGAGGCTCCAGCCAAGCCAATAAACCCCCTATTCAAGCCAGCAACCTTGGGTTTCAAGTCTGTGTTTATCTTTCGAACCTGGGTCCTCAGTGTCCCAGGCCAACACTCTATCCAATGTGCCACCACCTGGTCATTTCAAATCCTGATTATTTCTTTATTCTAGAATAAGGAAATAAGTTTATTAAAATATAAATATATTATAAAGATTTCAAGTAATAGTAAATAACATTGATTTTTATCTTCTAGAAAATGTTTTAAATAAAACGATCGTAATCCTTTGAAAATTTATATTTTTGTCTTACATTTTTGTTAAAGTTCTGGGTTTATTTATTTATTTATTTCTTCTGTTTATATGACTGGGCATTTTCTTTCAATATTGAACTTCATTTTGTTCAGTATCAGAATCATGTATGGAGTACTTGAGGGTCCTGTTCTTTTTATTTATTTATTTTTATTTATTTATTTTTATACACTGGATTGTTCATGACACTAAAATGTGTTAGAGATGGGGATATATGAAGCTCATATCACCCTGGAGTTTTTTCCCAAATAAACACCTTAATAAATTAAGAATCACTGAGTTACCCAGGATTTATCATTCTTCAAATGATTATCATTTATGAAAATATCAACAATACTAAAATAGTCTTGAATTTTTTTTTCGTCTTTAAAGTGTCAGAAGTCCCTTTGTGACTTGGTTTAAGGGTTTGTGGATATTAGAAATCATTGATTCATTTAAGTAACATTTACTTTTTTTTTTTTTAATTTTTCTGAAGTAAGAAGTGGGGAGGCTGATAAACTCCTGCATGAGCCCAACTGGGATCCACCCAGCATGTCCACCAGGGGGCGATTCTCAGCCCATCTGGGGCATTGCTCCATTGCAACCAGAGTCCTTCTAGTGCCTGAGGCAGAGGCCATGGAGCCGTCCTCAGCGCCTGGGCCAACTTTGCTCCAATGGAGCCTTGGCTGTGGGAAGGGAAGAGAGAGACAGAGAGAAAGAGGGAAGGGTGTAAAGCAGATGGGTGCTTCTCCTGTGTGCCCTGGCCGGAATTGAACCCAGGACTTCCTCACGTCGGGCTGACGCTCTACCACTGAGCCAACCAGCCAAGGCTATACTTTATATCTAACATGTGCTAGAGGTTTTGGGGAATACAAAGTAATAAAAAAGTTCCTTATATGCAGAGACAAATGGGAATAGCCATACAGAACTTATATATATTTAGTATATTATCAGTTGTACAAACCATAAATATTTCAGAGTTCAGTAGAAGTAGAGTCTATAGTGGCCTGGGAGGGTCAAAGATGAGTTATGAAGGGTTGGAGCTTGAGCTGCGTATTTTCAAAAGTATAAGAATAGGCTGTGAGTGTGGGTAGTAAGAAGAAAATGCATAAAATGATAAAAATGAGCAAGGCATACTTGCAGGACAGTAAATAGATGGAATTAAGTGAAAAAAAGCAAATGGGTAAGGAATAATGAAGAATGCATTTGAAAATGTAAGGAAGAGTCAAATTATGAAGAGTCCAAGTACAGAGTTAAATGCTTTGGTTTTATACTCCAGGTCTTTCAAGATTTCAAGTATGAGAAGCAGTAGTGATGTTTCAGGTAGACAAATCTGACACTATGATAAAGGATAGCTTACAATATGTAAGTAAATAAAAGTAGAGGGATTATTTAGACTCTTTTTATAATACAAATGTGAAATCATAGGGATCAATAGTAAGATTATGGCATTGATAAAGAAAAGGAAGGTATGGCTATAAGGAGAAGAAAAATTATTTATTGATGGCAAATTGGATAACAGAGAGCAAGAAAAAAAGTAAAAGTAAAAGGGGATGCAGGAATGATTTACCTGTGAGACTATGAAAGAAAAGATAAACTTATTACAAATGAAGAATATGGAATTGGGTCAGATAAACTAGCTTTTGACTTGTATAACTTGAAGTAATAATGTGAGACTGGAGCTGAAAAACAGACACTACAACTGTAAAGAGAAGATCACAATTTTTTGAGAATCATAATAAAAGCAGCCATGAGACTAAACAAACCTATCAAAAGAAAGAGGAAAACAACTTGTAGAATTAGACTTGACTCTTGGAGAAATGGAATGGATTGTAAATGGGAAGAAGGACCATCAAGTATGCAAACATTGGCAATTTCTGTCAGGTGGCCCAACACATCTAGGAGATAATTTTTTTTCTGTAACATGTAGATGCATTGTCACTAGTAAAAATAATTGTCAGAACTGTATACTAGCTGAAGTTAACTTTGCTTTTATTTCTGAGACAGATTTCTTCTATCCTCCAGGAGCCTAACTTATGTATACTGATCTGACTACCAAATCATTTGCTCAGAACCTCACTAAGGTTTGAGTTTTCCCCATCCTTCAAACTATGATTTTACTCTTTTTCTTTCTCTTTCCTCTTTCTAGTCAAAAACTTGAAGTGGCAAACAATCTTGATTCTCAAATTAAAGTTTATAAAGGTGAGAGAAACTGGTAATTGAAATCATTTCAATAGGGTAAGGGTTACTTTCAAGAATGTAGTTGGGTGTCTAATCAGAGAACTCTGATGGATCTGCCTTTGAGTTATAAATCTCTTTTCCAAAACCATTACTTATTCAAGCAAAACATTTCTAAAACTAAGATAATTAGGTATCAAAAACCATGCCTACTGCTATGGATTTATCATCCAGTAATACCTAGTTCAGTCATGTTAAAGTGAACAAATGTATGGAAAGTTTCTTGAGTTTTTCTAGAACTAATTTGAGGGCAGGGAAAAAGAAAATAAATAACAGATAAGAGTTGAGTAGAAGCCCTGGCCAGATAGTTCAGTTGGTTAGAGCATCGACTGGAAGGACAGCGGTTGCCAGTTCCATCCTCGGTCAGGGCACGTACAAGGATGGATCGATGTTCTTGTCTCTCTCTCTCTCTCTCTCCTTTTCTCTTTCTCTAAAATCAATTCATTAAACATTAAAAAATAATTAAGTTGAAGATTAGCCATGAAAGGTTAAGGAAACCATGGCACCTTAGGAGAGAGATTAAGAAGCCCTGATATTCCTAGTCATGGTGCTCCAGTTGGGTGGCATAGTACAAAAAGAATAAATGAGTTGGGCTATCTGAGAGAGGTTCAATGAACAGAGTCCTTAAAATAGGTAGTGCTAGCCTGACCAGGCAGTGGCACAGTGGATAGAGTGTCGGAGTGGGATACGGAGGACCCAGGTTTGAAACCCTGAGGTAATCAGCTTAAGCTCAAAGTCACTGGTTTGAGCAAGGGGTCACTCAGTCTGCTATAGCCCCCCCGGACAAGGCACATATGAGAAAGCAGTCAATGAACAACTAAGGTGCTTCAACAAGAATTGATGCTTCTCATCTCTCTCCCTTCTGCTCTGTCTGTCCCTGTGTGTGTGTGTGTGTCTCTCTCTCTCTCTGTCACTGTCACACACACACACACACACATACACACACACACACACAATAGGTAGTGCTGGTTACTGGATATGCTCAAAGGAGGAGTGTCTCTGTCAAAGAAGTTGAAGATGGGTAGATTTGGAATTTAAAGTTCTGTTTTGAGGTAAAGAAATAAAGCGTGTGGTTATGCCTCTTGAGAAGCTATAGAATAAGAAAAAATGTTGAATTATGGAAAGTGGTGAACAGTGAGGTTTAATTGTAAGATGGTCAATTTGAATACATGTAGAAATCACTGAGAATGATGGGATTACATGACTAAAAATAAAAGCATGATATATTTCCTAGAGTTATTTATTAAGGAGAACATTCAGTTTGCAATATAATAGGAGCATTACTTTTTAATATTTATTCCCCAAATATTATTTTAGGTATATGCATGTAAAAATTTACACATTTAAATACATTGAAAAATACTGGGTTAAAGAAAGACAAGTTTCTTTTTTGCTCTGCTTTAGCATTTTAAATTAATCAACATTGTTAAAATCCAAGAAGGAAAGGTATATTATGCATTTTGATCAACAAAAATAATGCTCCCACCCCCACCCCCCAGTCTCAGGATCTCTTAAGAAACTGGTAAAATATTGCTTTAGTAGCCCTGGAGGAAATGACTGAATCTTCCATAAGAGAGAATAGAATTAAGGCTTCAATGACTTGGGCCATAGGGAGTTTGACACTATATCAATGGAAAATATATATATATAGGAAAATGTAACACAACAAAGGCAATTTGTACAAGTGGCATGATTTCACAACAAAGGCATTTTGTACTAGAGGCATGATTTTTTTGTCACTGGGTAAAGAAATATGTGAAAGGCCTGCCTGGTAAGATGGACTGAGGGATATGGAGGCTGAGGTGGGTCCCACTGAAAGTGTAGAAGAGGAAGCATCAGACATGGACCTTAGTTTCAATCCATCAGTAGTAAAGGAAGAAGATTGAAAGTAAGCTATATGTGAATCAATATACAGGACTGAAAATTATTTCATTGAGAGTATGATTGTTTGGGTTATACATAAATAAGAAATTACAGAAAATAGAATCACAATAGTTAACTTCCAGGTAAAGAATTAAACAAATTTGCAGATATGCCTATTTCTAAATCATCACAAAACTTATTGCTGGAAATAGTACTCAGATAAACGGGGTGTGGGTGGTGGTTGGGGAGGGTGATGCTACATGTTAGGTCATTATTATCATGGATGGAGATATCATTTGGGACTATGTTTAAATATCTACATTGAGAAAAATATGATTTTCACTTTTGTAATTAATTCTTTAAATAAAAAATGTTAAATAATAATTTTAATATTTTACTTTTCTACCTAATTCTGCATTTAAAAAGGAGGGAAAAATTAACTTGATTTTCACTACTCCATGTTGTTTGTCTCTATAAAGTGATTCACATTTTTATGCAAGACTTTTCTAAAAGCTGTAGCAGTGTGAACTGCGGTTTATATCTGTGACTATCTCCAAGTTTCTTTATCTGTCCTACGCAGCAGGTTTCTTATCTGACAGTCTCATAATTATGAAAGAAACTGCATATTAATGATTCAATGCCTAAATAACTGGTCTTGGAGAAATCTAATGAAGCAACCTTATAGAATTTTATTTTGCCTAATTAAATGTAAATAATGTTAAATGTTGTATATGCCAGGATTTTTTACAGAACCTTATGAATTTTTTTATGTACACAAAGCATTATGAATTCAGATTTTTTAACAATTATTATTTAATTCAGCTATTAAGATAATATGGTTTGACATCAGATATGCTCTATGAATGTTAGGGACCAGCACACATGTGCACACTAAGTGTTTATGTATGCAAGGTACAATTCTCAATTGCTGGGGGGGGGGGTATTTTACTTTTTAATGCTTCTCCTTTGAAGTTGGCATCTTGTACATTTTTATCTGAAGGTTTGAATCTGCATCATGCTTTGAAGGAACAAATGGCCTCCATGTGGTGTTTGGCTTTCCCATGCCTGTCTCTATTACCCTGTATCTGTATGAAATTCATTCTGACACATTTTTTTAACTTAAATATATGCACCTGATTCTTTCTGTTGGTTCTATGCTAACACATGCCTCCATTTAGGGATGTGTACAATGATTGGTTTTTAAAATAGCAGGGCAATGTTATTTAGAAAAAGAAAATAATTAAACTTATATATTAAGATAAAATAGTAATTTCACCTTTGTGGATAGCAGGATGGAAAGATGATTCCATTTTGTGTGTGTGTTATTTTTGAAAACAATATAAACAAGAAAGTGCCTGGTTTCCAAAGTGGTATTCAGCACATAAACTTTAAAAGTATTTTGCCAAAAAAGATTAGGCTAATGACCTCTCTTAGAGATAAGTAGCTCTGAGCCATTCCCCAATTTTACTCAATGTGATTTTTTCCCCAGCAGTTGCATGTACTGATGACATGGTTATATAAATGCAGCAGGCCATAAGGAAAACAGAGGAAATGTTTTGTGTAAAATAAAAATAAATCAGAAACTTTGCCTTTCTAAGTCTTGAGGTCTCCAATCAACACAGACAGCCTCTTCTTTAAGGTCCTATGTTGGTTCTACTTAAAAAAATATGAAACAATAAAAAAATTGGTCAAATTAACTAAAATTTTTTTCTATTGGCCTTTACTGAGCAACCCTTAATTTCTCAAGTGACTGAGTAAAAGAAAAAAAGAAAGAGGGATAACAGAAAAAGGCAAAAGAAAAGAAGAGTAAGTAAAGGCAAACTATCTTAAGGATGTAGAGCTTAATTCACCTAACATTTTGTATCTCAAATCCTATGTGGTATAATAGAAATTCCTCAGATAAAACTCAGGTCTGCTCAACCCCAAACATGGCCTATATATGTATACCATGCTTTCTCTATTAAAAGAGGTAAGTTAATTTTCTTTCCTAAGCCTCAATTTCTTCAACAGCAGAACAGAAGTAGCGATACATATTATTATATTTTTGAATATTTTGGATAACATATTTAAGGCTAACTAACACATAACTAACACATACATAGTATATACCCAAGATAATTATTTACTCTGATTACAATCATCTCCTGGAGCTCACTATTTCTATATCACTACTGCCATTAGACAACTCGAGGAAGGATTAAAATATTATCATCTTATCTAATACCAGAGATAGGTAATAACTATATACTTATATTTTGGACAATTAATTATTTTTTAGAAAAGTTTCAAGATAAGAATAAAAAATCTTTTAAAATGAACTAATACTTTTAAATAAAATAGTTCATCTTTAAGTATGCTACCTACATAATATACAATGAACATTCATTGATTTATTTAACAACAATCAATATGTTTGTTATTTGTTGAGTGCGTACTATGTATAATTTTTTATTCAGTAAGTGAAGGGGAGGCAGAGACAGACTCCCACATGCACCCCAAATGGATCCACCTGGAAAGTCCAAGCCCACCAGGGGATGATGCTCTGCCCATCTGGGGCATTGCTCTGTTGCTCAGCAACCAAGCTCTTCTTAGCACCTGAGGCAGAGACCATAGAACCATCATCAGCACCTGGGGCCAACTGGCTCCAATCAAGCCATGGCTGCAGGAGGGGGAGAGAGAGAGAGAGAGAAGTGAAGGGAGAGGGGTAGAGAAGCAGATGGGTGCTTCTCCTGTAGCCTTGACCAAGAATCAAACCTGAGACATCCACATGTTGGGCCAATGCTCTATCTACCACCAAGCCAACCAGCCAAGGCCGAGTGTTTACTATTTTTGAAACACTGTTCTAGATGTGAAATACAAGTAATGAACAAAATGGTAGTCTCGACTTACATGGAGCTTGCCATTTTGTAGGACAGACAAAAAGTAAACAAATGAATACTGTGCAATCTTGCCAAACTCTCTTATTAGTTCTTGGAGCTTTTTTCTAATTTTCATTGAATTTTCTACTTAAATGCTCATCTCATCTAAAAATAAAAACAGATTTACTTTCTCTTTTCCAATCTGAATGCCTTCTATTTTTCTTTCCAGAATTCACTTTCTAGGAACCTAGTTTATATTGAGTACTAGTGGTGAACCTGAAGACCCATGTCTTCTTTTCTTAGGGGAAACATAAGACACTGTGTTCTGTAGATACGTTTTATCAGGTTGAAAGAGTTCTCTTTGAATTCTAGTTTGCTTACTTTTTATCATAAATGAGTATTGAATTCTGTCAAGTGCTTTTTCTTCATTTATCAAGATGACACTGTGAATTTTACCTTGTTTGATGCTGGGTATTTAGTATTCCTATAACATCCTTATTTTTCTTTGGAACAAATTAAGTTACTTGGAAATATTCTTTTAGGCATTTTATTCTGATTTTTTAGGAGAGAAATGGAACAGTCCTTAGTTTGGACTTATTATTTCCACTACTGAGGCAAGACCTTCTTGAGGACTTTACTGTGTGCTTCAGGAATTATGAGTTTTTCCTATCTAGCTGGTAAAAAACAGACATCATTCTGGACCCTGTTTTAGCTTTGACAGTATTCTCTTTAATATTTACAGATATGTAGTGGAATAACCCATTGCATGGCCTTGGATGGGAACACAGCCAACAAGAAAAGAATGTTTTGCCAAGAGAATTGTTTTGTGACTTGAAGGTGGGCCACTGAAACAGGTCTATGTGACTGAAGGCAGTTGCTGGGCTTTTCTCAGTAAAACATTCTCATAAGATTTCTGTTCCTTTCAAGGTTATTCCTTGAGATAAAGAGAGAAATGTTGTGGGAACCATAGAAGCAATAGCAATTAATGCCTTTTGATATTGTATTGTTATTAAGCTATCATGCAGGTGTATTCCATGAAACTTTAAGTAAAAGTTATGCTTGATGTTATGCCAATTTCTCAGTAAACAAGCTTTTTGAAATCTTGTGAATAAAAATAGGACACAGTGCAAACTCGGGGCCATTTGCCTGAGCGAGTGGTGGTCCTTTGCTACTCCACGATGATTTCGTCTGCTGATCTCTCTCTCTGCGCTCCTGATTCACAACAACACAGAGAGCTCTTTCTCTAGCCTTGGGTGGCTTCTTCATATGCAGGATCTAGTCAATGCTTTATTATTTCTGCAGGTCTCTGGGGCTCTCTCATCATGCACATCTCTCTTCTCTGGTACTCTGCCCTGGAACATCTACCTACCTTCATCTGCCCAGATTCACAACTATTTCCTTTGTGAAGGTTTGCTGGCTTCCCCTGTGTTTTCTCCCATTAGACCACACCTGGAATCTCTCTGAAGGCAGTAAACTGCAGCAATAATAGAGCTTACCTAGTTGATTTTCGAATTCTCAGGAATCGCTGTACTTTATTCCTTGATTTCCATTGTCTTAAAATTTTTTTTTAAACATTTTGTTTGTTCTTTTGGTTATTTGGTTCTGGAAGGTAAACCTGGCTCCTGTTTTTTCATCTTGGCCAGAAGTAGAAGTTATTTGTTTTATTTTTATCAGTGGAATATGAGCAAGATCTTCAGCTGAGAATGAGAAGGGGGAAAAGGAATTTAAATTTTAACAGGAGAAGTAAGGCATGAAATAATTCTGTCAGGGTATTAAAGCGAATCTACTGCTCACAATATATATATTTCAAAATGAATATGAAGTGATAAAATATCCCTTAATTTTTGTGAGCAGTATACATCTGCAAATTATATTGATTGCTAGGTATTATATGTAAAATTAAATAGCTCCAAATTAAGGGCTCTTGTGAAAAGGGTTAAAATAAATGTGAAAAATTAAAATCTATTTAATTTCTCATGGTAAACTAGTCTTTTTTATTTTTTATTTTTCTGAAGTGAGAAGTGGGGAGGCAGAGAAACAGACTCTCGAGTGCACCTGACCAGAATCCACCCAGCATGCTCATCAGGAGGCGATGCTCTGCCCATCTGGGCCGTTGCTCTATTGCAGCTGGAGCATTCTAGCACCTGAGGTGGAGGCCATGGAGCAATCCTGAGCACCTGGGCCAACTTTGTCTAATGAAGCCTTGCCTGCAGGAAGGGAAGAAAGAGACAGAGAGAAAGGAAAGGGGAAAGGGTCGAGAAGCAGATGGGCGCTTCTCCTGTCTGCCCTGGCCAGGAATCGAACCTGGGACTTCCATGCTCTAAACTGACACTCTACTGCTGAGCCAACTGGCCAGGGCTTGTCTTTATTGTTTAATCTGAAGCCCAGTACTAGGCCTGGCATGTCCAATTCTACTTACAGTTTAAATGAAGAAAGATTTAATGATTTCAGTTAATTGAGAAGGAAATGCTATATTATGTCAATACTTAAAGGAAAAGATACAGTGAACTGATAGTTTTAACAAATATTTCATAATAAAAGCATAATCTTAGTAATAGGGTTACTAATGTAACAGAAATGTCAAATGAATAATCAAATACCTTTAAGTGACTGCATACTCAGTTAATTGAAGAAAACAGGATGGGTATTGTTTTCTAAATAGGTTATTTGCCTTTCTATAATCCTGGCTGAATTCCATAATGAACATGTTATCTTTAACTGTTGCACATAATGTTAGTTTTAATTTCCCCCCCCCAAGATATAGCTCTCTTTACATTTGTACATCTTTTGATAAATTTATTTTGTGATTTCCTTAAGAATGCTTGCTTTTATTTTTTTCTAGATACCAATATGTAACATAGCACCCATGTTAGCTTTTGATTTATATCTTCCTGGCTTTATGTCATTTGTAGTACTTGTAGACTGTGTTCTTACTTTGAGTTATTTAGTTTATGCCACTGTGTCAAATGAAAACAAACTGATGCTTTATAATCATGGATGAATTTTATAAAAACTTGAAAAAGTTTTTGGATTTAACAATATAGCATTTTGGTGTTTTTCTTAATTATTTTCACCACAGGTAATTAATATCCACTAATTTTATATAGAAACTGACACCTTTATATTTGCCCACATTTCCCAAATTCTTGAATTAATTCATACAATAAGTTTTTAAATACTTATTCTGTGCGTAGCACTGAAGCACAATAGTGACAGGAGCAATGACAACTGCTGTGTGGTCCCTGCCATTAATAAGAACTCATTTTTGGTTATTAAAACAATAGTTCTACAAATTAGATAAGAGGAAGAATACCAAAAAATATCTAAAAAGCATCTAAGTGTTAGATTATTTCAACAGATTATATAATACTCATAAGAGAAGGATAAAATTGTGAAATGGACAAGGATAGCACTGCTATGGACATGATAACGACAGAGGCAGATGAATATCAGTATTATCTGGAGCAATAATAAGGAGTAGGAAAGACAAATCAGCATCCTGGACACAAAGTGGAGTGGGAGAGACCAGTGGGTAGCCTGCAGGGGAATGGTGGGTAGGGATAGTTTATGTAGAGTAGAGAGTTTGCACTGGGAAAAGGTGAGAGTAAAAGTAAATTTGGATAAGATTGTCAAAGTTCTTCAATTTCAGACTAATGAAAATTTCAGTTTATTTTAGGGGCCTGCTTAGCCTGCCCAGGACTCTTCCAAGTATTACTAAGCAGAAAAAATCACTTATCTTTCAAAGTAACAGCAAATCTTTAATTTATGCTATTCACAGGCAGCTAAAAGTTCCAGTTTGGTCAGGATTGCCAATTTTCAAGTGTCAGTCTAAATCTTTCAAGCTCACCCTGTAATATTTACGTCCTTAAATTCTTCAAATTATCCATTGTATATATTTACAGGTATCTTGATTTACTATTAGAACTAGATGGACCTTAAAGGAAGAATAGTCCTTTCTTCCAAAATGTTTATTTAAAAACTTTATCTGACCATTTTGTTTATTTTTAAAATGTTCTTCGGGCCTTATTATTTCTTACACTGTGAAATGATCTAAGAGTTATAAAATGACATTGAAGAAGTACAAAGCAATCCAGCCATTGGAGAAAAAACTCAGTGTGTGCCATGATTTTCTGTTCTGAAAAGATAAACTGATCAATGATATGCTACAGTGATTTTACCAGAAAGCTCGTTTATTGTTTTGGCTTTAGCACATTAAAACTAGCAATGGTTCAATAAGAAGAGGTCATGTTAAGAAATTTTTTACCAACTATAAATTTCTTTATTGGTTTCACAGATAGTTTCCCCACCCCCATCCCAGAAAAATCTGTTCTCAAAAGAGAGATTTCTGGACTCTAGAGAGCATTCTTTCATTTGAAAAAGTATGACAAAGCCACAACACAGTGAATGAAGCATCAAGAAAATGTAAACATTTTTATGATGATGGAATTCCCTAAATACAGCACAAGGTTCTTCTGATACAAAACAGCTGCTTTTCTTGTATATCTACAACCAGGCACAAAGAAAAATGTTTCTCAGACACCTTAAGTCATCTCAAATCAACTTAAAGCATCTTTGGCGCCCTTAAATATTAATGAAAGTTAACAAGCAATGAAGTCTTTGCCCTACAGGGACTGTCACTGGTCAGCTCCTTGCTGTTTGTTTCTCAGTTAATCAAATTACTATATCATTGGTGCATTTGTGCCCTCCACCATTAATGATGACTGTCTTTTTAAAAAGTGGATGTTCTTGGCATAATGGCATATTAATCCAGTGGGAGATGGGGGATGGGTGCTCTTTTACTTAGATTGCCCTTGTGTGTGAGGAAGAGGCGTAGATGAAGATCAGTGGCAGAAATCAACCTTTAATAAGTCAGTCTAAAAGCCACTTCACTTCACATTATGCTAGCCAGATAGAAACTAAATATGCAAAGAAGAAAAAGAAGTTATAAAACAGCTTAATGATGTTAATTTCTTAATTTTGCTCTGATGTAGTATGTAGACATTAGTATCATTCTTAACATGCATGGAAGTCATTTTAGAAAAATTACTCTTGTAGCAGCACTAATTGTTATCAAAATGAAAACTATGTTCTGAATGATACTGATACTACTTATTTGTACATGGCAAAACATCTTTCTTTCCAGCATCAAAATGGTTAAAATGAAGAAGCCAGGTTATTACACATTCCAATTCCAGAGTCAAATATAAAAATTTCTATTATAGGGACAATTAATTACATCTCAAAATGGCAAATGTGCATCCTTGTCAGGTAGAGTGTACTCTGATGGCCTTTCTTCAAACACTGAATGTGGAGATTTGATCTCTTCTAATGGTGCTGAGAAAAGGGTAATTACGCTATGGTCAAAGCTAATTTGCTTTCTGCCAGATGAACTGTTGTATTTTATTGTACGCTGACATTTTAAAGTAATTACGGCACTGTTGACCTTAGACAATTCCAGTTGTATCGCTGTCTACAGCTGCAGCGCTCGGTCTACCTTTGGCTGGCAGACAGTGGCTGTAACGAGGTAATGACACGGACAAAGAGCACCATATGGGGCTCCTTTGAGATACACAAAGCCCAGTGAAAGGAAACAAGAAAATTTTAACATCATCATTACAGTCACACATCTTTACAGCTATAAAGGATCCTGTCCACACATGCTTGTGTGCATGTACATACACAGACACACAAATAATCTAAACAGTTTGCCTGCTTATATCTTAGGTGTGGGCATGGGTGTGTATGAGCATGTGTGAGTGTGTGTGTGTGTGTGAGTGTATGTTTCTTTTGTAAATGGCAGCATGCATCAAGAAGAAAAAGAGATCAGGTAGAACTGAACGTGACGGACTGGTCTTCCACTGACACGAGTTCAAAGGCTAAAGACTATTGATTGAGATAAAAGCCCAGGTTCTTATCTAATGTTAAAGACACTCCTTGTTGTCTGAAAGCTGTGCACATAATTAGGTTGCAAGAAGAGCACTTGAGCCAGAAAATCACTATAAACTGAGCTTCATTAAACTTAGATATTAGTTAATTTAAAGAAAGAAGTTGTTATACATTAATATATTTTAATGAGCTATCTGGCTGTCTTTTCTCTGGTAAGAATTAAAAACGTGTTCAGAGTTCAGCCTGAGTAATGTATCCCTGCTAAGACAGAAAAATAGAATAATATCACTTGAAAAAAAAAACACGTCATTCTCTTCAACAAAAATGTCCAGGATATTGAGCTATGGAATTGTTGTCAGGAAGAAGTGAGAGAAAACTAAGCTTTACCATCATGTTAAATATTTTATTCTGTTTATTAGGGTATGTGGAAATGGACTATGGAAATGTGAGCTTGCTTACAATAAGTTGTGGGTGTTGCCTACACCATAGTTTATGGCCTACTTATGTGTCAATTACATGGAGCAAAGGAAAATCAATTTATTTTCTTTTGAATTACATTTATATCAGTCAGGGTTTTTTTCCTAGTAATTATTGGAAGAATGCATATTTCGTTATCTTACTGAGAAAAAATTAATTTACAAATTATGCTACAAAGACAGGAGACAATGCTCTGTGTCCTCAATTAACTTTAACTGTGAAGTTTATTTTTCTCCTAAAATTTGTTTGTTTAGTTTTTCCTAGCCTTTTTCACTATCATCAATATTTGGTAATCTCTATGCCAATGGAGGTTTATTGTAAGGCAGTATTTATTTGATAAAGTTACTAAAGAATTTCCCCTTAAAATTAAAATTATATGGGATTAATGCATCTAATAAAATGGCCATTTCTGAAATGCTTCCTTTTTTTGGTAGCATGTGCCTGAAAATTTACCTTGTTTGTAACTCCAGTAAGAAAGAAGCAGTAACTTCATTTTAATTTGCATTTTTGTTTTACCTTTAAAATTTAGGAAAACTAATTTACCTATATATTATAGTCATTGTGAAGTGTTTAGGAACATATTAATTCTATTTAAATATCCTTGTGGCTATTGAATCCCACATGACATTTCTGATTCTGTTAGAACGACTTAATAATTCTGGCACTACTATTTTGACATAAACATATCTACTCAAAATTACATATTAAAAAGAAGACTTTTTTGAATGTGGAGGGTTACAATATAAAAGTAATCTAAGTGTATGAAGTGGTACACTAAAAAACTTAAAATTCCAACCCTTTTTGCTCTTTGCAGATTCTGACCTGAGACCAACACTAGAAGCCCAGCTGGAAATATGAACAAAGTATTTCTCTGTATTCTAATTTTTTGTTTTTGTTAAAAACAATTCCTCACACCTAAAGCTATCTAGGTCATCTCTTAATATCCTTGATTAAAACCCTTCACTGTATTTATTATACCATGGAAGCCTACCATTTCATACTTTTAGGAACTTTTAGAAAATATTTCTTTAGGAGTATACATAGTGATGTGAAACGGTTATTTAGCTGTCTAATTTTGTTTACTCTCCACATCCTAAAAAGTAAAAAAAAAGTAAATAAGGAAAAAAAACTTTACAAAAGCTGCATTTTAAAAAAAAAAAAGGGAGGAGAGGAAAGAAAATCCCTATATTTCTGAAAGAAGAATGGAGTAAGGCAGACACGTGAGTCCAGAGTTGTCACAGAATGAGGAAAGCAGCTCTGATAGATGGAGAGTGAGTGGCAGAAAGAGAGAGAGTGACAAGAAGTAAGAAATCACTTCCCTGAATTAAGAGTGAGCGATGCTGCTGGAGAAGCAGAGACGGATGGAGTGGGAAGCACAGCTACAGAGAGCTAGCTATACTGCAGGAGCAGGGAGACGGGGAAAGGCCACTCTGTAATGAAGAAGGTGCCTTGAATGCAAACCTGAATGTTACTGGTGATATCTGTAACCAGACTCTGTAAAAATCTCAGTTATTTTGAAGCTGACAGAATGATAACAAAACTCAATGAATTAAAAAAAAAAGCAAACACAAAAATAGGACAAAAGGCATGTAATGTTCTGAGTTCTAATTCTTACAGCTGATTTTTTTACTGTTACTTACATAAATCTCTCAATATGACATATTAACATCAATTCTTCCATTCTCTTTTATGGAATAGGACAGGTAAGATAGACCCGATAACTTCTGAAATAACTGCAAGACTGGGGCTTTAATCCAACATTTCATTTTAGTAATTCTGCAGATTATATGAACGAGAACTTTTTAGACCATTAAGAGGTAAGAGAGGACTAGTCTCTCTCCTTATTCAATGAAGACTGTAAAACAAAACCAGAATTGGCAAGAGGAAGGACAGCTTTCAGGGAGGTTAAAATTTCAAAGCAAGCCTTTAAAAGTCTTTGGAAAAGTTTTAGAGATGAGTTGGAAACAAAATAATTCTCCGAACTGTACTTAAAACAAGTTAGTTTTCCATGGAAAGCTATTTTCAGCCATAAAAAGACAGTAAGTCTAATCAAGTATACAGATTCATTAAGGACCATACTAGACCGAGGTCAACTATGTGACCCTCCAATCTGGGTGCACTTAGCTGAGACAATACTATCTCATCATTACTATCTTAAATTTATTGTCCATGAAATAGGCTGTTGCCTGCTTTTCTATCAAAACAAATATAAAACAAATCCAGCACATAAAAATGTAAGTCAGACTATTGAGGCTTTTTAGCTGGACTGGATATACAGCAGACCAAGAGAAGTCAGCATAACATTTAAAAAATATCTTTCATAAAATAATGTATTTTCTCTCCTTAAGATCCACTGTATACAGTAACTTTCATTAATTTCAAGAAATGGAAACAAATCTTGGTGTATCTGCCTTTTTTAAATGTCATCCGAGCGGGAAGTTTTAAGCAGTGTCAGTATTTTGCCTATCCTGATTAAAATTGACGTGAAAAACAAGGGCACAGGGTTCTGAAGAAAATGGAGATTAAAATGCCAATATTGTTAGGGAAGGTGAGTGCAAAGGTAAGTAATAGAGGTCTGCAGAAAATTTCAACAAATCGTACATAAAATTAACATACTAATTTTCACATATTTATATACAGTTTATTACTTTATAAAGCTTTAAGATGAACAATCCTGTTTCAAGAGAGCAGCATAGTGATCACCAGAGAGAAAGTCAGGGGGAAGGTAGAAGAGGGTGAAGGGGATAAATGGGGATGGAAGGAGACTTGACTTGGGGCTGTGAACACAATATAATACACAGATGATGTATTATAGAATTGTACACCTGAAACCTATATAGTTTTATAAACCAATGTCACCCCAATAAATTCAATTAAAAAAAAGAAGACTTCTTTCAACAACTAATGGCTAAAAATTACTTTGGCACTGATTTAATTAAAATACTAGGTTTATATATTATTTTAGCATTTTCACATTTAATGTCTTAATTGGGCATTTATATAAGGATAAAAAGAGATGTAATCTAAAATTATTACAGTTAATTAAATTACATTAATCTTCAGTAGGTCTTGATTTCCTTTATTTTATAAAGTTTGGCCTTTGATAAAAACTTTTTCCCTTTTTTATCACAAGGTAAAATATTTCTTGCTATAATTCAGACCAGCTGCAATTTTCATTGTAACAGAAAATTGTTCTTGTGCTAGTTGCTGTTAGATAATGTATTTTACATAGATTAGCCTAAATTAAGAGTCAGGAGAAAATTCTTTCTTCCATTTCATTTTTTTTTCTTTTTCTGAATGACGAGTAACTGTCAGAGTGTGGATGCTTCTTTTCAAGGAATGTGTGAAGCTGTCACCCTGCTACATCTGCAGGACAATCCAGATGTTACAGAATATGAAATCCAGGTCTCAGCATCATGATGATTGTCAATGAGAAGAACTTAATTACATGCCCAAGAGTGTAAAATGACAATTTTTGAGGAGTTGAAGGCCAGTATCTTTCAATTATTTTAAATCAATAGCTTTGCTCTGCTAAGTTTGCATTATCTTCTTCTAGGTTAATATTAAAAATATTTAAAAATCTATTCTGGAATGGAATGAACTATACCTTAGAGAAGATTTTATTAACACAAAGAAAAATCATTCTTATGTTTTAGAGGTTTCCTCTAATCATAGCTATCAAGGATGAGGAATCTTGATCTGAGGACAGCGTACGTGCCACGCTGGCATCAGAGCCTGTTTATGCAGGTAATGGCTGGTTTAGGACACCTCTGAACTGTCACGTACCAATTGAATTAATGAGGCCATACAGGTCTAAGGTCCCTAAAAAGGCCTCGCTAGATTAGGGTCTATTAAACCTGCCACAAGCTGCTTAGTGTTATAAAAGTGACAACAGAGGTTCTTTGGGTTTAACATTTTTTTTCCCTTTTAAAAAATTTTTTAGAATATTGAAAAAAAAAACATTTTCTCATTCTTTAGCAAACACCCTGCTAACTTACACAGAAGAAATTCCTATAGACTTATTACACAGTCAGCAATTCTTTAAAGAACAACAATGAAAAAAAAAAACAAACAACCCAAGATCAAAAATACAATTTTGATCAAAAAGCAAATTTAAGAAACTGCACCGTGAGTTAATAAATGAGGCAGTTAATATTATCTTGTTTTGTTTTAAGATCATTAAGTGCAGCTACATTATTTCAGCAAAGTAAAATAATAGAAACTACAAAAAAATAATGCCAGCCTATTTAATCAGGGATAAATAGAAAGCATTATCTCTGCTTAAGCATAATCCAATATTTAGCTAAGGGAGTAAAATATCATGGTGTGTTCATATAAAAAACACAAACATCAACAAGTAAAAAAATGATAATTAGCATTCCTTAAAGAACCCATTTAATAACATTCTCCTGATAATAATTTTATTGTCATATTTTATTGTGTATCCTTTGTTCACTCCCTCTGTTATTTCAGAACTCTTTCTCAAATGACTATAGTTTTTTTTTCTGGACCGTGAATGTTATAGCATTAATGGACTTTTGTTTTTGCTTAGAAAAATTTGAGTGAAAAAATCAATTTAACATCTTCAAATCTATTAGGTGCTTAGCCTTTAATTTGCTGCATATTAACATTAAATGGTCAAAATATAAGGTTATTTTAAGGGTGATTATTATGATTGTAATAAGGCCTGACACTTGCACCACTTCAAACACACAACCACCAACAGTTCCATTACAACAAAAGAGCTCCCAGCATAACACATTTTAATAGTCAGAAGAGTTGTGAATTCACAGCTTTGCACAGCAGGTGTGGCTGCACATCTTTGCACCCCTATATACACTTACTCATCTAATCTGACAGATTAGACAATGGCACAAAACCCCCATCGCCTGTCTAAACAAAGACTTCATTTCAGAAGGGACAAAGCTTCAAGCAGACTGTGTTGCCACTAATAACTTTTCCGAGTGAAAAACAATGTATATTTTATTAATGAAAAACAAATTGCAGTAAGGAAGATGAATATCTTAGCTTTTCTGACATTTTAAATAATTTGCTTTTCCTTCCCTTTTGTGCATTTGTTATTTACCTTCATATCAATCTTTATGCAATTTTGTTAATTAGCTATGGTGCTCGCAGCAAAAAACCGAAGGCATAACAGTCCAGGACCTGAAAACCCATGTTACATGGGGAAATTTTTTTTCTATTTTGTGTGTGTGTGTGTGTGTGAGTAAACTAAATTGGAAAGCATCACCTCAATTAGAGCCAGAGGTAAGTTGGACCTTGGGGCACCCACACTTCGTGACAAGGCTCTTGGAAAAGGGTTTCGAGTAAGGAAAGGTAACCTGGTTTTCTGTTCACCTCCAGCACAGCTAAACATTAAGAAGCAGGGCTGGAGATATGCGCATTTGCCATAAGGGAAGGGCTGAACATTAGTGGGCTCGCGAGGCTTGTTTGGAGACAGCTGCACTTAGAAATCAGGAAAGGGAAGTAGCAGCCCCGGTGGGCTGTAGGTCACAAATGTGGGCTTGAGAGAGCTATAAATCTCTAGTACGACTTCAGCCGATGACTTATAGAACTCCCTTCTAGCGTTTTCCTATAATTTAAAGATACATAAGGTATACCGCGTGTTCGATGAAAATATTAATTTAGAGATAAATCCTGTAAGTGTTCAGAAGCAGCAGCTTCTGCCGCAGTTACACTTCAAACAGGACAGGCTGCTAGTTTTGTCAACAGTAGGAGGTCGTGGAAGACTGCCAAAGAAAACAAACCTTTTTCAATAAAATGCTTTCAGTTCTAACTAGTTGCAGAATATCTCCTGTACTCTTTTATTACTGATATTTAAACTTTGATATATTGTCTTTTGCTGACAATTTCTTGAGTCAGAAATCTTAATCATGAAATGAAATGTTGCACACACACCAGAAAGTCAATTAATCACAGCAAACTTTGCCAAATTCAAATAATTTTAATTTTCTGTTATTTTTGTTGGGGGGGTAAAAGGAAATGGCAAAAGTTATAGTGTAAACTCTTTGTCTTTCTTTTATTTGTTGCCATCTCAAAGACAAATAACATGTATCAGTAAGAAAAATCTTGAGCCTCTGAGAAAAATAATAGACATTTCCCACAGAGAAGGAATAGTTTTATTAATGATAATAAGGCACAGTGTCACTTTCATTTATCTTCATGGTATAATTGATCCTAAAATAAAAGTAGTCTACATCTGTTTGTGTCATTTGGATAAAAATGTTAAAATATAAGATAAAATTCACAGTAGATGTTCAGATTTGTCATACACTTATTAACCTAAATTGAAAATTAATGCACTTGAAAAGACTGCCCAGGTAAGGAATGGGAAAGTTGATTTAACTAATTTCCAGACCACCTTTCACTGGAAACATTGTGTTGGAAAAATGGTTGCTGCAATTCTTGTCTGCATCTTCTAACTAAAGATACCTCTTTTGAAACTGGAAATCCATTAGTGATCTTCTATTTTGTGGTTGGAAAGTAAAACACAAGGTGACTGTAGTTATAAACATGCAATTCTATTAAATGGGTACTGGGTGCTACTCAGTATATATTGCACATTCATTATCATGATTTACACAAAAAAATACTTTGACTTTTTGCCTTTTATTATTATTCAAACCTTAAATATAAAGGATAAATGCTAATTGAAAATAATACTATGTAAGGAAGAATTTCACATATTTTTAATGATATCCTGCAGTTGCAAGATATAACTACCATTACAGAGTGCCTAGATAACAAAGGCGGAAACAAAATGGGGATTTAAGTTTGACTATTAGAAGTGTTGAAAACTCACAGGTATCTCTCTTGGTTGCTCCTTATTTTCTGCGAGTGTGGTTCAAGTGTATTACTACTGCTCCTGGTACCCTGTCTGGTTTTGAAAGTAACCTGTGCATGGAGAACTCTGACACCTCGGTACAGGCATTATCAGTACAGGGATATCTGGAAGCTACGCATGGCCACCTTTATTGTTTTACTGTTTTAAAAGCTGTGTTCCACTTTGAAATTGCATTAAGAATATGAATTTCAGCCTCAAAATTATGACTCTATACAACAGAGGTAGAATGTGTGCTTTGTAGTGCAAGATCCCTTTCACTTAATATTAAGCATTCATCCTCTCACATTTTTCTATTTTTGAAAACTATTTGAAATGAATAGACATACACCATAGGATGCTGGAGCCTGTAGAATCCCAGGGCCTGTGGCAGACTGAAGCCTGGCAGCCTCTTATGCAGACACTGCCAGCAGAATATTTGAAGTTGATGCAGCTTAGGAAGAGGCTGATCTTCACAGAAAAGCCAGAATTTCTAAAAAAAAAAAAAAGAAAGAAATAAAGGCCATTTTTACCCCTAATCACAGACAAGCATTACAGATCTTAAAACCTGGCTGAGATCAGGCTTTTTTATTCTAGCATACTTTTTAAGTGATGACTAGTGTCTGCACAATTTAGAATGAAGGCCTGATGTCTCCTACACCCCATATAGTCTCATTCTGAAAGCAATCAGGTATATGATCTTCCTGAGTCCCAGCTTATCCCCTCTTTAATATAGCTAAAATGAATGGAAAAGCACAGAAATTATTTGAATTAATGTGAAGTATGCCTTGTCCCAGCTGTCCTATGTCAGGGCTGAGATTGGCCATCATGCATTCAAGTCGATTCCTTCATATTAGTCTGTATAGAATACAAGCCCAGACTCTTCTTTTTTTTCTTATTTTTTATAATCATCAATGCTTACTTTTAACCACAAACATAGGGGCAAAAGTCATAGGGACATTAAGGAAACAGAGACAATGAGAGATAATTTTCCTGATTTTTGTTTATCTCTCACTGAATCAGTTAAATGTTTTAATTCAAGTTATCTGAGAATCAGCTCTGTCTAGAGCTTGACAGTACAAAGGAAATAGGAAGCTTTCATATTTGGTTAGCATGAGACATAGACTTCTAATATTATTTATATAGTATAAGGACATTGATTTTAAGAGTTGAAACTGAATTTATAATTGCTTACTCTTATGAAATAAAATAGTGGTATGGTGGGAAGTAGAATTTAGAAATGGGATTAAAAAGTTAATTATACAAGTAGCTTCTTCTCTTTGGGGGTATTTTCCTAATATGGCTATAATACTAAGAATCTTCACTAAAACAAATTTGTAATTGCTAAATTTGATAGATGATTAGCATTCTATGATTACTTATCATCATTTATATCACTATTGTCACCAACGCATGACTAGGGAAATATTGGGCCACAAAGAGAGACCTATATTGAGAGAGTTTGGTGACAGAGTTGGCATAGTCAGAAAACAAGGAAGTTTACTTATCTGTTGATGCCCATGAGTAAAGGTCAATAACTGCTGTCATCTTACGACATAGGTCAGCATTTTGTTATACAGTCAGTAATTTTAGATTATCATATTAAGTTCAGGCATTATGTTATGCTGAGATTAGAGAGTTACGATATAGTCCTTATCTTCAATATAAGTTTAACAGGAAGATTCACAACAGTTCCTGGATCCTCACTAAACATTTATGATCATCAACATTCATGGTCTACAACCCCAAGGCCCACAGGGTTGCTTGGTCAGCTCTCTCACCCATTCTTCACAACGACTATTTCAAACTCCATTTTATCTACCTAAAACATTTACACTAACCCTAGTTTCTCACACTCAGGAAATAACCTTTCCTTCCACACAGCACAGAAAATAGCAGCCATTGAGAATCAACTCCTTCAACTTGTTGACATCTGACAATTTTTTTTTTTTTGACAGAGAGAGTCAGAGAGAAGGGCAGCTAGGAACAGACAGACGGGAAGGAGAGAGATGAGAAGCACCAATTCTTTGTTGCAGCACCTTAGTGGTTCATTGATAGCTTTCTCACGTGTGCCTTGATGGGGGTTGGGGACTACTGCAGAGTGAGTGACCCCTTGGTCAAGCCAGCGACCTTGGGCCAAGTTGGTGAGCCCATGCTCAAGCCAGATGAACCCACGCTTATGCTGGCAACCTCGGGATCTCGAATCTGGGTCCTCTGCATCCCAGGCCAATGCTCTATCCACTGCGCCACCACTTGGTCAGGCAGATACCTCTTCTGAGTCCTCTTTTCCTCTCTCTTGCCACTTCAAGCACTCTACTGAAATTGTTGCCACGGGTGTTGCACATAGATACATTTCAGTCAGTGTCTTATTTGACCTCAACATAAACTGACACTTGAAAAAGCTTGAAAAGTAGTCTCACCCTGTTGGCTTATCTCCATGTTACCCTTTTTGCAAATTACTTTTTTAATTTCTTCTCTGGGAAGTTTAGCGGGTTGTTTTCACTTGTTTGTCTCTTAAACACAGATTGGTAATATGTCTCGACAATTAAAATACATGAAGGCATTACTATAAACCATGAAATGCCAGAATGATGAAATTGTTGTAGCCATATTGCAGGGACAGGTGGACCTGAGCATGGAATCCCTAGCACAGAAACTTTCGTAAGTGTTTTAATGAAAATGTTTGCATAATGCATTGAGGTGTCCTAAGTTGCCATTGGTTTTTTACTTCATTTATAATGACAAGAGTTTCTTAAAACAAAACAAAAACAAAGAAGCACAAAATTCATGACACATCTTTTTTTTTAATATTAAGACAGAGAAGTACAGACTCTGAATAATTTACTAACTATATGCTCAGGGTAAATATGACACCCAGAAAGGTTTGCAAAAGGTGTTGCTCCTGTGTTCTGGGGACTTTCTTAATAGAATCATTATCAGAGTTATTTATACTGCTTTGTGACAACAAAATATTAAATTATTAGTGTTGCTGGAAAACATATGTTGATGAGGTCATGAAAATGATGGCTGGTTCCTTTGCAAACTGATGTTGCTATAAATTTTTATTATTATTATTATTATTATTATTATTATTTTCAGTGAGAGGAGGGGAGACAGAGAGACAGGTTCTCACATGCACTCTGACCAGGATCCGCCCAGCAAACCCACTAGGGGGCGATGCTCTGCCCATCTGGGGTGTTACTCAGTTGCTCAGTAACAGAGCTCTTCTTAACACCTGAGGCAAAGGCTATGGAGCCATCCTTGGTGCCTGGAGCCAACTTGCTCCAACTGAGCCTTGGTTGCAGAAAGGGAAGACAGAGAAAAAGAGAGAGAGAGAGAGAGAGAAAGAGACAGAGAAAGAGAAAGAGAGAGAGAAAGAGAAAGAGAAAGAAAGAGAAAGAGAAGAGAAAGAGAAAGAGAAAGAGAAAGAGAAAGAGAAAGAGAAAGAGAAAGAGAAAGAGAAAGAAAGAAGCAAGAGGGGGAGGGGTGGAGAACCAATGATCATTTCTTCTGTATGCCCTGACCAGGAATTGAACCCGGAACATCTACATGCCAGGCTGAAGCTCTACCACTGAGCCAACTGGCTAGGGCCCATGGATTACTTTTTTATAGAAACATAAGGGTGGAGATATATTTCCACATTTATATTTAAGAATAAAAATTAAAAGTGAATTTGGAATTTTACCTTCTAAAAATCTTTAGAAATGGAATATTTTTTTTTTTTTTTTTCATTTTTCTGAAGCTGGAAACAGGGAGAGACAGTCAGACAGACTCCCGCATGCGCCCGTCCGGGATCCACCCGGCACGCCCACCAGGGGCGACGCTCTGCCCACCAGGGGGTGATGCTCTGCCCATCCTGGGCGTCGCCATATTGCGACCAGAGCCACTCTAGCGCCTGAGGCAGAGGCCACAGAGCCATCCCCAGCGCCCGGGCCATCTTTGCTCCAATGGAGCCTTGGCTGCGGGAGGGGAAGAGAGAGACAGAGAGGAAAGCGCGGCGGAGGGGTGGAGAAGCAAATGGGCGCTTCTCCTGTGTGCCCTGGCTGGAAATCGAACCCGGGTCCTCCGCACGCTAGGCCGACGCTCTACCGCTGAGCCAACCAGCCAGGGCTAGAAATGGAATATTTACCTACTTGCTTGTGGTCTTCACTAGTTAATGAAAGAGGGGCTTAAAATCACATACCATGTTGATAGAAAGAAAAGATGGCTCAACTAAAATCCCCTTATTCAAGCAGTATTTGGGTTCTCTTTATCCACCAAAGCCAGAGAGCAGAGATAGAGGTGGGGCAGTATGAAGCATATGACCAACTACAATAGAATGGAGGTATAGACATTAGATAGTGTCTTACTGCCTGCAGTGACACTGGACAGAGAAATTAGAGTAGTTTTTATCTTCACTGTTCTCTTTTATCCAAAGAACCTCCTGTCAAACTATTTTCACAGAGTACAGAGACAAAATAAGGAGGATGCAGGATGAAAGTAATGAAGATGGGACAGAGGCTTGCCAGGGTTCCAGATATCAGTTTCACAGATCTTGCTGTTTTGCCTCCTTTGAATATTTCTATTATTACAAAAGGCTTGTCAGAATCCCTGATAACTACTAGGTTGATTGTATAAACCTTTTTTTAAAAATCACTTTAGAGCTATCTCTTTCTTTATTGCTGAATCATCACAGTGAGCAAAAACAAACTATGACATATACATGGGAAAAGGACATAATAAATCTGATGTGTAGAGGAAAGCCCTTACTGAATAGGCAGCTTTACTTGATTGTCCAAGTTAGACATATAGATGTAAAAGGAAAAACTAGGAACATGAATGAAAACTCTATAATGGCAACAGGATTTCAGATAAATCAGATACTGAACAAGTTCCATTGTGAACAAAGAAATCTATAAGAAAGCTACTGTGAGGCACAACTTGGGAAATAAACAGCACTTGGAATAATCTCACAATTTGTGGTTTACATTATAGAATATTAGGAATGATCCATCTTGGGTCCATTACCCAAATAAGGAAATGGATCCCAAGGGAACAAAGTGCCCATCACAAAGGTGATGCTAGAGCTGAGAACACTTGCTGCACTTTACCCTTAAGTTCAGGCCACAATATCACAATACTATGTATTTGTAAGCCTCACTTGTTATTGTCTGGATTGGTTCAAATGATACATCTTATATAATATACTAATTAATTATTTTATGTTAATATTTACTTTTAATTTCTTTTATCTCATGATGAGTTATTGTCATAAATTTGAATGCCTCCAAAAATTAGTTTCTTAGAGGAGTAAAACCTTTAAACCTCGCCAAGCATCTTTTGAAAGAAAAGCAATAACTAGAAATAATTAACTCTGATTTATAGAATACTTTTATGTTAGTCAAATGGAGCTTTAAGAGTTTGGAAAAAAATTAAAGTCTAACTTCAGAAATATTTTATATGTAGAAAAAGTATATTATAAACAATTTAGAAAAATATATGGGGTATCTTTTCTAGATGTACCACTTAATAATATTGAGAATATTTAGTTTTCAACAAAAAATAAAAGGCAATCAAAGAAACTGGCTCATAACAGGAAAAGGCAATCAATAGAAAGTGTCCAATCTGTAAGCATCAGATTTGCCAGAAAAAATACTGTAAACAGGCTATTTAAAATATGCTCAAAGATCTAAGGGAAATGACATCTAGAATTAACAAAAGTATAAGAATGACATCTCAGCAATTATAAAGTATAAAAAATTGAATGGAACATACATTTTCTTTTTAGAATTAAAATGTTCAATAAGTGATTTTAAAAATCATTAGATGGCTCAGATACTAGATTCAGGCCGCAGAAGAAAGAAGCTGTAAATTTGAAGATACCTCAGTTGAAATTATGTGGTTTGAGAAATAGAAAGAAATTTTTAAAAAATGAACTGAGTCTAAGTGATTTGTGGGACAGCATCAAGCATGATAATAATTTAAAAAAATAATACAAATCTCAGAAAAGAAGGAAGAGACAGAGGACAGAGGGAGTACTTGAAAAATAATGCTGAAAACCTTCCGAATTTGATGAACAGCAATCTACAAATCCAAGAAGCTTAACAAACACCAAATAGGATAAATTTAAAGAGATTCATATCTAGACACATCACAAGCAAACTGATGAAAGACAAAAACAAAAAGAGAATCTTTTTTTATTTTTTTATTTTTACAGAGACAGAGAGAGAGAGTCAGAGGGATAGACAGGGACAGACAGACAGGAATGGAGACAGTTGAGAAGCATCAATCATTAGTTTTTCGTTGCGCGTTGCGACTTCTTAGTTGTTCATTGATTGCTTTCTCATATTGCCTTGACTGCGGGCCTTCAGCAGACTGAGTAACCCCTTGCTGGAGCCAGTGACCCTGGGTCCAAGCTGGTGAGTTTTTTCTCAAGCCAGATGAGCCCATGCTCAAGCTGGCGACCTCTGGGTCTCAAACCTGGGTCCTTCCACATCCCAGTCCAATGCTCCATCCACTGCGCCACCGCCCGGTCAGGCAAAAAAAAAAGAGAATCTTAAAAGCAGCAAGAACGAAGTGACTGTGGTGGCAGTGATGGAGGGATTGAGTGAAAAAGAAACAAAAAGAGAAAAACCTCATGGACATGGACACCAATGTGGTGACTTCAGTGGGGAGGGATTGGATGAGAAAAGATGGCTAAGGTGAAGGACGGTTTAGGGAGGATAAATGGTGAGGGACAGAGACTTGACTTAGAGTGGTGAACACATAATACAATGTACATGTACAGATGATATGTTATAGAACTGTGCACCTAATATCTGTAACATTTTGTTAACCAGTTTCACCCCAGTAAATTCAATTAAAAAACAAAGTGACATTACATACAAAGGATCTTCAGTAAGATTAAATGCTGATTTCTCATTAGGAACATAGAGGCCAAGAGGCAATGGAATGAAATAGCAAAGTACTAAAAAAATAAAAATAAAAAGCCCCCAAAATTCTATATCTAGAAAAATTTTCTTTCCAAAAATGGAAAAGAAATTTAAACAACCTCAGATATCTAAAACTGTTTGCTGCTAACATATTTGCCCTAAGAAAGGTTTTTTTATGCTGAAATAAAGAGCAACAGAAAAAAAACTTGAATCCACATGCAGAAATAAAAGACAATGGAAAAGGAAACAACACAGATAAATATAAGAAATATAATAATATGTTTTTGTTTGTAAATTATATTTTCCTGTATGATTTAAAACACAACTGCACAAATAAGTAATTATACATCTATGTTTTGAGGTACAAACTACATAAAGATATAATTTATGATAATAACAACAATGGTAGGAGTGGAGCCATATAGGACAAAAGATTTGTATACTATTAAAATTAAGTTAGTATTAATCTGAGCTATGTTTTTATTAATTTAAAATGTCTTTTGTAATTGCCAGGGCAACAAAAAGAAATAACTAAAAATATAAGTAAAAGATGTGCCAAAGGAATTAAATTGGTACAATACAACAAGCTAAAAGTAAAAGGATATAAAAAAAAATATTCCATGCAAAAAATATCCAGAGAAAGCTGGGGTGATTTTACCAATCAAAGAAAAAATAGGTAATAAGCAAAAGATGTTAATGGAGACAAAGACACCCTATAATGATATAAGGGTCAATCAGTCAATAAGATTAATAGTTACAAATACAAACATACCTAACAAAAAACAAAAATAAATGAAGCAAAAATTGACAAATTTGAAGGAAAATAAATCTATAATAACAGTTGGAGGTTTCAATACTGCTTTCAATAAAAGATAGACAGAAGAGTAATAAGAAAATAGAATACTTGAACAACAGAATAAGCCAAATAAACTTTATAGTAAAAGTAAAATAAATTTAACCTGATAGACTAATATACATCTAAATATACTGATTACTAATTCAATATTTTTGTTTTTAATAGACCTATCCAGGTTTTCTATTTCTTCTTGAATCAGTTTTGGCAGGTTGTGTTTTTCTAAGAATTTGTGCATTTTATCCAGATTATTTAACTTTATCCAGATTATTTAACCAAGGTTATTTAATTTATTTAATTTGTTGTTTAATTTAATTTTCTCTATGATCTGCTCTTATCAGTCCTATTCAATCCTGTACAAGGCATTTAAGCAAGAAAAATAACTTATTTATAGATGGCATGATTTTGATATATAAAAAAACACTAATGAATACACATACACAATCCGAGCTCGTCAATGAGTTCAGCAAAGTTACAGGATACAAAATTAATATACAAAAAGTTAATTATATGTTTATACATTAGCCATGAATGGTCTAAAAATAAAATTAAGTAAATAATTCCATATTCAATAGCATCAAAAGGGATTGTATATACAATAGAAAATGTTAACAAAGTATAAGATTTGTACACTGAAACTACAGAACATATTTAAATAAATTCAAGAAGATTAAATAAATGGAAATGTATTCATTATTAATGGATTAGAAGACAATATCATTAAGATGGGAATGTTCACCAAATTGATATAGTTTCACGGCAGTTCTTTATCAAAATTACAGGTGCCATTTTGCAGAAAATGACAAGCTAATCCTAAAACTTATAATGAAATGCAAGGGACTCCAGATAGCAAAACCAATCTTGAAAAATTAGAATAAGGTAGAATAACTCATTTTCCTATTTTAAAACTTACTACATAACTCCAGTAAGTAATACAATGTGATACTAGTACAGGCTAGACATATAGATCAAGGAAACTAAACTGAGTTGAGAAATAAAGCCATTTATCTATGTTCAATTGGTTTTGGCAAAAGTACCAAGTATATTCAACAGGGAAATATACTATCTTCAATAAATCATTTTGGAAAAAAGTGAATCTAGATCCCTCACTCATTATATAAATTAACTCAGAAAGAGTCACAAACATAAATGTAAAGGGCTAATACTACAAAAATCTTAGGACTCATAGGTGTAAATACCTATGTCCTTGAATTTGCCAAAGGTTATTTAGCTATAACACCAAAAGCAGAAGCAGCAAATAGAAAATACATTAATTGGAATTTATCTAAATATAAATATGTTTTGTTTTAGGGACATTACACATAAAATAAAAAGACAACCACAGAATATTTCCAAATCATATAGTTGGTAAGGATCTAGTATCGAGAATATAAAAATAACTCTTACAACAACAAAGCAACAATAACCCAATTACAAAATGGGCAAAGGACTTGAATTTACAATGTAGATATACAAATGACCAATAAGCACATAAGACAATGCTTGCCATCGTTCATTATTAGAAAAACGCAAATCAAAACCATAGTGAGATATCACTTCACACACATAAAGAGGTTCATTGAATAAAATAGAGAAAATAACAAGTGTTGGTAAGGTTTTAGAGAAATTGGAACCACACACATTGTGGGTTGTAATATAATATGGTGCAGCTATAGAAAACAGTTTGGCATTTCCTCAAAAGGTCAAACATGGATTTCTCATATTTTACAGCTATTCTACCTCTAGGAATTCCAACCAAGAAAACATGTTCATGAAAAACTTGTACATATCAAACATTCATAATAAATGTGCATAAAATGATTATTCATAATATCCAAAAAGTGGAAACAAACCAAATGGCCATCAAATGTGGTTTATCCATACAATGGGATATTTTGTAACAATAAAAAGGAATGAAGTACTGATACATGCTACAACATGTATAAACATTAAAAATATTATGTTAGTGAAAGAAGCCAGTCACAAAAGAATAACTGTTATTTGTTTCCAGTTATATGAAATGTCCAGATTAGGCAAATGTATAATGACAGAAAGATTAAATTTTGCCCAGGGGTAGGAGAAACAAGAATTAGGAGCTATTGTTAAAACATATGGGGTGGTGACAATATTCTGATATTAGATAGTGCTAATAGTTACACAACATTGCAAATATACTAAAAACCACTGAAGTGTAACATTCCTGCCAACCCCCGGGAGCATAGGAAGAAATAAATTTTGTTGTTTTGAGCTACTGACATGTGACATTATTGTGTTAGCACAACTAGCCTACCATAAAGATGCAGCCAACGAATAGGTAATTCCTGTATTTGCCTACAAATTAAGTTAGAAAATTCACACTCTCTCAAAATCTCCATTCAATCATCCTACATTATCAGATTACAGATTTTTGTAGTAAGGCAATCTTGGCTTGATATAAATTTCAATATATCTGTATATCTGAATATGTTTAATTACTTGAAAGTGCATGAAACTTAGTAAGGATCTGAAAACACAAAGCAAATATTTGAAAAATAATTCTATCAACAAATATTTGTTAAACATTTCTAAACATTTAGTTTTTTCTATGTTTTTTACTTTGTCGTGTTAGAGAACAAAAGAGGAAACATTATATACTAAGTAATTACACTTTATATGTCAAAAAATGTCCTTGTACTATTTTGAAAATGAAATCTATTCAAAAATTCTAATATCCTTAAATTGATGTATAAATGCCACTATATCATATTTAAAGTGAATAAAAATTAATCCAAATTGAAATTGCACAGGGTGGCATATGATTTATTGTTAATGCTTCTGCCAAAATTGAAATTTAGAAATAAGTGTATGATGTCTAAATACATAATTTTTTTCCATTGTCCAAAGTCTTAATGTCAGGCAAAATTCTACTATCACAACACTTTTTATTCAAATTTTTCTAATAATTATCATAGATATATGTGTGTATATTGTGTGAGATTCACATGTGGATCATTTCATGTTTTAATTTTTCCCTTAAAGCTCATAGGAAGATTCCTTCTTAGGTTGTTTATAGGTAAATAAGGACTCTATACCTATAAAAGTTATATTCCAGAAATCCAAATTTATGCTCCAGACTTAAATGTCTTGACATAGGCTTGTCAGTGTCACAACTTTTATTCCTACCAAATAATATAATTTCCTATAACTTCCATTACTATCCTAAATGAATATTATAGTTGTGATTATTTGTTTGGCAAAGATACTTGTAATGACATATTTATATATAAATGTTAAATAAGTCAGTTTGCCTTATTCTTTTGCTTAAAATACTGCATCATACTTGTACTAATATCTACAGAACTCACCACGGTCCATTAAACCAGCATAATTTGGTTCCTTACTGCACTTCTTATCTCGCCTCCTTCTAGATCCATGAGGTTGTCTAAGCTTTAGGGCCTTTCTCACTCTATTCTTATGTCCACTCTGAATTTCTGGCTCCTTCTTATTTATTGTGGTCTCAGGTCAAATATCACTTCTAAAGAGAAAGAAGTTTCCCTAGATACCCTAGCAAAAATATTCCCATCACTCCAAATAACATTATCCTGTTTTATGATATTCATTGCATTTATATAAATTTTCTGGTTTATATTTTTATTTACTAGTTTACTGTTAATATTATGTCTCTAAAATGGGAGTTTCATGAGAGCAGATGATGTATAGTGCTTAGAAGCATGCTAAATTGTGAAATGAGTGAGATTAGCCAATTATGCCTTGGATAACTACGACTTGCCACATTACAAATATTTGATGCTCCTATTCCCCTACTCAATGCATGTTCATCTTCACACACAACTTAACCCAAGTCTTTTAACTTCTTTGACAGAGAATCTCAGACATTCTAAGAGCAAAAGAGCTGCAATCAGTTATTTCTAAAATATATCAATCATCATTCATTTGCACCATTTATTATGGTATAAATAGTTACAAGAGCCAGGTTTGTGGACCATAGGTTGCTGCATGAAATATGTGTTTTTCAACCCCAGTGAGTATTCTCTGTGCTCATCTAAGGACAGAATTTGGTCATGTGTGGTTAGTTGACTACAATAAACATATAGAGAAATGGCTGAGAACACTCAAATATTGAAACCATATGTCACTACACGGGAAACTGCTTATTAAAAAACAAAACAAAAACTGAGAATCCAGATAGAAACATACATCTCAGAGCTTTTGCTTTGAGTTTATCCAGCACTTAATTTATTAAACTAAAGACTTTCTTTTAGACTGACCTCATTTTGTACATTTCAGATCAGCTACTTAATTAATATATTTCTTTTGGCTACAGAAGTTTACAAAAATCAAACATCTTATAAATTTGAAAATTCATTTAAAAGTAAAAGTACCCTAGCTCTGGTCAGGTAGCTCAGGTGGGTAAAGTGTCGTCCCAATATAGCAAGAATGCAGGTTTGATCCCAGGTCAGGGCACATACAAGAATTAATCAATGAATGCACAAATAAATAAAAAACAAACTAATGTTTCTCTCTCTCTTTCTCTTCCCCTCTTTCTCTCTTCTTAAAAATTTTTTAAAATAAAAAGTATCATAAATTTTATCTTTAAAAAACTTTTAAATGCCATAAAGACTTCATAGCTCATATATATGCTTCTCATACATATAAATATTTTCATTTTTTTCAACATCACATAATCTGCATAGAGGAATAGAGCAAACAAGGAACTTGAATGGCACTTATAGATATTAGTCTTGTAAGGGAATTTAGTTCAGAACAGAATTTGCCTGAGAAGTGATCCTGATCCTCAGTGGGCACCTAAGAATAGATTCATGCACATTTTTTCTTAATTTTCAGATGAACCTCACTTACTGTCCTTCATCAAATCTAAGGGGCCATCAATTGCAAAATACACTACTATTAAGAAATAAAAATGCTGTCAATTTAACTGTAATATGGCCCTGATCAGTTGGCTTAGCGGTAGAGTGCCAGCCAGGCGTGTGTATGTCCTAGGTTAAATTCCCAGTCAGGGCACACAGGAGAAGTGACCACCTGCTTCTCCCTCCCTCCCCCCATTCTCTCTGTCTCTCTTGGTTGGTTAGAGCACACTGGCCCTGGTGCTGAGGATGGCTCTGTGGAGCCTTCGCCTCAGGTACTAAAAATAGCTTGGTTGTGGGCATGGCTTCAGATGGAAAGAGCATCGGCCCCACACAGAGGTTGCTGGGTGGATACCAGTCAGGTCACATGAGGGAGTCTGTCTCTAGCTCCCCTCCCTTCACATAGAAAAGAAGAAAAAATATTTAACTGTAATGCAATGCTCTCCTATATAAAAATTATATGATTTCATACATAGGTGGGACATAAAAATGAGACTCAGGGACATGGACAAGAGTGTGGTGGTTACGGGGGGCGGGGGGGGGTGAAGATAAGGGAAGGGGTAAAGGGAGGGGTGGGGGAGGGGAGGGGCACAAAGAAAACCAGATAGAAGGTGACAGGAGACAATTTGACTTTGAGTGAGGGGTATGCAGCATAATCAAATGTCAAAATAACCTAGAGATGTTTTCTCTGAACCTATGTACCCTGATTGATCAATGTCACCCCATTAAAATTAATAAAAAAAATTTTTTAATATTCTAAAGGAAAAAAAATACAATATACCTTCTAATTTCAAAGAGTTTAAAACATGCATGTTTGAATCAATGACATGCTAGTTATACTAACTGGAATTTTGCCTTAATACCATAGTACAAAGTACCAAATCCAAGACACTGTAAGCAATTCAAGAAAATGGTGACTGGTAAACTGATACTTCTTTCCCACATTGGTCCCTATTTTTTCACCTAAGGGGCTCAATGCCCCATTCTTTCCCTCCCCAACCACATATACTGCTCACAAAAATGAGGGGATATTTTATTGCTTCATATTCATTATGAAATATCCCCTCATTTTTGTGAGCATTATATATTGCCCTGTCAATAAGGAGTCTTTTCTGTGCTTTGCTTAGCAGTTAGGGGCAATTATCCAGACTTATCCTGTCCAACTTCCTTTCTCCTTCCATCATTAGTGATCTGAATGATTATTTTGAGTTATGAAAGTTGATTATCAAAGGTAACCATATGTTATCATTTTAACAATATTCACATTTTAACTGTGAATTCTTAATTCACAAATTTGACCCCAAATAAAACAGTCACATAGAGTGGATTTTGAAGTATAATCTCATGCAATATTTTGATATATCAAAACAATGCATGTAAATTATATCCTCATTTCAATTTACATGTAGAGGGAAGCAATGTACTATGGTAGGTAGAGCATGGTCTTTGAGATTCACTAAGACCTTGTTTTAGTATACCACTATGTAATCTAGAAGTTGCTTAGTATCTCTTAATTCCATTTTCTTATTGATGAAGTAAAAATGATAAATAAATTTCATAAATTTTATAGGCATTAACAATATAAACATAAATTATATAGGATATTTTCTAGTATTTAATTGTGCCCTAAGAAAATGATATTATATGTATGTGTGTGTATGAAATTGGGCCTAAGTAACCTCAAATACTCAACTCTACTAACTTTATTATAATGTAGTAGCTGTTAATACCGCTGATTTTTTCCCTAACTTTATATGTGTTGTTTAGATATTCTCATGTACATATCAAAAACATCTACCTAAAGATTTAAGCAATTATATAACTGATATTTTACATCATGCCAATTATTTAAAATTCTTTGATTTTTTTATCACATGAATTAAATTAATACTCTATTTACCTAATATCATTTTGAAGATTTGGTCATGGTGCTTTCTCCCTATGTAATTTTATTTCATTTATTATAGTTAAAAGCTCTATTGCTTTGGAAAAAGCACATTCCTATAATAAAACTGAGAGCTGATTTATATGTTTCTCTGATTATTCTTACCCCTCGTATATCGGTATTTTCCCCTTTTCTCTTACCTCTTTATAACTTCAATTTATTTTTGTTGTATTAGACCCCTGTTTGTATCTTTGGTCATTCCTCTTTAAACTCCCAAGGGTCTTATTTTTTCTTGTACCAATCAGCTGTAAATTCAATAGATATTTCTAACCTTGTCTTTTTTAGATAGTTAAGAATCAAAATATATACAATGATTAAAATATTAATTTGTGTTTATGCCCATACTTATCAGTATACTTGCTGATAAGGTTATATAAATAAATTCTTTTTTGGTATATTTAAATTTTCTCAAATCCAAAATTTTCAAGAAAGTACAAACTAAATATTTTTAAAGAAGAAAGTCAATTGTAGCAAAACTCTGTTGCATAGAAATCCTAGTAACCGACTGAGCAGGTTACTAGAATTAGACACAGAGGGACCTCATGAAAAATGAGAGATATTGACTAGAGATCATGATCAGAGGTCTCTCAAGAGAGCTGTCTGCTCAACCATTGTTTTTGGTGTTGAAGAAGAACAGAAAAAAGCACAGGGCACAGATTTAGAGCAAGACTTGTTGGCAATTTGGCATAAATGGAGATGACATAAAATTTAGTGTGATTAAAGGCACCAACAAAAGTATGGATATGAATGTAAATGTGTATGTAACTACAATTTTCACAAATCCACTTTCCCAATGTACCACTGGTACTTTAAACTCAAAATTGGTAAGAGTAAACTGCCTAATAAAAAAGAAAAAGAATGTGGTGCATTTTTATGTATGTTCCATCACCTACATGAACAAATGAACTTTTCTGTTCCTTTTCATGTAAAACAGTATTTGCTCCATTATCAGCTATTTAAAAATACTTTTGGAAAGAAGTATAAGTCAGTTTATTTCATTAAACAACATAAAAGTCTATTTGGGAAGACTAGGCATATCAATTATTTATTTATTTATTTATTTGTTTATTTATTGTGACAGAGAGAGGGACAGATAGGGACAGACAGGAGGGAGTAAGATAAGAAGTATCAATTCTTTGTTGCAACACCTTAATTGTTCATTCTTTGTTTGCTTTCTCATTGCCTTGACTGGGGGTGTGGGGGAGACAACAGCAGAGCAAGTGACCCCTTGCTCAAGCCAGTGACCTTTGGGCTCAAGCCAGCAACCACTGAGTCATGTCTATGATCCCATGCTCATGCCGGTGACACCAGGGTTTCAAACCTAGTTTCTCTGCGTCCCAGTCTGACACTCTATCTACTGCACCACCACCTGGTCAGGCAAGATATATCAATTATAAGAGTTACATGTTAACATGTTGAAATTTATATATCTTTGGTATAGTAAAATGAACAAAAGATAGAGATGTGTTGCCAGAGTTTTAGACATAAGGAACCAAGCAGGTTATGGGGGCTGGGCAGGGACACACATGACGCAAAGTGATGAGGTTATATGAAGCTTCCACAGGCAAAGGAGTATAAAAGGAGGAACAGAAACTCAATATCAGAATTTTGAGGATTATTTGCATTTGAGGGCAAATACATAGAGAAAAAGACAATTGAATTAGTCAGAAGAGAGCCAAAATTATAAACTTGGCAGGAAAAAGAAATCAGGCTTTGTTGAGTAACAATTAAAAAAAAATTCAAAAGAAAAAAAATATTAGAAAAGATAATAGTCAATGGTCTTATATTCAACTGAGAAGTCTATGAGAATGAAGTTTGAATATATATTTATAGCCCTGGCTAGAGAGCTCAGTTGGTAAGACTTCGTCCCCATCTGCCAAGATCGTGTGTTTGATCCAGTGGTGGGATTCAAATAATTTAACAACCAGCCCTTGGCCCTAATGACCATTTTTAGTATAAAAAAACAATATACCAAAACTTAGTTTATTATTTCATGCATCTAATACGTGTACTTAAATAAGAACAATAAAAGAGCTACACTAAACTAGTTTATGTTATAACAAAGTTTTTTTTAAATATTAATGAAAAGAATATGAAATAATACCTAATAAAAATAAAAATGTTATTTAAGATATTTCCAATTACAGCTTGTCACCCCCTGGTTGTTTGGTATTTTTTTCTATTTATGTTATATGTTTGTTTACTGAAATAAAATCGAGGGTATTAAAATGTAGTATTTCATCAAAGGTATAATGAGTTTTGTGAAATGAATAAATAAATATTGGAAGCAGAGTTCCATCAAGTTATTTTCATGAATGGACAAAATTAACATTACTATAGGCACTTAGAATATACTGTTGTGCCGATAAACATTAAAAAAAAGTAAGGAGGCCCTGGCCGGTTGGCTCAGCGGTAGAGCGTCGGTCTGGCGTGTGGGGGACCCGGGTTCGATTCCCGGTCAGGGCACATAGGAGAAGCGCCCATTTGCTTCTCCACCCCCCCCTCCTTCCTCTCTGTCTCTCTCTTCCCCTCCCGCAGCCGAGGCTCCATTGGAGCAAAGATGGCCCGGGTGCTGGGGATGGCTCCTTGGCCTCTGCCCCAGGCGCTAGAGTGGCTCTGGTCGCGGCAGAGCGACGCCCCCGAGGGGCAGAGCATCACCCCCTGGTGGGCAGAGCATCGCCTCTGGTGGGCGTGCCGGGTGGATCCCGGTCGGGCGCATGTGGGAGTCTGTCTGACTGTCTCTCCCCGTTTCCAGCTTCAGAAAAATACAAAAAATAAATAAATAAATAATTTAAAAAAAAAGAGTAAGGAATGTAAATTTTAAATTTCCACATTGGGTGGCTGTCCAAGAGCCCACCTTAGCCTAAATGTCAAACTCAACAAAAAATTAGGTATTGGTTCTGCTGAACCAGTTTGAACTGGCTGAACTCCACCCCTAATTTGATCCCTGGTCAGGGCACATACAAGTATCAACCAATGAATGCATAGAGAAGTAGAACAACAAATTGATGTTTCTCTTTTCTCTCTCACTCTCGCTCCCTCTCTCTAAATCTATAAATAAATACAATTAAAATGAAATTATTTAAAAAATATATAAACAGATTGGCAATTGGGGAACTTTGAGAATTCAACTTCATGTAGTGCTTGAAGTGAGATAATATGCTTGGAAAGTGGAGGAATGAAGGAAAAGAAAAAATAAAATGCAGCAAGCTTGGATAGAAAAGTGAAATCAGTTTAAAAATATAAAATAAAGGAGAACAGTTTAGGTAATGGTAAATGTGTCAGTGGGCAGGGAGGACTTCAACATTTTAAAACAATGAAGATAATTGATTGAAGAGAAAGGACAAAATTATGGATGTGACAGTCAGCTTAACAGTTAATGGAGAGTTCCCAAGTGCGTAGGAGCAGCTACTGACAGGAACTCAGGATACATCAATTTTAACTATCACCCCTAGGCGGAACAGTCCCAAATACTGTTTCTCGACTTAACCTCTCTCCTGAACTCCAGTTGAGTGGATGGATTTGTCTCTCAGGAACACAAGTGCAGCCACCATGCTTCCATTCAAATTATCCTGCTATTACTAGTTTATAGACACATATCTACTTCTGTCGGTTAATCTGTCTCTATTAACTTCACTTTGTTTCTCTTTTTCTACTTGTCTTTTAAAAATATACTAGTTTATACATTGACATTGTCACTACATGTGATTTGAAACCTAGAACCCAGAAAGGAAAAATGTTGAATGGATGAATGGACAAATTGATGGATGGGTTAATGATTAAGTTTATAGATCACATTACTTGTCGGGTGCTACTCTAGTTTCTATGCATTCAGAAGTATGAAGAGGCAAATGTCCTATCTCTATTTTACCATTCGATCTAGACAAAACAAACACATTGTATGACTATTTGTGATAAGTGCTAAGAAGATAAGTACAGCCCTGGCCAGTTAGCAGTCGGCAAAGAGTGTCATCCAGAAACAAGGTTGCAGATTTCATTCCCAGTCAGGGCACACATGGGAAGCAAACAAAGAATACATGACTGAGTGGAACAACAAATGAAGCTTCCAATCCTCTTCCTCTCACCCTTCCCCTTCCCCCGTCTCTTCCTTCCTCTCTCTGTCTTTCTAAAGATCAATAAAAGTTAAACACTGGCTGGATATCTCAGTTGGTCAGAGCATCCTCCCGGAACAAGGAGGTTGCCAGTTCAATGCCCTGGGCAGGGCACATACAGGAAGTAGCTCCCTGTTCCTGTCTCTCTCTCCCTGCCTATCTCCAAAAAAAAAGAGGAATAAGAAGGAGGTGGAAGAGGAGGAGGAGAAGGAGGAGGAGAAGGAGGAGGAGGAGGAGGAGGAGGAGGAGGAGGAGGAGGAGGAGGAGGAGGAGGAGGAGGAAGAGGAGGAGGAGGAAGGAAAAGGAGAAAAAGAAAAGAAGAGGAAGAAGAAGGAGGAGGAGGAGGAGAAGAAGGAGAAGGAGGAGGAGGAGGAGGAGGAGGAGGAGGAGGAGGAGGAGGAGGAGGAGGAGAATATGACCAAATCAGAGTACTGAGAATGGTGGACTGCAGGAGCTGTTAATCAGGACTGGTTAATCAGGAAAGCTCTTTGGGAATACAGTAGTTCTCATTTGGACAGAACATCAAATGTGAGAAAAAGCCATGCAGTTATTTAGAGAAAGTTTTCTAGGTATAAGGAAGAGCAATCTCAGTCCAATGGTTAGAATATTTTTAGCTCATTTGAAAGTGGTAAAAATATTTCATTAGTTTGAGATAAGAGAGAGAGTAAGAGCCTAGATCATGGAGCACTTTTTGATGTAGAGTTGCTAAATTTAACGAATAGTAAGACCAAAGGCAAACTAAAAATTCAATGTCAGATATATAATGGATATTTCTAATATATGTATGTCCCAAATATTATATACGACACACATAATTTTTAAAATATTTGTTGTTTATTTGAAATTTATGTTTAACTGCATTTCCCATACTTTATCTAGAACACCTATGATGATGACATCTGCAAATTTTACCCTGAGTGACAAGGAAAGGTGGTAGAGGTTTTGAACATATAAGTACAATAATTTACTGCATGGAAAATAAATTGTACAGTTGTAAGGATAAAAGCATGGAGATTGGCTAGATAGATAATAGTCAAGCAAAGGATGATGGCATCTTGTTAGAGTGGTAGTGGGGAAGGAGATTATTAACAGTAAAGGTGACAGATTAGATTTTTGATAGAAAAGAAAGGAGTTAAATGGTTCTAATGTTTCTTGACTAAACTGGTAAAACAGAGCGGTGATTTTCTGAAGTAGGGAAGACAGAAGAGAGTGTAAGACAGGAAATCAAAGTTAAGATTTTATTTTAACAAATTTATTGATATGTTACCTTCCATAACATAAATTTCACACATTAAGGGTATAATATTTAATGGTTGTTGTGCAAAATTTAGAGTTGTGCAACCATAAATTCTATTTAATTTTAGGAAATTTTTATCACTCCCAAAAATATTTTCTGTGCCCATTTTCATTTTAAGGAACTCCTCATATATAGCTCAACTCGCTAGTAATCACTAAACAACTTTCTGTCCTTCTATAATTGCCTATTCTGACATTTCATATAAATCTAATCATATAACATGTAGGTTTTACTTATCTGCTTCTTTCACTTAGTACTATCTTATGATTTTTATTAATGTTGTATTTTATTGTACAGATATGTTACCAGTTAATTTTTTTCCAGTTTGCGGCTATTATAACTAATGCCAGCTTTGAACATTAACATAAAAATCATCCTTATAAGGACATAAATTTTTGTTTCTCTTGAAGGATAATTGCTGGGTTATATGGTAAAATTATTTCAAAAGTTTGATTTTGAACTAAAATCCAAGTAGGAATATTGTGTAGGTACCTGCTATATTGGTCTAAAATTCAGGAAAGGGGTAAATATAAAACTGGATTATAAAATTATCAACATGATTTCAGACTGAATGGACTATGTGAGGTCAGATAAGTAGTAATGTAGTTAGAAGAGAAGGACAGTCTAAGAATGAACTCCTAGGGCATGCTAATTTAAAGGTTAGAAAAATGAGGAGGATTTACAGAGAAAAGTCAAAGCAGACTTCTCATGTTCTGTGCATCACATCCCTTTGGCCAATTTCTAGGCTCAGCTGAAACTGTGGTAGATATTTCCAGTTCATGCTAACAGCATCCCAAGTTTTACTGCTTAAATGCCTCAAGGTTTTTATTCTATAATAAAAAACACAAACAAACAAACAAACAAAAAACCTTACTCAACCCTTATGGTGTACAGAATCAAGGGCTCCATAGGCAATTCTCTGTAATGAGAAGATGGGACTCGGGGTTATAAATGCCCATGTCCTTATCTTTTGGTGAGATAATTCTGAATTTCAGAATAACAAAAAGGCAAACTGGCATTGATTCAAGAAAAAATAAGAGGAAAAGGAAGGAAATTGAGATGCATATTGAATTTATTTTGAGGAGTTTTGCTGCAAGGCAGAAAAGTGTGGTGGGGTAAAGAGAAGAGAGAAGAAGTGAGAGAGCTCCAGGAAGGAATTGTTTTAAAGATGGAAAACGTTACATACTCCTTGGGCAGTGAGAAGAAACACTGAAAATTCTGGAGACAGAAGATGAATTGCTGGAGTGAAGTCTTTGAGTAAGTTAGAAAGGATGTGATGGCACAAGTGCAGAGTTTTACCTTAGAAGCAAAGACTTTTATTTGTTTTAATGAGAGAAGGTACAGCCTTTTGTTAGACTGGGTAGGGCAAAAGTAGGTTTACACCAAGCACAGTTACTATATTATTATTTATTAAGTATTGTATTTTTCTCCACAGAAACAACTATAAACCTACCTTTTCTCCCTCCTGTAAATGTGCATGTATTTAATAGTGGGGACATGTGTTTTATTCATGCATTAATAAATGCACTCCTGAACACTGGGAAAACAAATAGTTTACCTTCTACTTGAACTCACAAGTAACACTAAATATTTAATTTTATTTTTTATTTTTTTTTGTATTTTTCTGAAGTGAATAATGGGAAGGCAGAGAGGCAGACTCCCTCATGTGTCCAACCAGGATCCACCTGGAAACCCCACCAGCAGGCAAAGCTCTGCCCATCTGGGTCATTGCTCCATTGCAACTGGAGCCATTATAGCACCTACGGTGGAGGTCATGGAGCTATCCCCAGTGCTTTGACCAACCTTGTTCCAATGGAGCCTTGGCTGTGGGAGGGGAAGAGAGAGATAGAGAGAAAGGAGAGGGGAAGGGTGGAGAAGCAGATGGGTACTTCTCCTGTGTGCCCTGGCTGAAAATCAAACTCGGGACTTCCAAGCACCAGGCCAACACTCTACCACTGAGCCAACCAGTTAGGGCCAGTATCTATACTTTAAAATAAATCATTCCATTTCAAAGAGTCATAGAGCATCGCAATTTCTTTCCCATGATACTGAACCAATGGGTAAAGAGTGAAACTGTACCATTTTGGGTATGGGTGGGAGAGACATATTTGTTGCAAAATAAGAAGCAGCCAGTTACAGCAGTTAAGGAAGATAGGGCAAATATCTTAATCCACCAAACCAAGATTAGATCAGAAAGTATGCATATAGGAAAACATGTATGCAACCATGTAGGATTTATTCATTCAGTAGAAAAGATTCTTTTGACAGCTACAAGTACTAACAGACAAATTTAGCTAAGAAAACAAGGTAGGATATAACTTCTTTGTCTAAAAGTCTCATTTGATTTATTATTTTTGAGTTGGGTACTGAAAGAAAGGTCTTAATACAGGGTCTTAGTAGAAAGGAATCTCAAGAAAAATGGCATAGTAGGAGTGACATCAGAGAAATGGCGCCATTAGCGGTGCTCCTGAAACCTCTCCCTGAAATTTCAACAAATTCTACAACTAGAGACAGAGGAAAAATCTCAGGAGCATCTGAAATATACACACACCAGACAAAGATATGATTGAGTGAAAAGGTGGCAGAATATATAATCTACTCTGAAGGAAATAAGACGAAGAAGGAAGTATTCCACTTTCTCACTGATCTGAGGAAGATCCGCTTTTTCCTGAAACGGAAAGAAATGGAGGATTTGGGGCAGAGGGAAGAAGCTGGGCTAGGGCAGATGACAAGCAGAGGAGAGAGCACATTGGCTCAGCCTGATATCACAGACATGAGGCTAGTGCAGGCGGCAGGCTCCGATGGAGGTTGCAGGAGTGGGTTGTCCACTGAGGCCGGCCCGGGAGTGGCTTTGGGCTTTGTGTGTGCTCCTGATCTGTGATCATGGGCGCTGTGTGAGTGACTCCACCTGGCGCCTCTGGTGTGGGCGTGCGCATTCACAGGCAGAGGGGCTAGGCCTGAGATAGTCAGCAGTGGACTTCTGCATGGACTGTAGCCAGTATTTCTGTGTCGTCTGGACTCCCTAACAGCACAGGAAGTGCACAAGGGCTATTATCCCTAGGCCTGGAACTGTCTGGGTGGGTTGCCTCAGCGAGCCAATACAGGTCACAAAGCGCATTTCTGTGGAGCAGACCTCTGAGTACACTGCAGAAGTCGTGGGGGGTTGAACTGCAGGTTACCAAACGGGGAACAAGGGAGAAAAGCCTGTGGAGATTAGACCCTCGGCACACTGATGCATACTAGACATGCGAAGGAGCCCTTAGAATGGTGCCTGATCAGTAATTGGCTCTCAGCCCTGCCTGCTTTTGCTGGTGGCTCTGGTTGGCACAGCTTTATCCAGAACTGTGCTTTGAGCAGTGCAGGAAGAAGGACTTGGCAGCTCTTAGAGCCTCTTGCTCTGCAAGCAGTGGCTGGGGCAACTTCACAGCTAGCTCAAGACAGAGAGATGTGGGGAGAGGCACCTGGAAAACTAATGACTCTCCCATTCTCAGAGCCTGCAAATCCTAACAAGCCCCACCTACCAGTGGGCCTGAGGCCCAGCCTACGTCACTGTCATAGTGACGCAACAGCAAATCTCTACTCAAGAGCCCCACAGGGGCAAAACCTGTAGTACAGAGCCATCTGCCAAAAAGAAAAAGAAAAAAAAAAAAGCTATCTCTCAAAACCAGAAAAAAATTACATTTTTTATAACATTTTTCTTTTTTTCCTTGTTCTTTTTTTTTCCCCTTTGGTCATTTTATCTTCTTTCCATATTATTCTTTTCTCTTTTTTTTTGAACTTCATTATCTATAATATATGTGTTACATTTTTCATTCTTTTTTTTTTATGAGAGTTACATTTCAAAAAACTTAACTTTTTTCTTCTTCTTCTTTTCCTTTTTTTTTCTCTTTTTCTTTTTCTCTCATCCAATCATCATTTATCAACAAACTATTTTATTCTGGATTCATATTTTTCTTTGTGTCATTGTGTAATTTTTACTACATTTTTTTTATCTCTTTGTCATTTTCCCCCAGCTCTGGATCCCCACTCTATGTAGTTTTTTTTTTTCAATTCTCATAATAGAATTTTCATTTTTTTCACTGTAGTTTTTTCAATTTTTTTATTTTTTACTCATCTCTTATTAGTGTTATTAACAATACCACTCTCAAATGTCATTAAGGAAAATGAAATAAAATACCATGGATACAAAAGACAGAGATGTAGCTCCAGATAGATGATGAAAAATCTCTAGAAAAAAATTTTAATTGCTTAGAAACCTTGGAGTTAAGTGACAGAAAATTAAAAATTGAAGTCCTAAAAATACTCAGGGAAATAGAAGAAAGCAAGAAAAGGCAATATAGAGAGCTCAAAAAACAATTTAAAAAAAAAAAACATACATCACCAAGGAAATTGAAACTATGCAAAGGAATCAAACAGAGATGAAAAACAATACATGAACTGAAAAACAAAGTAAAAGGCCAGATAGAGGAAAAAATTAGTGACATAGAAACAGGCAACTTGAGACATTACATGAATTAAAAAAAGATGAGAAAGACATACAGGAATTGTCTGACTCCATCAGAAAGAGCAACATAAGAATAATGGGCATATCAGAAGGAGAAGAAAGAGAAAATGGAATGGAGAACATATTCAAACAAATAATAGATGAGAACTTCCCAAACCTGTGGAAAGAATTAGAGCCTTGAATCCAATAAGCAAACAGAACACTGACTTACCTTAACCCAAACAGACCTACTCTAATTCACATTGTAATGAAATTATCACAAACCAATGACAAAGAAAAAATCCTAAAGGCACCAGGGAAAAGAAGAATACAACATATGAAGGAAGGCTCATTAGGTTATCATCAGATTTCTCATAACAAGCGAGAAGAGAGTGGACCCTAATATTTAAAGTACTGAAAGAGAGGAACTTCCAGCCAAGAATACTATATTTATCAAAGTTATCCTTCAAATACAAAGAAGAAATAAAAACATTCACAGAAATAGAAAAGATGAGGAAATTTATCACCAGAAAACCTCCACTTAAGGAAATACTAAAGGGGTTATCCAACCAGACACAAAGAACAAAACAAAACAAAATTACAAGTAAAAGCTCCATCTAGATCAAAATAAAAACAAAATTAATCAGTGACAACAAAAACAAAAAAAAGGGAGAGGACAAAGATTAACAGAAGCAAAGGAGGATGGAATGCAGAAGCACTCATGTTGTAATGTACTACAATGAATATGTTATATATCCTCTTTATTACTTAATGGTAACCACCCCTGAATAAAACACTAGAGAAACAGATGGCTTAAAAAAAGAACAAGCCTGACCTGTGGTGGTGCAGTGGATAAAGCATCAACCTGGAAATGCTGAGGTCGCTGGTTCGAAACCCTGGGCTTGCCTGGTCAAGGCACATATGGGAGTTGATGCTTCCAGCTCTCCCCCCCTTCTCTCTCTCTGTCTCTCTCTCGCCCTCTCTCTCTCCTTTCTAAAAATGAATAAATGAATAAAAACTAAAATAAAAAAACAAAAAAAAAGAAGAACAGAGGAAAGAAGTATGGAATAAAACCAAACAAAAACAAATGAAAGAAAAACAAAAGAGAAGAATAAAACAAGATACAGAGCTATCACTATCAGAAAGCAATATATAAAATGACAATAGGAAACCCCCAAGTATTAATAATTACATTAAATGTAAATGTATTGAACTCACCAATAAAAAGACATAGAGTAGCAGAGTGGATCAAAAAAGAAAAACCAACTGTGTGCTGCCTTCAAGAAACATCTAAGCTACAAAGATAAAAACAAATTCAAAGTGAAAGCTTAGAAAATGATTCTCTAAGCAAATAACATCTAAAGAAAAGCAGGTGTGGCCATACTCATATCTAACAATGCTGACTACAAGACAGCAAAAGTAATCAGAGGCAAAAAAGGTCATTTCATAATAATAAAGGGGACACTGAATCAAGAAGACATAACACTTCTTAATATAGATGCACCAAACCAAGGAGCACCAAAATATATAAGACAGCTACTAACTGATCTAAAAATAACCGACAAAAACACAATCATACTTAGCGACTTCAATACACTGTTGACAGCTCTAGAGACAAAATAAAAACAGGGATCAAAAGATACAAACAGACAAACAAAAATGACAATACGACATATCAGAATCTCTGGGATTCAGCAAAAGCAGTAATAAGAAGGAAGTTGATATTATTACAGGCTTATATGAACAAACAAGAGACAACCCAAGTAAACAACTTAACATCACATCTTAAGGAACTAGAAAAAGAAGAACAAAGGCAACCCAAAACCAGCAGAAGAAAGGAAATAATAAAAATCAGGGCAGAAGTAAATGAAATAGAGAACAGAAAAACTAAAGAAAAAAATCAATAAAACAAGGAGCTGGTTCTTTGAAAAGATCAACAAAATTGACAAACCCTTGGCAAGACTCACAAAAGAAAAAAGAGAAAGGACTCATATAACAAAATCCAAACTGAAAGAGGAGAAATCACCACAGATATCATAGATATACAACAAATTATCATAAAATGCCATGAAAAAGTATATGCCATCAAATTTAACAATCCAGAAGAAATGAATAAGTTTCTAGAACAATACAATCTTTCTAGACTGAGTCACAAAGAAGTAGATAGCCTAAATCAGGGGTCAGGAAACTATGGTTCGCGAGGCAGATGTAGCTCTTTTGATGGCTGCATCGGACTCGCAGACAAATCTTTAATAAAAAAAATAATAACCATAGTTAGGAAGAATAAACATCATTAAAATGTCTATATTACCCAAAGCAATCTATAAATTCAATGCAATACCAATTAAAATAACAATGACATACTTCAAAGATGTAAATCACATATTACAAAAATTTATATGGAACCAAAAAAGAACATGAATAGCCTCAGCAATCTTAAAAAAGAAAAATAAAGTGGGAGGTATCACACTTCCTGATATCAAGTTATACTACAAGGTCATTGTACTCAAAACAGCCTGGTACTGGCATAAGAACAGGCATATGGATCAATGGAACAGAACAGAGAACCCAGGAATAAACCCACAGCTCTATGGACAACTAATATTTGACAAAGGAAGTAAGAGCATACAATGGAGTAAAGACAGCCTCTTTAATAAATGGTGTTCGGAAAATTGGACAGCTACCTGCAAAAAAATGAAACTAGACCACCAACTTACACCATTCACAAAAATAAACTCAAAGTGGATAAAAGACTTAAATGTAAGTCGTGAAGCCATAAGCATCTTAGAAGAAAACATAGGCAGTAAGCTCTCCGACCTCTCTCGCAGCAATATATTTGCCAATTTATCTCCACAGGGAAGTGAAATAAAAGACTGGATAAACAAATGGGACTTTATCAAACTAAAAAGCTTTTGCACAGCTAAAGACAATAAGAACAGAATAAAAAGACAAACTACACAATGGGAGAACATATTTGACAATACATCTGATAAGGGGTTAATAACCAAAATTTATAAAGAACTTGTAAATCTCAACAGCAGGAAGACAAACAATCCAATCAAAAATGGGAAAAAGAAATGAATAAACACTTCTCCAAAGAGGACATACAGATGGCCAATAGACATATGAAAAAATGCTCAACATCACTAATCAATAAAGAAATGCAATTTAAAACCACAATGCAAATATCACCTCACACCAGTCAGAATGGCGCTTATCAACAAAACAACACAGAATAAGTGCTGGCGAGGATGTGGAGAAAAGGGAACCCTCCTGCACTGCTGGTGGGAATGCAGACTGGTGTAGCCTCTGTGGAAAATAGTATCGAGATTCCTCAAAAAATTGAAAATTGAACTGCCTTTTAACCCAGCTATCCCACTTCTAGGAATATACCCCAAGAACACCATAGAACTGCTCCAAAAGGAGAAATGCACCCCCATGTTTATGGCAGCATTATTCACAATAGCGAAGATCTGGAAACAACCCAAGTGTCCGTCAGCGGATGAGTGGATTAAAAAGCTTTGGCACCGCCTGACCAGTTGGTGGCGCACTGGATAGAACATCGGACTGGGATGCCGAAGGACCCAGGTTCAAGACCCAAGGTCGCCAGCTTGAGCGTGGGCTCATCTGGCTTGAGCAAAAAGCTCAGCGGCTTGGACCCAATGTCACTGGATCCAGCTAGGGATTACTCAGTCTGCTGAAGGCCCACGGTCAAGGCACATATGAGAAAGCAATCAATGAATAACTAAGGTGTTGCAATGAAAAACTGATGATTGATGCTTCTCATTTCTTTCCGTTCCTGTCTGTCTGTCCCTATCTATCCCTCTCTCTGACTCTCTCTCTGTTCCTGTAGAAAAATAAAAATAAAAAAATAAGAAAAAAAAGCTTTGGCACATATATACTATGGAAAACTACTCAGCCATATGAAATGGTGACATCGGATCATTTTTACAATAACATGGATGGACCTTGATAACATTATACGGAGTGAAATAAGTAAATCAGAAAAAACTAAGAACTATATGAATCCATACATAGATGGGACATAGAAATGAGACTCAGAGAAATAGACAAGAATGTGATGGTAACAGAGGGGGGGATGGGGCGAGGAAGGAGAGAAAGGGGTGGGGGACGGGAGAGGCACAAAGAAAACCAGATAGAAGGTGATGGAAGACAATTTGACTTTGGGTGAGGGGTATGCAGTATAATCAAATGTCAAAATAATCTGGAGAAGTTTTCTCTCAACATACCCTGATTTATCAATGTCACTGCATTAAATTTAATAATAATAAAAAAATGTTAAAAATAAATAAATATTTTTAAAAAATAATGTTAAAAATATAAAACATTTTCATGTATTACAATCCATTCATTTCCTACCACTCATGTTCATGGTTGTGGGTGGCTGGAGCCAATCACAGCTGTCCTCCGGGACAACACCAAATTTTTATTGGATAATGCATAATGAATGTACACGGGTCATTGTGTGGCTCTCACAGAATTACATTTTAAAATATTTGGCATTCATGGCTCTCTCAGCCAAAAAGTTTCTGAACCCCTGACCTAAACAGACCCATAAGCAGGGAAAAAATAAAAACAACTTTCAAAAACCTCCCAAAAAATAAAAGGCCAGGGCCAGGTGGCTATACTAGTGAATTCTATCAAACATTCAAAGAGGACTTGGTTTCTATTCTACTCAAACTCTTCCAAAAAAATGAAGAAAAAGCAATACTTTCAAACACATTTTATGAAGCCAATGTATCCCTCATACCAAAACCTGGCAAGGACAACACACAAAAAAAAGAAAACTATAGATCAATATCTTAATGAATACAGGTGCTAAAATCCTAAACAAATTACTAGCAAATCGAATACAACAACACATTAAAAAAATGATTCATTATGATCAAGTGGAATTCATCCCAGAATCACAAGGATGGTTCAACATACGTAAAACAGTTAATATAATACACCATATCAACAAAACAAAGAACAAAAACCATATGATTCTATCAATAGATGCAGAAAAGGCATTTGATAAAATACAACATCATTTTATGTTTAAAACACTCAACAAAATGTGTATAGAAGGAAAATATTTCAACATAATATTGATGGTTTATCATAAAGGCCATTTATGATAAACCATCAGCTAACATCATATTAAATGGCATAAAACTGAGGACTTTCCACCTTAAATCAAGAACAAGAGAGGGTTGTTCACTCTCTCCTCTCTTATTGAATGTGTTGCTGGAAGTTCTAGCCAGAGCAATCAGACAAGAGAAAGAAATAAAAGGCATACATATTGGGAAAGAAGATGTAAAGGTTTCACTTTTTGCAGATGATATGATCCTGTACATCAAAAGCCCAGACTCCAAAAAAAGACTACTAGAAACAATAACCAACACAGTAAGGTTGCAGGATACAAAATTAATATAGAGAAATTCTACTGCCTTCCTATATGCCAACAATGAAACATTAGAAAACAAACTCAAAAATATAACCCCTTTTACTGTTGCAACAGCAACAACAAAAAATACCTAGGAATAAACATAACAAAGAATGTAAAGAACCTATATAATAAAAACTACAAAGCATTGTTAAGGGAAATCAAAAAGATACAATGTTATTGAAAAATATTTCTTGTTCTTGGATAGGAAGAATAAATATAGTCAAAATGACCATATTACCCAAAGCAATATACAAATTTAATGCAATTCCCATCAAAACTTCAATGTTATTTTTTAAAGAAATGGAAAAAAAATCATCAGGTTTATATGGAATCATAAAAAAACACGAATAGCCAAAGTTATCCTAAGGAAAAAGAATGAAGCTGGGGCCATTAGAATACATGAATTCAAATTATACTACAGAACTACAATAATCAAAACAGCATGGTATTGGTAGAAAAGTAGACATTCAAACCAATGGAACAATAGAGAACCCAGAAATAAAACCACATATAAATGGTCAAATCATCTTTGAATAAGAAACCTCCTGACCTGTGGTGGCACAGTGGATAAAGCGTCGACCTGGAATGCTGAGGTCGCTGGTTCAAAACCCTGGGCTTGCCTGGTCAAGGCACATATGGGCGTTGATGCTTCCTGCTCCTCCTTTCTCTCTCTCTCTCTCTCTCATTCTCTCTCTCTCTCTCCTGTCTAAAATGAATAAATAAAGTCTTTTTTTAAAAAAAGAAGAAGCCAAAAACACACAATGGAGAAAAGAAAGCCTCTTCAATAAATGGCGCTGGGAAAACTGAAGAACCAGATGCAAAAGAATGAAACTTGATTACAGTTTGTCCCCTTGTACCAAAATTAATACAAAATCGATCAAAGACCTAAATATAAGACCTGAAACAATAAATTATATAGAAGAACACATAGGTACTAAACTCATGGGCCTTGAGCATAAAGAGCATTTTATAAATTTAACTCCAAGGACAAGGGAAGTGAAGGCAAAGATAAATGATTGAGACTACATCAGACTAAGAAGCTTTTTCTCAGCAAGAGAAACTGACAACAAAATAAACAGACAGCCAACTAAATGGAAGGTGATATTTTCAAACAACAGCATAGATAAAGACCTAATATCAAAAATATACAAAGAAATCACAAAACTCAACAACAAACAAGCAAACAATCCAACTAAAAAAATGGGAAAAGAACATAAACAGACACTTCTCCCAGGAAGAAATACAAATGGCCAACAGATATATGAAAAGATGCTCATCTTCACCAGCTATTAGAGAAATGCAAATCAAAACTACGAGATACCACCTCACACCTGTTAGATTAGCTATTATCAACAAGACAGGTAATAACAAGTGCTGGAGAGGCTGTGGAGAAAAAGGAACTCTCATCCACTGTTGGTGGGAATGTAAACTAGTACAACCATTATGGAAGAAAGTATGGTGGTTCCTCAAAAAAATTAAGAATAGAACTACCATATGACCCAGCAATCCCTCTACTGGGTATATACCCCCAAAACTCAAAAACACTGGTATGTAAAGACACATGCAGCCCCATGTTCATTGCAGCATTGTTCACAGTGGCCAAGACATGGAAACAACCAAAAAATCCTTTAATAGATGATTGGATAAAGAAGATGTGGTACATATATATTATGGAATACTACTCAGCCATAAGAAATGATGACATAGAATCATTTACGACAACATGAATGGACCTTGATAACATTATACTGAGTGAAATAAGTAAATCAGAAAACACTAAGAACTGTATGATTCCAAATATAGGTGGGACACAGAATTGAGACTCGTGGACATGGACAAGAGTACAGTGGTTACCAGGGGGAGAGGAAGAGAAGAGCATGAGGGTGTTGGGGACCGATTAAATAAACAGGGTATAATTGCAATCTGGACAGAGGTGCTGGGCCCAAACCCCACCTCATTTGCCTAGTTAACAAAGAGCTACACCTGATTCTCATTTGTCTCACTCATGTTTTCCAGAGGAGGCTGGAAGCTAGTTTCTTATTAGTGTAAAGTAGATTTGGATAGTATGGTGGGGGTTTTCTTTGAGTTGCCTTGGAAACTTAATTGAATTGCTGTTTTTTTATTTTATTCATTTTTTCTATGAATAAAAGTGGATGTGTTTCTGGGAGCAGACACTTTACAGCTAAGGAACAGTAGAGACTGTTTGCTGTGGTGTCCTCCTGAGCCCATCTGTGTGTGTGTGTGTGTGTGTGTGTATGTATGTGTGTGTGTGTGTATGTGTGTGTGTGTATATATATATTGCGGACCGCAACAGGAGGGGATGAGGGGAGGGGAGGAGCATAAAGAAAACCAAATAGAAGGTGATGGAAGACAATTTGACTTTGGGTGATGGGTGTACAACATAATCAAATGTGAAAATGATCTGAAGATGTTTTCTCTGAATCTTTTCACTCCAATTGATCAATGTCACCCTGTTAAAATTAATTGTCTAAATACAATTTTTAAAAAAGCTTAAAAAGGCCTGACCAGGTGGTGGTGCAGTGGATAGAGTGTCGGACTGGGATGTGGAGGACCTAGGTTCGAGACCCTGAGGTTGCGAGCTTGAGCGCAAGCACATCTGGTTTGAGCAAAGCTCACCTGCTTGGACCCAAGGTTGCTGGCTTGAGCAAGGGGTTACTCGGTCTGCTGAAGGTCCGTGGTCAAGGCACATATGAGAAAACAATCAATGAACAACTAAGGTTTTGCAATGAAAAACTGATGATTGATAATTCTCATCTCTCTTTATTCCTGTCTGTCCCTATCTATCACTCTCTCTGACTCTCTTTCTGTCTCTGTAAAAAAAAAATAATAATAAATAAATAAAAATAAAAAAAAACTTAAAAAATAAAAAAAAGTGCATAGTAGATAAAGCCTTGATACACAGATTAAAGAACTGGTGATTTCAGTTTTATTTCTGCAAGTATCAAGCTGCATGAAAATTCTTGTCTACTCTAAAGTAAATACTGACTTATATTAACATTTAATAAGTATCTGCTGTGGTCAAATGCTGGTAGGTGCTACAGATAAATATTATCTAAACTATCTCTGTCCCCATGGTATAATCAAATAACTGCAGCAGAATATTATTTTAAAACTGTAAAAAACATAAGTACTTGGCAACAAAACCATATATGATGACTAGATCCAGGAGAAGTCAGTTAAGTCTTGATAAATGAGGAGTCCCAATGCAAAGAGCTTTTAAACATGAAGATGTTAACTGAGGAGGACCATTTAAGACAAGGAGCCAAAGTTACTTTACCTCTTTTAGACTTAGTGTTGTGTCTGTGTAGGTAGGCTATATAGGCTTTTTAAAGTCTATTCCTAGAGTCTTTTGCAAGCCATAGTAGCTGGAGAGAAAGTCAGGGAGGATAGAGTCAATATGAGAGTCTTGGCCTCTCACTTCAACTTCTAGCAGAGATATCTTTGGAAAAGATAAAAAGGAATAAAAGAAATTCTATTAATTTGAAAAAATATATTTATGAAAAAAATCACTGGGTTACATGATCTTTAATGTTTCTTATCTACCATTCTATGAAAAAAAATCTCCAAATGCTATAGCTTTTATTGGTACCACTTTGTTAACTTCCAGGAGGAAAACATTTTGGGGGACTGCAACAGAACTGTCATTTCTGAGCAGCAATAGTGGTAAGTGAAGTAGTTGTCCTTAAAGGGTCAAAAAGGGTAATCAAAAGTGCTGGATGAAGATAAAAGAATCTGCTGAAACATAAAGACAGAAATAATTGTTGGCCCTGGCCGGTTGGCTCAGTGGTAGAGCATCGACCTGGCGTGCGGAAGTCCCAGGTTCGATTCCCGGCCAGGGCACTCAGGAGAGGCGCCCATCTGCTTCTCCAGCCCCCCTCCTTCCTCTCTGTCTCTCTCTTCCCCTCCCGCAGCTGAGGCTCCATTGGAGCAAAAAGATGGCCCAGGCGCTGGGGATGGCTCCTTGGCCTCTGCCCCAGGCGCTAGAGTGGCTCTGATCGCGACAGAGCGACGCCCCGATGGACAGAGCATCGCCCCCTGGTGGGCGTGCCGGGTGGATCCCGGTCGGGTGCATGCGGGAGTCTATCTGACTGCCTCCCCATTTCCAGCTTCAGAAAAATACAAAAAAATAAATTAATAGAAAATAAATAAACATGGAAAAAAATAAAAAGAAAAGAAAAGAAATAACTGGAAATATGTTGCTGACAAACTTTGCTTAAGATCAGATTTTTTTCCTGAAATGTCAATTAGATTATTCAAATAAAACAAAAATTGTAATTATAAAATATGTATATGTATAGGATATATTTAAGTGCACATTTTATTTAAGCAGCCATGATTATACAATTATTATAGGAGAGAATGATGAAATACTTAAATCTGTGGCCCATGCCCTCTAAAAGTAGTCCAAACAAAAGGTAAGAAAAATAATTGCTAGATACAGTTAACAGAACCTATACAGAAGAAACACAGTGATAAGGTTATTTCTAGAATTCATTTTATCATTAAATACAATTTGGAAATTCAAACTACTAAATGAACACCTCATGTCCCCACACAAATATTAAACCTCATTATAAGTTGGTTTACCAGTGATCATAAATTAGTTTTTATGTACTTTAAAAAATCATGTACAACATAGCATACTCTGTCTAAATTCAACTGGCACCACTGGATTTGGCAGCTAGATTAACTTTGTGACTTTGAAAAGTGTTCTTCACATTGCATTTTATATGACACCAATTTCACTGTACACCAGAAAATAGTTTATTGGTTAAAATATTACAGTAAACAGTTGTCTTCCATGCAATTTTCAAATAAGAATAAATCAAATCTTGTGTAGTGATGAGCAAATTTTCAGTCAATCTTAACTGGTTTGGCTCTTCAAAGGTTAGATTGTTTAATGGTTGAAAGCACACTGCAGAGAAGCTAACTGCAAAAGTCAAAGGGTAGAGGGTTAGGATTTCATTTCCTTTTAGCTATTGCCATGTCTGTTTTCTGTCGTAGCTGCCTCTTGCTGCCATTTAACCCGTGCTTTTAAAGACAAGAGGGGTTGAGGACTTGAGGGCCTCTGGCTTCATTTTAACAAGGCATTGCTAACACATAATTTGTCATAAATGTCAGAGGTCACTGGATATTCGAAACCTACAGTCAGCAGATAAATGGTCATTATGACAACAGTTATGTTTTAAAGGCAAAGGATGTTCTATGGTATTTACTACAGTGTGTTGGTGCTACACCTCGGAGTATATTTGGGAAGATTCTAGGTTAAATAAAATCATCCTTGTGTTTGACTCCTTGAGAAGCAGTGACAAAAGATGAACCAATTTTTAAAAGATATTTATTTGTTTATTCTGGTCTAATATTTTAAGCATTGATTATGGATTCCCCAGGTCTTATTTCTGAGAAAAATTAGTAGAAATAAAAATTATAAACTTGATAATATAACTTTCTATTTTTAGCTAGATCTTTAAAATTTTATAAAATGATCAAAACTATTGGTGAAGTTTTATACTATAGCTAAATATTATCTAACAGAAGGATCAGATAAAACAAAAAAATATTAGATTAGATTCAACTACGTTTCTAATTTTTTGTTAAATTTTTTGTTATTTTGCCAATTTTTTACTTGTGCCATTTTATATAAATGGTTTGACAGATCCTAACAGCTAAAATAAAAAAGCAAGACTCAAATCCTACCATATTTCCATTAGACAACTCCAGCAGAATTAGGGAGATGTTTGTGTTAAATAAAGAGGTTTACCATTTCTCAAAATCTTCTTGTTCTTAAAATTATTAGTTTAGTAGCAAGAAACCTTGGAAATAAACTAGTTGCAAATGTGTCTGTATTAAAATTCATATCATAAAGATAGAAGCATGCTTGAGATTGACTGAAAATAAAAAGAGAGACTCGAGTGCTTTCCTGGTTAAAGTGTACTGTTGAATGCCTGAGCATTTGGAGCACACAGAGAATGTCAGTGATGATCTACTAATAGAGGCAATAAATAATATAGACCCAGCAAAATGCTGTTGGTAGCTATGAGGTCTCCATCTATCCACATATCTGTGGAAATGCAATTCTATTAAAACTTAAACTTCCTGTGAACATAAAATTCCTCACTAATGTTGCTGATAATTTTATCTCACAGAAAATACAAGGAACGACAAGAATTGTTACTCTGAACTTCATTTTTCTCTGTAAGGAAGGATTGTATAATGATTTGAAAGTGGTAGCAACCTAGGAGAAATGAAGACATTATACAGTTAGAATTAAGCTTAGCTTCATGCAACAGAGACCCAAATTAACTAGTTTAGTGCATAAGATTTGATTCTTTGCTGAAAAGCCCAGAGGTCAGCTCTCTAGGGTTAGTGTAGCAATATCACAAATTAGTGCAGACTCCAGACCCTTTTCAGCCCTTCATTCAGACTAGAATAGGTGAAGAGCATGGACACAGAACCCAACTTTACCACTTCCTACTAGTTGAATGGTTGGCAAGTCACTGAGTCTCTCTGCCTCCATATCTGTAAACAGATTTATAATCACTAGCTGTCAATTACTTTAATGGAAATAGTTCATTGGAACTATGAATTGTAATTTATAATAACTACTCAAAAGTAATAGCAGCTTACATTTAAGGCAGTGGTAGTCAACCTGGTCCCTACTGCCCGCTAGTGGGCATTCCAGTTTTCATAGTGGACAGTAGCAGAGCAACCAAAGTATAAATAAAATAATAGATCTAACTATAGTAAGTTGTTTTATAAAGATTTATTCTGCCAAACTTAGCGAAAACCTGACATAAAGTACTTGATAAGTAATTATTATTATGTGATTTAACTTGCTGTAACTCTGCTTTATAAATTTTAAAAGTAAAGTTACTTCCCTACTTTATAAATCACCATTACTGTGTAACCGGTGGGCGGTGAGAAAATTTTACTACTAACAGAGATACAAAAGTGGGCAGTAAGTATAAAAAGGTTTACTACTCTGATTTAAGGGGTGCTTTTTGTGTTCGGGTACTATTCTTAAACCTTTACTTGCTAAGCAGGGTATAGATTCAATGTGGTTATATGATTCCTGCTCTTAAGTACTATTTAGAGAGGAGGAAGCTGAGACTTCTACCTCATATGATTGTTATAAAACACATTTAAGTTAATACGTGCAAAGTATGAAGAAAAATTCCTAGTACTTAATAAATACAATATATATTGCAGGCCATTATTATCACTACTGCTTTTCTTATGTACCGCTATTTAGCATAGTCTAAGATAGCTTCTAGAACTTTGATCATTTTATCCTTATTAAAAGTGGATCATGTCAGTTTCTTTTAAGGACACTTCGTACATATGCATAATCACTACTTATATCAAATTGGCCACAAAATTAGTCCCATGAATGTGTCTTCCTAGAAGAGAGGTTGAGAGATGTAGTCTTTATTCTGTATCCTGGTAAATTTGTAGAGTTTACCACTCAGGAAATAAAAGGAAACTAAATATTGGAAGGATATAACTAACAGTTCCTGCCATATATCATCTCGGAGTTCATGAAAGTATACTGCTCACAAGAATAAGGGGATATTTCAAAATGAATTTAAAGCAAAATAAAAGAAGCATTTGATTTTTTTAATTAAACAAGTACATCAGAAAAGCAAACAAGTCAAAAAAAGTTGTTTTATTATGAAAATAAGATGCAAAACCAACTTTTATTTCATTGGTGAAAGTGCGCTATACAAAAGGCTGAAAGTTCTGGAGTATCTGCACGTTCTCTGATCCCCTAATTTTTGTGAGCAGTATATTTAAAAATGTCTTTGAGGTTCTTATAGAGACATTTCACTAAGAAGAGATAGTCAAAGTTGAAATAAAGTTTTAAGGATAATATTGGAAACAAGGAAGTCCACTTTAGCTCTGCCTGGTATGAAAAGATGAACAAAATGGAAAAACCACTTGATTTAGGGAGGTAAAAGAGAAACAGAGAATCACTCATCTTTTTGTCTTCATCCTTACCCTTCCACTGTAAACATTCTTCATATTGTGAAGTACAGAACCAGTCTCCTTGAGACAGTCACCCTGCCTGCTGTGCCTTTCTGGCACTGTGCTTCGTGCACACTGCTTCTACTCTCTGGACTATCCCGCCTCTCTTCTTTACTCATGAAACTCCTATCTTACCTTCAAGAATTGGCTTCATCAACAATCCTAGAAAGCAATTTTATTTAATATAAATTTTAATAATAAATTTAATACAAGCTTTAGTGATTTCACAAATGCTTTTTGATGTCTTAAAAATGTCTTTGGTTATTTTTTTATTTTTTTTTGTTTTTAGTGAGAGAGAGGAAAAGCACCCTGTTTTGTTTCTGGCCCAAAGTATTTGCTCAAAACTATGTAGATTTAAAACTCATGAATGGGTTCAATAACAGGACTAAAATATAGAGTTGTCCTTAACCAACTATCCCAACTTTCAAAAAGAAACTAGTTTTATGTCCCCTTGAATAACTTGCATACCTGTAGTTGAAATCAGTTTCTTCTCACTCCACTCTCCATCCAGGTCCTCCATCTGACCTCTCTGTTTCTGCCAGTGTCTTCACCTTTTCTAGGTTATCCAGGCTCAAATATTTAAAGGCCTATTTGAATCTCTCTTCCTCATCATTGCTTCCATTCACTTGTCAAGGTACGTAGATCCTAAATTCTCTGTGTCACTCACATCCATTCCCATTAACAAAGTTCAGATCCTCATTTCTTCTCTCCCAGACTGTTTAGAACCATCCTAACCGCCCTTTCACCTTTTGTGCCTCCCTTGCACTAATGCATCCTCCAGATTCTCCCTGTTGAATTTCAACTCATTTACTTTAACACATTGTTCCAACCTGTCAGTATCAATCAAAATCCTAATTCTGTCACCTACAATTTATTATCCTTCCCTCGCTGTAGTCCCCACCCTTCCTTTGTAAATCATATTCCAAATCATAATGTTTTAAAAATGTACAATAAGACCAAGCAAAGGGTTCTATGAACACAGTAAGGAACCATTTCCAAAGTTGCTATCAATTCAAACCACTTTAATTTTTTACAAAGTATTTCTGGTGTCCTTCCATCTACAGTGAGGTACAATGTAGTAAAAACACTTCACAGTCTTGTCAGGAATACAGCCCTGGTTAGAAATTCCAGTTTTCCATGTAATAGTAATCAGGAAAGGAATTTTAATTCCACAGAGCAAACAAAATGATAATGTATCTAATATATAAGATTTAATGTTATTTAATAAAATTAGCGAGACAGGAAATCTAGCTTAGTTTTCAGAATATGTAAGTGTTGAACATGTTTTTTTAAAATGTTAAGCGTCATGCTAAGTCTACAGAAATACAAAGATTAAGAAGCAGCTCCTGTTCTCAGAAAACTTACAGTGCAGTTGAGAGGGATTGTAGATGTGATAAGTGCATAATAATATTTTTAAAAATGCTGAATGTGGTAAGCCTCAGTAAAATGCAATGGGGTTCAAAGTAGAGGTCACCTGTCCAAGGGTGGGGCTTAGTTGATTGTTCTTGAAGTTGATTTGGGGGCACTGGGCAATCAGCAAATTTTTTAAAGAGGGAGTCAAATGATTAGGGAGGACATAACTAAGGGTCAGCAGATAGCAACATGTAGGTTATACTATAGGTTAGGGAGAGAAAGCCAGATAAAAAGATATTAAAATGACTTTTCTATCTTACTTGACTTTCATGATGTATTTGAAACCATTTACTTCTGCTTCTTTCTTAATCTTCTTATTTTCCCCTTTTCCTTCAGATTACCTCTCTTTCAAAATCTCCAAAATCTTTGGTTATTTCTACATCTTATTTCTGACTTTTTTCCTCTACTCCTATTCTAAACTATTGATGTTTCTTAAGCTACGTCATTACCCTCTTTTATATCATTCCATTACATTCTCCTTAAATGATTTCATGTAGACTCAAGATCTCAAATCCTATATATGTTATGGTTGCCCCCAAAATGACATATTTTTGCAGAACTCTATCTTGAACTAGACTAATATTCACTTAGCTCCTAAACCTCTACAGTGAATATTCAGTCGCACCTAACTAAAATCAAGTTAGTCACCATCTTTGAAATAAACTCTTACTCACTCATTTATTCATTTACTCAGCAAATGGTTTTCGAGCCTATGCTATGTACCAGGTACTCTTACAGGTATTTGGCTTCACCAGTGAACACAGACATGGATCCTTGTAGAACTCATATCAAGTTCACCCTGGCAATGGATTTTCAGTATTGTGATTCTGATTTTGACATCCCTCTTCCACTGTTTCCAACCTTTAGTTACTCTCTAACAGAATAAAATTCAAACTTCTTAAAATAACATTTAAAAAACAAAAGCGACCTTGGCTATTTGGCTCTGTGGATAGAGCATCAGCCCTGCACACTGAGGTCATGGGTTTGACCCATGGTGGTGAGGGGATATGCCAGAGGTAATCAAAGAGTGCATAGCTAAATGGAACAGTCAACTAAGTGGAACAACAAGCTTATTCTTCTCTCTCTCTCTCTCTCTCTCTTTCTCTCTCTCTTTCTCTAATTAATGGAAAATTCAAAAAGGAGATAGAAAGACTGATTAGTGATACAACCCGTACTTACTTATTAGGGTCACTTTTACAGTAGTTTGCAATTTATATAATTTATAATTCATCTTAGCTCACTCTTAGCCTTTGTTTTCACTGTTTCCTGTATCTGGAAAGTTTTCTCCTATTCACCCATGCCCCATCCAGCTAATGTCTACTCATTCTTTGAAACTCAGTCAGCGTGTCAGCTCCTCCATGATCATTCTTCCGTTTCCCTAGGATAGATTAAGTTACCTTCTCCATATTTCTATGAACATTTTATATGCTCCTATCATAGCAATTATTCAAATCTATTATAAATATTTACTTTTTAAATAAACTTCTGTCCTACTAATTTCTGAGTTAATGGAATATGGTAACTTTGTTGTTATTCTCTGATTCCCTGTGCCATTACATATATTAATGCTTCTCAGCTCCAAATCCATTTTTCTTTGCCTTCATTTGTAATACTGTATGTGGACCCTGCAAACATTTATCCTTTACCAGCTTGTCATGAGGCTTTGTTAGGAAAGGGGACTGGAGGAAACAAATAAAAGAAAATAAATAGACTTTGTATAGGACTAGCCCACCGACACCCTCCAGCATTTTTCCTGGCCACTTGGCGAGCCTTTTGTAGGGACCAGCTCTGGCCTAACGCAATCCTCCAGCAGATTTTTCCAGTCACTCAATGGAACATTCCTAAAGATGAGGTACAGCCTAACCCACCTGTGAGCCTTTTTCTTAGCTCCTATGTGGGTCATTCTCAGGGGCCAGCTAGGCCCACCTTTCACTTCAGCAAGTTTTTAAAGCACCATCAATCAGTCTGTGTGTTTTTGTGTCAGTCACGTTTTCTCCAGTACGTCAAAATCTCTACATTTGGGTGAAGAGAGATGGTTTCTTCTGCCAATTTTTTATTTAGTTCCTTCTTGTTTACTCTCCTTGACCCTAAATATTCTTTCTGCATTTGCTTTACCTTTAGCCTTAGAGTTTTTCAATCATCTTTGATAGTAAACAATTACTTGTATCAAATTTTCCCTGTTCAAATGACTGTATGGTTTCTGTCTCCTTGCCAGACTCTGACTGATATATCACCTAACACAATGTAGGCACATATTGAGAACCAAATAAATTGTGGTTGAATTGCTCTAATAATGATCAAGGAAAGAGGCTAATGGTCTAAACTGCTGTGTTAGCTGCAGGAGGGCTAGGTGGATTCATACTTACTAAGGATGGCATTCAATTATATATGAGGGCGAAACAAAGCCATTGCTAACACCAAAATTGTGAGCCTGTGGGACTATGGACATGATGGTAATATTAACAAAAGTAGACAGCTAAAGACAAGAACTTCTTTAGAGGAAAAGCTAAAATTTTAAGCAATTCATTTTTTAAAAATAATTGTTTATCTCTTGAGCGAATGACAGTTTCTGAGGTGTCTGGAATATATGTAGTCTATTAATCAAGTTATTTCAATAGCTAAATCATGCAGTTTAAATTTTTCAATGACTGTCTTAGTGGGCAAGATGTTTATTCTTTGCTCACATAACAGCTCAGTGCCAGTGTTTGGCTAGAGAGCTCTCCCATGGTGATTAGAGAACTGGGCTCCTTTCATTTCCTGGTTCTACCTTTCCCTCCCAGAGTCCCTTTCAGGAGCTTCTGCATGGGGGTCGGGGCACAGATGCAGACAGGAGAGGAGATGGGAGCAGAAGGGAAAGAAAACTGGTTTGAAGAATAACTGGCCATATTCTGATACCTGTGACATGTTCAGGTAAGAAAGAAAAAGGAAGAAGAATCTACACCTCTTCTCTTTGGTCTTATTAGAGCATATTAGTTATCCAGATTTGTGTGAAGCAATCCTAAATAGTCTCACTGTAGTGTAAGATATGCGAAAAAAAATCAGCAAAAACTTCTTTTGAAGCAATAACATTATTTTTCTTGGCTTATCATTTGAACTTACTTATCAAATTAGTTAACTTGCTTGGCCTCAAAATAATGGCTCTATTCAGAGGCAGCTGTATGTTGCACATAATTTGGAGATGTTAGCCTCTTTAACTAAATGGCTACTACTGACGATGAATACTGGACATGTGAATGCTCACCTCTCAAGCATCCATTATGTCATATCAGGAGAAAACTTGACTCACCATAATTTTATATCTCAAATATAACAATAATAATACATTAAAACTTTATTATGTATTTTATCATGTTATGAATGAAATATATGGATTATTTTGCTTAAGCCTCATAACTGCCATTAAAAGTACTGTTTTAGCCCATGACCACTTAAAATGTATTTTTTCTCTATTGTTGGGAACACATGGAACCTCAACTCTGTATTCCCTTGGAGTACTTTTTCTCTCTACACATAACTCCTTGTGCCACTGTGACTAGAAGCTGCCTAGGAGTTACCATATGGGAACAAATTGTAGGAAGTAGCATTATTCTTTCTACTGAGAACATGTCTTTGGTTTTAGAAGAATTCAAAGTAAATTTTTACAAAGAAAAATATATTAAAAGTTCAATGCTGTATTACTATCAAATGTTGTAATAGAAAGAGATCTGCTATTTTATAATAGAAATAGAAATAATAATAGCTAATACCTAGAAAGAAACAATATGACTTCCTCCTGAATTCAGTATTAAATCTAAACTTTTGAAAGGGAATTTTTCTATATAATTTGGCCTTTGAACCACATCTTCAATATCATTTACAGCTGTTCTCCTATTTGTTTCTTATGTTTCGGTTATAGTGAATTTTTCTTTCCCATCAGTTTCTAGAATATTCTAAGCTCTTTCCTACTTAATGAATTTACCACATAGCTGTCTTTTCTTCCTAGAAAGTTTATTCTTTTAATCTTCCAATGCTTGCTTCTTCTTATCCCTTAAGCACCTAATCTGAAGTAGATTCTCCTAATATTTGTTTTCCATAGCACTCTCTTAAGATACTTCATAGCATTTATCACAATTTATTCATTTTGTGTGTTTATTCATTTAATGTTAAAGCCCTTCTTTGATTCCTTCTTTTATTCATTCATTTAACAAATCAAATGAAAGAAAGGGGAAGGCTACGACTCTACTTAGAGAGATTTGCAAAGTCAATTACTTTTAACATAATATGTTTGTTCAAGTTTATTCTGCACTGTAGTGTTGTGTAGCAAATTATCTCATAGCTAAGAGGCTCAAAATAGCAACCACTTTATTATAGTTCATGATTGTGTGGGTCAGGAATTTAAATGGAGACTGGCCAGGTGATTTCTTTTTTCTGAGTGGCCTGGATAGAGATCATTTGATGACATTCAGTTGATGGGCTTGTCATTAGAGTCCAAGATGGTTCCAGTCATATTTGTAGTATTTTGTTTGGGATGGATGGAAGGCAGGGCTCAGCTGAGAATCTGGAATGAATTCTCTTATCATAGAAACTATGGTTATTTAGACTTTTTATTTGGCAACTCATGGTTTCAAGAGCAAGTGTTCTGTTCTAGCAAATAAGACAGAAGCTGTACAGCCTTTTATAAATAGCCTCAGAAGTCCAATAGTGTCATTTCTAGAATATTCTATTATTTATAGTAGTTGCATGCCTACCCATATTGAAAGGGAGATGAAATTGACCTCACTTCTCCATTGAGAAGTGTTAAAGAGTTTGCAACCATGTTTTAAAACCTCAACAATATTCATACTCTCTAATACTGTGCTAACTGAATTTTGGATAAAAAAGAATTAAAAATCATAGCCCTACTCTTAAAACACATACAAGAATAATGAGCAATTGTCCTACCACAGTTATGGTTTAATAAAAATATGTTTGCATACTACACAATACACATGATGACATGGATATCTAGAACAGGAAAGAGAAATATCTCTTCCTCTCTTACCTACCTGTCAAATCCTATTTATCTTTTATACTATAGATTAAATGTCACTAAGACTTATAATTTGAAGTATCCCCCAAATATACCATTCAGAACACATGCACCCTTTTCTGCACTCTTAGAGTATTATGCAAGTATATTTATTATATTTACTATAGAACTTATCACATGTATTCATAATTCCATATTTCTTCTGTCAGAATATGTACACCTAATAATCATAGTGCAATGTTTTTATGTAGTACACAGTACACACTCAATGAAATGGATATAAAATGAGTACTTTGTAAAACATAAAGCATAGCAAATATAAATCAGTTTAGCATAGAAAATTCTAACCATGAGTTAAACCAATTTGTGTAAGCTACAAAATAAATTTGTAATAGTATTTCTGTGTGAAAATCCATTTCAACTTAAATTAACAAATTGGCAACAAATATTTTGAACTGTATTATTGGTTAATTCATATTGGATGTGCATTTAATATGAAAGAATTAAAACTTTTACATTTGCTTGCACACTTTTGGGGACTTCTACTAAAACTATTTAGTCCCAAATACTCCTTAATGGCATAGATTCCAGATTCAGACTATTTCACTCAAATCTGTTCTTTAAAAATTACTAATTTTTTACTTTTTATTACCTTTTTTTTTACATTTTATTAATTTTACTAGGGTGACATCAATAAATCAGGGTACAAATGTTCAAAGAAAACATGTCCAGGTTATCTTGTCAATCAATTATGTTGCTTACCTATCACCCAAAGTCAGATTGTCCTTTGTCACCTTCTATCTAATTTTCTTTGTGCCCCTCCCCCTCCCCCTTTCCCTCTCCCTCTCCCCCCACCCCCCATAACCACCACATTCTTATCAATGTCTCTTAGTCTCAATTTTATATACCACCTACGTATGGAATAATGCAGTTCCTGGTTTTTCCTGATTTACTTATTTCACTTCGTATAATGTTATCAAGATCCCACCATTTTGCTGTAAATGATCCGATGTCATCATTTCTTATGGTTGAATAGTATTCCATAGTGTATATGTGCCACATCTTCTTTATCCAGTCATCTATTGACGGGCTTTTTGGTTTTTTCCATGTCCTAGCCACTGTGAACAATGCTGCAATGAACATGGGGCTGCATGTGTCTTTACGTATCAATGTTTCTGAGTTTTGGGGGTATATACCCAGTAGAGAGATTGCTGGGTCATAAGGCAGTTCTACTTTCAGTTTTTTTGAGGAACCACCATACTTTCTTCCATAATGGTTGTACTATTTTACATTCCCACCAACAGTGAATGAGAGTTCCTTTTTCTCTACAGCCTCTCCAACATTTGCTATTACCTGTCTTGTTAATAATAGCTAATCTAACAGGTGTGAGGTTGTATCTCATTGCAGTTTTGATTGGCATTTCTCTAATAACTAATGAAGATGAGCATCTTTTCATATATCTGTTGGCCATTTGTATTTCTTCCTGGGAAAAGTGTCTGTTCATGTCCTCTTCCCATTTTTTTATTGGATTGTTTGTTTGTTTGTTTTTGAGTTTTATGAGTTCTTTGTGTATTTTGGATATTAGGCACTTATCTGAGCTGTTGTTTGAAAATATCATTTCCCGTTTAGTTGGCTATCTGTTTATTTTATCAGTTTCTCTTGCTGAGCAAAAACTTCTTAGTCTGATGTAGTCCCATTCATTAATTTTTGCCTTCACTTCTCTTGCCTTTGGAGTCAAATTCATAAAATGCTCTTTAAAACCAAGGTCCATGAGCTTAGAACCTACGTGTTCTTCTATGTACTTTATTTTTTCGGGTCTTATATTTAGATCTTTGATCCATTTTGAATTAATTTTAGTACAAGGGGACAAACTGTAGTCCAGTTGCCTTCTTTTGCATGTGGCTTTCTAGTTTTCCCAGCACCATTTGTTGAAGAGGCTTTCTTTTCTCCATTGTGTGTTGTTGGCCCCTGTATCAAAAATTATTTGACCATATATATGTGGTTTTATTTCTGGGCTTTCTATTCTGTTCCATTGGTCTGAGTGTCTATTTTTCTGCCAATACCATGCTGTTTTGATTGTCGTGGCCCTATAATATAGTTTGAAGTCAGGTATTGTAATATCCCCAGCTTCATTCTTTTTCTTTAAGATTTCTTTGGCTATTCAGGGTTTTTTATAGTTCCATATAAATCTGATGATTTCTTGTTCCATTTCTTTAAAAAATGTCATTGGAATTTTGATGGGAATTGCATTAAATTTGTATATTGCTTTGGGTAATATGGCCATCTTGATTATATTTATTCTTCCTGTCCAAAAACAAGGAATATTCTTCCATCTCATTATATCTTTTTCGATTTCCCTTAACAATGGTTTGTAGTTTTTGTTATATAAGTCCTTTACATTCTTTGTTATGTTTATTCCTAGGTATTTTATTATTTTTTTGTTGTTGTTGCAATTGTGAAGGGGATTATTTTTTTGAGTTCATTCTCAAATGTTTCATTGTTGGCATATAGAAAGGCTATGGACTTTTGTATGTTAATTTTGTATCCTGCGACCTTACTGTATTGGCTTATTGTTTCTAGTAGTCTTTTTGTGGATTCTTTGGGGTTTTCGATGTATAGGATCATATTATCTGCAAAAAGTGATACCTTTACTTCTTCTTTTCCGATATGGATGCCTTTTATTTCTGTGTCTTGTCCGATTGCACTGGCTAGAACCTCTTGTACCACATTAAATAAGAGTGGAGAGAGTGGACAATCCTGTCTTGTTCCTGATTTAAAGGGGAAAGCATTCAGTTTTGAGCCATTTAATATTATGTTAGCTGATGGTTTATAATATATGGCCTTTATCATGTTGAGATATTTTCCTTCTATACCCATTTTGTTGAGAGTCTTAAACATAAAAGTGTGTTGTATTTTATCGAATGCCTTTTCTGCATCTATTGATAGATCATGTGGTTTTTGTTCTTTGTTTTGTTGATATGTTGTATTACGTTAACCGTTTTACGTATGTTGAACCATCCTTGAGATTCTGAGATGAATCCCACTTGATCATGATGTATTATCTTTTTAATATGTTGTTGTATTTGATTTGGTAGTATTTTGTTTAGTATTTTAGCATCTGTATTCATTAGAGATATTGGTCTGTAGTTTTCTTTTTTGTGCCATCCTTGCCTGGTTTTGGTATAAAGGTTATGTTAGCCTCATAAAATGTGTTTGAAAGTATTGCTTCTTCTTCAATTTTTTGGAAGACTTTCAGTAGAATAGAAACCAAGTCTTCTTTAAATGTTTGATAAAATTCACTAGTATAGCCGTCTGGGCCTGGACTTTTATTTTTGGGGAGGTTTTTAATGGTTTTTTTTCTATTTCTTCTCTACTAATAGGTCTGTTTAGGCTTTCTGCTTCTTCTTGACTCAGTCTAGGAAGGTTGTATTGTTCTAGGAATTTATCCATTTCTTCTAGGTTGTTGAATTTAGTGGCATAAAGTTTTTCATAGTATTCTACAATAATTCTTTGTATATCTACGGTGTCCGTGGTGATTTCTCCTCTTTCATTTTGGATTTTGTTTATATGAGTTCTTTCTCTTTTTTCCTTGGTAAGTCTTGCCAGGTGTTTGTCAATTTTGTTGATCTTTTCAAAGAACCAGTTTCTTGTTCTATTAATTTTTTCTGTAGTTTTTCTGTTCTCTATTTCATTTATTTCTGCTCTTTTATTATCTCCTTTCTTAGGCTGGATTTGGGTTGTCTTTGTTCTTCTCTTTCCAGTTCCTTAAGGTGTGAAGTTAAGTGGTTCACATGGGCTATCTCGTTTGTTCATATATTCCTGAAGTGATATGAACTTCCTTCTTATCACTGCTTTTGCTGCATCCCATAGATTCTGATATGTCGTATTGTCATTTTCATTTGTCTGTATTTATCTTTTGATCTCTGCACTTATTTCTTCTTTGACCCATTCATTTTTTAAAAGTATGTTATTTAGTTTCTACATTTTTGTGGGATTTTTATTTCTCTTTTTGGATGTTGAATTCTGGTTTCAAGGCTTTATGATCAGAAAATATGCTTGGTACAACTTTGATTTTTCTGAATTTGCTGATGTTATTTTTGTGGCCCAACATATGGTCAATTCTTGAGAATTATCCATGTACACTGAAGAAAAATGTATACTCTGTCACTTTGGGATGAAATGTCCTTTAGATGTCTATTATATCCAGGTGCTCTAGTGTTTTGTTTAAGGCCAATATATCTTTATTGATTCTCTGTTTGGATGACCGATCTAGAGCTGTCAGCGGTGTATTGAGGTTTCCAAATATGATTGTATTTTTGTCAGTTTTTGTTTTCAGGTCAATAAGTAGCTGTCTTATATATTTTGTTGCTCCTTGGTTTGGTGCATATATATTAAGAATTGTTATATCTTCTTGATTCAGTGTCCCCTTAACCATTATGAAATGGCCATTTTTGTCCCTGAGTACTTTTGCTGTCTTGTAGTCAGCATTATCAGATATGAGTATTGCTATGCCTGCTTTTTTTTTATGTTATTTGCTTGAAGTATTGTTTACCAGTCTTTCACTTTGAATTTGTTTTTATCCTTGTTGCTTAGATGAGTTTCTTGTAGGCAGTATACAGTTGGATTTTCTTTTTTAATCCATTCTGCTACTCTGTGCCTTTTTATTGGTGTGTTTAATCCATTTACATTTAATGTAATTATTGACACATGTGAGTTCCCTATTGCCATTTTATACATTGCTTTCTGTTAGTTTTGTGTTGTTTAATCCTTCTCTTTCGTTTTTCTATCTTTTGTTTTTATTTGGTTGTATTCCATACATCTTTCCTCTGTTGCTATCTTTTTTAAGTCATGTGCTTCTATGTTGGTTTTTTCAATGGTGATTACCATTAAGTAATGAAAAGGGTTCCTACCCTGTTCATTGTAGTGCACTATCTTGTGAGTACTTTTGCACTACATCGTCCTTTGCTACTGTTAATCTCCATCTTCCCCCCCCTTTTATTGTTGTTGTCACAGTTTAAATTTGGTTTTATTGTGTTCTTCTTGGAGCTTTTATTTGTGGCTTTGTTGGTTTTTTGTTTTTTTGTTTTTTTGTTTTTTTTTGTATTTAGCCAATTTTTCACTCGACCATACCTTCGGGTGTATTGTGGAACATCTGGAGGCTCCAAGGATAGATTTTTCTGTTTCTGGTTCAAGATCTTGTTGAGTTTTTGGGGAGATTAATTGGTATCGCTTCCAACCACACCATTACTCTCTATTTTACTTTTTTTAAAGCCTTGGGTTTTTCTATCTTCAAAGTGGGAATAATGGTAACTATTTTATAGTGCTGTTGTAAAAAATAAATAATATTTTTCAGGTGAAACCCTGAGAGTAATAACTGGCACATAATAAGCATTTATCAAAGACATTCCCTGGTTACTTGTATTTCAATCAAAAGACTGACACACTTACTTAAGATTAGGTGGAACTCAGTTTTTTTATAATTTGAGCTTTTAGAGGTAAGCACACTTATCTCATGCAACTTTCTATCCCTTATACTATTATTAAGAATGCTCTAAATTACAATTCACATTTTGGTTTAAAGAATAGTTCTATGTTTATTATTCATACTTTCCTAAAAGAAGTCTTAAAAATGGGGGATAAAGAGGAGTCAAAGGCTTTGACACTCACTAACCTAGTTCTTGGTATAAAATTTTCCATTCAAAAATAACCTGATGGCAAATCTGTATTATACAATATTAAACAATTTCTAAAGGAGCTTCTGAAGTTATACGACTCTTGAAATTATTTAAACTTTAAAAACAATATTCATCGAAATAAAATATACTGACAAAGAAAACAAATAATTATGACAGCTTAATTGATTTTTACAACTTGAACACATGTGACCAGAATCTATATTAAGTACTGATAAAGCTTTAATTATTTATAATGAAAATATTTATTTATGTTATCACATCTCAAATATAAAATTATCTTTCTATTGGCATTTGTATTTTAAAGTCAAAGATAAATATCCATCAAAAATTAAAAAATTAGGGATCACAAGATGGCGACGAAATAGGCAAACGTTCCAATTGCCACCTCCCAGGACCAAATTCTATTACAACTTAAATTAAGAACAATCATCTTGAAAAATCAACTTTGGACTAAACCAGGGGTAGTCAACCTTTTTATACCTACCGCCCACTTTTGTATCTCTGTTAGTAGTAAAATTTTCTAACCATCCACCAGTTACACAGTAATGGTGATTTATAAAGTAGGGAAGTAACTTTACTTTTAAAATTTATAAAGCAGAGTTACAGCAAGTTAAAGCATATAATAATAATTACTTACCAAGTACTTTATGTCAGATTTTCACTAAGTTTGGCAGAATAAATCTTTATAGAACAACTTACTATAGTTAAATCTATCTTTTTATTTATATTTTGGTTGCTCTGCTACCGCCCACCTTGAGCTGGAACACCCACTAGTGGGCAGTAGGGAACAGGTTGACCACCACTGGACTAAACAAAGACAACTCTATAACCAAGGATCACAGAAGAAGCCACACCGAGAGTAATAGGAAGGGCTGAGACACGGAAAGGGCTGCCCTGCTCCCAGGAGTGAGTGGCAGCTGAGGGTCGGAGGGACTCTTACTGTGGGGAGGGATGCCCAGAGAGGTGTGGTTCTCAGCCCCAAGCCTGGAGCCCCAGAGCCTAGAAGAGGCACCCAGACAGCATTTAGCAGTGAAAAGAGCCGGGTTTCTGTCTGTGAGAAACAGACCAAACTCTAGGAGACTCAGGTTTCATCTTAAATAACCCACACAGAAAAATCTTGTTCACAGCCACTTACCTGGGGTTCTGGTGGAGGAAGAGCTGAAAAGAGTAAAATTACATGAGGAGAGTGTAAAGTTGGAAGCCCAGGGAGAGACACTGGGGGTGACAGTCACCGGGACCCTTGTTTTGAGTCATTCTCCAATACTGCAGTCACGATCTTTCATGGGTGGAGCAGTCCCCTCTTTGGGGCATCAGCCTGGGAAAAAGCACCTGCTCTACCCTCAGGAGTCTCTCCTACCCCAGTCATGGAGACCAGTTGTTCTGACAGGCTGGCAAGCAGGGAGCACATCAGTAACTCAGTTTTCTAGTGTTGAAGCTGGAACTTTCCCCCACATGCTCCTGAGTCTAAGATTGGTAATTCCACCTAATGGGAGACTCTGTAGAAAATGTTCTGAGTGAGGGAAGACTACACCTCTGGTCTCAGAAGCCACACCCAATAGACTCCTAGGGCCACACCCTATTGAAGTCTGTGAAAGAAGTCTGGACAGACTGACATCTGGTGTCGAGGGGTATAACCACACACACCACCCTTTCTAATCTCTGAATTGCTGCAGGTTCTAGACTCTACCAGAGGTTTTATAAGTGGCAGAGCCCAACAAGCAGCCAGCAGGCAGAGGCTGTAGGAGGCAGGACTCAGGAAACCTGGCCTTTTCAGTAGACCTTCCCCCAGGCCCAGAGTGGGTAAAAGCCAGTCTAGGTGTGCAGCTTCGTATTTCCATGTGCACCTGAACATGGCAGAGGCAGCCACAAACTCTGAATTTCTTATAGATACAAGAAGGTTGCTGGGGGCCAATCACGGGCAGTGTCTCCCACTGGTCTGCACCAGGTTTCTGCCAGGAGTGCCCAAGGCTGGCATATCCAGTGGCCAGCTGTGAAGAGCAATGGTTCAGGACCTAACAACCCCTGTTAGAGTAGTATCATAAGGAAGGGCTCCTCACACATGGCCCAGCTGAGTCAAGTTTTGCTAGCTGAATAAGCACCGGCACAGCAGCTTGTGTGCATTGGATAGGGTGGAGCTTCATAGTCATCTGGCCTGGATGCTGGGTATCCTGCTCTGCTGGGCTAGATTCCACAGAGGGAAATGAGAGAGGCTTGGAACATGGATATTTAACATGTGGGTTCCTGTGAGCCTATTGTTGGATCTGATGAAGAGGCTTAGCCACCTTTGGGAGGGGCACAGTCAGCCCCAGGAGAGGACTCTCTCAGTCTTCCTCCCTGAGACCCAGGTCTTACCATCTGTAAAAACTTCTTCAGAGGGAACTGTCAGCCACACTCAATCTGAACCTGTTGCTCACCTTGTAGGGGAGAAATAAAATTGGAGTATCCAGCAATGTCTGAGGGATTAGGCTCTGGAGTAGGGGCTACATTCCCTGTACAAACCTCCTGACCAAGAGGCCCCTGAAGTAGGGGGTTCCACTAAACTATCCTCAACCTCAGCTTCCTTAACCCACCAAGCATGCAACCTGCAGAGGTATTGGTTTGATTAGGCCAGTCTGAGCCCACATTACAGTCTTTCTACAGAAGCTTCTGTGGGAAGACCAAGCAGCAACAAGAAGAGGAGAAGCAGCTGAAAAAGGAAGACAAATCTTATGGAACTTGGGACTTTTACAGAGCTGCTGTCATCTCTAGGCAGGAAGAAGCTGATCCTTATACAAAGGTTGGCCCCTACCATTCAGCCCAGGCACAGAAAATGCAGACACAAACAGTGAAAAGAGCAATAGCTGAAGACAGGTAACCCACAGCAGGTTACAAACAACAGCTGACACCAACCCAACAAGATCTAGAGCCAACACAACTGATAGTGGGTGGCAGAGAGCACCAACCTTAGACTCAGCTAGCTATACAAGCAGCAAGCCCAAAGATGGAGTCTAGCAGGCACCAGAAACTGTGAAGAATAAATACACCCAATAGGATAGACATTGTACAATGTGTAATACACATGATCAAGGTTTACACTTAGAGCCAGCCAGCCTGAAGGGATTGCCATACCTATTAAAGGACCGACTGTATTCAATACTGTCATACAACAAGAGGTAATATAGCTCCCACAAGAAGCATTCCTGAAACAAGAAAAACAGAAGGTCTGAAGTTTAGTACCACTGAGCCCATTTTCCTTATTAAGACAATGCAAAATTTAAAAGTCAGACAGCACTCCCTAATACACAGACAAAATGGGCAGACAAAGAAATGAGACCCAAATGAATCATCTAAAAAAAGCCCCAGAAAAAGAACTAGATGAAATGGAAGTAACCAAATTACCAGATGCAGAGTTTAAAATAAGAAATTTTAGCCTGACCAGGCAGCAGCACAGTGGATAGAGCATTGGACTGGGATGCCAAGGACCCAGGTTCGAGACCCTGAGGTTGCCAGCTTGAACACAGGCTCATCTGGTTTCAGCAAAGCTCACCAGCTTTAGCCCAAGATCACTGGCTCAAGCAAGGGGTCACTCAATCTACTGTAGCCCCCTGGTCAAGGCACATATGAGAAAGCAATCAATGAATAATTAAGGTGTTGCAACGAAGAATTGATGGTTCTCATCTCTCGCCTTTCCTGTCTGTCTGTCCCTATCTGTCCCTCTCTCTGACTCTTTCTGTCTCTGTCACACAAAAAAGGAATTATAAGATGCTCAAAGACCTTAGAGCAACAATGGATGGACATAATGAGCACCTAAATAAAGAGATAGCAAGCATCAAAAAGGACATTGAAGTCATAAAAAAGAACCAGTGAAAAATGACAAATATTAATACAATACCAGATATAGAGATTGCACTAGAAGGAATCAACAGTAGGCTGGATGAAGCAGAGAACTGAATCAGAAATTTAGAGGATAAGATACACAAAAGCACAAAAGCAGAACAGCCAAAAGAGGCACAGAAAGATCAAGGAAACTCTAAGAGACCTCTCTGACAACATGAAGAGAAACAACAACCACATCAGAGGGGTTCCTGAAGGAGAAGAGAACGAACAAGGGGTAGAGAAACTGTTTGAAGTAATCATAGCTGAAAACTTTCTTAAACTGATGAAGGAAAAAGTCGCACAAGTTCAAGAAGCACAGAGAGTCCCATTAAAGAGGAATTCAAGTGGCCCACATCAAGATTTAACATAATTAAGGAGCCAAAGGTAGAAGATAAAAATAAAATACTAAAAGCTGCAAGAGAAAAGCAGTTAAGTGCCTTCAAAGGAGCCCCCATAAAGATGACATCTGACTTCTCAGAAGAAACACTGAGGCCAGAAGGGATTGGCAAGAAATATTCAAAATGATGCAAAACAAGAACCTGCAACCAAGACTTCTTTATCCAGTGAAGATATCATTTATAATTGAAGGAGAAATAAAAAGCTTCCCAGAAAAAAAAAAAAAAAACACTCAAGGAATTTATTACAACCAAACCAGTTATGCAAGAAATGTTAAGCGGCCTGCTATAAAAAGAGCAAAAGAAAAAAGAAATTGAGAAAAAGAGTATTGTAGATTTAAATAATAAAAAGGGAATAAATAAGTACATATCAATAATAACCTTAAAAGTAAATGGATTAAATGCTCCAAACTAAAGATGTAAGGTAGCTGCATGGATAAGAAAACAAGACCCATACATATGCTTTCTACAAGAGACCCACCTCAGAACAAAAGATACACATAGGCTGAAAATGAAAGGATAAAAAAAACTATTTTATGGAAATGAAAAAAAATAAAAGCTGGGGTAGCAATACTTATATCTGACAAAATAGCCTTTAAATCAAAGACTATAGTAAGGGATAAAGAAGGTCACTACAAAATGATAAAGGGAGCAATTCAACAGGAGGATATAACCATTGTAAATATCTATGTGCCTAATATAAGAGCACCTAAATATATAAAGCAGATTTTGATGGACATAGTGGGTGAGATCAACAGCAATACTATAACAGTAGGGGATTTTAACACCCCATTAACATCAATAGATAGATCCTCCAGACAGAAAATTAACAGAGCCAGTGACCTTAAATGACACACTAGATCTATTGGATTTAATAGATATCTTCAGAACCTTTCACTCCAAAGCAGCAGAATATATATTCTTTTCAAGTGCTCATGGTGCATTCTCTAGGATAGACCACAAAATTAGGACACAAAACATGACTCAACAAATGTAAAAAGATTGAACTCATATCAAGCATCTTCTCTGTTCACCATGACATGAAACTAAAAATCAACTACAAAAGAAAAACTGAAAAACATTTAAGGCTAAATAGCATGTTATTAAATAACAAATGGTTTAACAACAATATCAAGAAAGAAATAAGAATTTCATTAAAACAAAAGAAAATGAATGTACAACTCAAAATTTATGAGACACAGCAAAAACAGTCCTGATAGTGAAGTTCATAGCATTACAGGCATACCTTATGACACACAAAAAAGTGCATATAAATAAACCTTCATCTAAAAGAACTAGAAAAAGAACAACAAATGAAGTCCAAAGGAGTAGAAGAAAGAAAATAATAATTCAGAGTGGAAATAAATTACATAGAGGCTAAAAAAACAATATAGAGATCAATGAAATCAAGAGCTGGTTCTTCGAAAAGGTAAACAAGTTGACATTAAACCAGACTCATCAAGAAAAGAGAGAGAGGACCAAAATAAAATTACTAATGAGGTGGAGAAGTAACGACACAGCAGAAATACAAAGGATTGTAAGAAAATACTATGAAGATCTATATGCCCCAAAATTAGACAACCTAGGTGAAATGGATTAATTCCTAGGAACATTCAATCTTCCAAGACTCAATCTGGAAGAAACAGAAAATCTAAACAGAATGATTACAGCAAACAAAATTAAAACAGTTATCAAAAAACACCCAGCAAACAAAAACTCCTGGTCCAGCCTGACCAGGTGGTGGCGCAGTAGATAGAGCATCGGACTGGGATGTGGAAGGACCCAAGTTCGAGACCCTGAGGTTGCCAGCTTGAGTGCAGGCTCACCTGGCTTGAGCAAAAAGCTCACCAGCTTGGACCCTAGGTCACTGACTCGAGCAAGGGGTTACTCAGTCTGCTAAAGGCCCGCGGTCATGGTACATATGAGAAAGCAATCAATGAACTACTAAGGTGTTGCAACGAAAAACTGATGATTGATGCTTCTCATCTCTCTCCATTCCTGTCTGTCCCTATCTATTCCTCTATCTGACTCTCTCTCTGTCCCTGTAAAATATTAAAAAATAATAATAATAATAAAAACTCCTGGTCTGGATGTGTTCTCAGGAGAATTTTACCAAATATTTAAAGAAGAACTAACTTCTATCCTTCTCAAGCTATTTCAAAAAATTCAAAAGGAAGGAGGACTTCCAAGTTCCTTTTATGAGGCAAGCATTATCCTCATTCAAAAACCAGGTAAAGACATTACAAAGAAAGAAAACTATAGACCAATATCCCTGATGAACATAGATGCTAAAATTTTCAACAAAATATTAGCAAACAAGATCTAGCAATACATTAAAAAACTCATATATCATGATCAAGTGGGATTTATTCTGAGGAGGCAAGGCTGGTACAATATTTACAAATAACCCAATGTGATTCATCACAGAAACAAAAGGAAGGATAAAAGTCACATGATTATATCAATAGATGCAGAATAAGCATTTGATAAAATCCAGCACCCATTTATGATCTAAACTCTCAGCAAAGTCAGAACACAGGGAATATACCTCAACATGTTAAAGGCCATCTATGACAAACCCACAGCCAACATCATACTCAATGGACAAAAATTAAAAGCAATCCCCTTAAGGTCAGTAACAAGACAGGGGTGCCCCCTTTTCATCACTCTTATTCAACATAGTTCTGGAAGTCCTAGCCACAGCAATCAGACAAGAAGAAGAAATAAAATCCATCCAAATTGGAAAAGAAGTAAAGCTATATTTGCTGATGACATGATATTGCACATAGAAAACCCTAAAGTTTCAGTCAAAAAACTACTAGTCCTGATAAATGAATTTAAAAATCCCAGAGGGAAGTGGGGAGGGTGTTAGGGGGATGGGGGCAAAGGGGGTGTAAGGGAGGACATGGGGGTGTGGGGTGAGGGAGTTATATTCAGTGGGACACTTGAATCCATGTTAACACAATAAATTTAAACTAATAAAAAAATTAAATTACCAAAATGGTAACTATACTTTCACACTTAAAGTTTTGCCTTATATATGACTGATGGTGATTTAGGTCAGAAAAGAATATTTACTTTACAGGTCAATAATTTAAATTTTTTATAGTTTTATCATGTGTTACCTCAAAAGAAAATTTTACCTTTAAGGCTTTAACAAGTAAGTTATCATCTATATAATACATATATTTTCATATAGTAATATGATGATAAAGTCATATACATTCTTTACTTGGATTTTCAGTAATTAAATTAAGTCATGATATTAATGGTGTTTTTCTAAAGGCTAATCACCAGTCATGATATTGAAAAAGTTATTAATAGGATTTAAGTGACACTTGGAAATTGTAGTTGAGTCCCTCATGGACATTCAAGTTTTATTCCCCATCAAGAATCTTCAGAATTATAAAACACAAAGTTCTTAATATTTAGTAAGAGGGGAAAAACTATGTTTCCCTTTTATTTTCTTTTTTCAGCCTACACTTGCTTAACTTCCTTCTCCTGTAATGTGTGGATTCTGAAGCTACCTCTTCAAACACAATTTTTTTCCCTACATAAGAGCAATAAAGTACAATTGTACTGAAAAAGACATTCTACCTAGAAATTAAAACTTAAATATAGTAAGTTATCTTTGAGTCTGCATCCTAATTGATGTACAGGTTCTCCATAGAGCTTATAAATCTTACAAAACAAACCATTTTTTGTTCAGACTTAATTAAACAGCATAAAGACCAGGCATAGTTTTCAGCCATGGATTTTAGAATGTCTTATAGAAAGTGTTAGGGAAAGAGAGTGTATAGAAAATTGAAGAGTGGTAGATAGGTAGCGGCTAATTAATAATAATAATAATAATAATAATAATAAAAATAAAAAGAGCTCCAAATAACTCTAAATATTTTGGCTTGATATTTTAAAGGTGCTTAACAGGAGTGGCTATTAGCCTGCTTGAGAGATGGTCAGTTCATTCATGGCCTAATGCAGGTCCCCAGAGCACCGCTGTGAAGGGAAACAGAGTCGGGGCAGCCCCACCCTCATCCACCCTCTTCTGCAACAGCCCTGTTCACAAAGCCCCTTCCAACCGCTCCTTTATTCTGGATATTTACTTTTACTCATTTAGATCTCTTTTCGCTATCTCATGCACAGGATATCCCAACCCTCCAACCAGCTGGACCCTGAACACAGCTGAACCACAAGCCTGACGTTGCAGAAAACAAATGCCTGGCCAAGTATTCAATAATCTTGTACAAATGCTTCGTGAGTTTTCACTCTTTGCAAAATAGCAATTCAAGGTATTTTTTATGAAATAAAGTTCTTGGAGAGAAAAACTCTGCAGTAACAAAGAAAAGTTATAGTATATGCATTTTAAAGGGTTGTGTGTTTTTTTCTTGATATTTGAAATAGCCAAGCATGAGAAAATATTATCACCTGAGTAGTATTAAAATGGCAGAATAAAATATCTGTTGTAGTCTAGAGTTGATGTGCTTGGTTTTAGTATGGTTTTACTTGTTTAGGCTATTTTTGTAATTCAGACATTTTTAAATCTTTGAGCATGAAATAAATATGTATATGATGTCACCATATGAAATTATATAAACAGCATTTCTCTATGATATGTAATTATTTATAAATAACTTCGCAAGAAGTTTACCTATAAAGGGGAAGGAAGCTTTTAAATTAAGACCTCTCCTAAATTATTAATAAACTAAACAAAAATATCCCACAAATGTCTAATTATAAAACAATCATAATCAAGTCAGGAGAAAGTTTTTAATGATACTATTATTTACAACTGAAAAAGTTAACATTTGTGAGTTTATTAGACAATTCTCTAAGTCATTTGTATAAAATGAAATAGATTCTATTCAATCTTATCTTTTGAGCACGAACTATAATAAAACATAAAAAGTAAATGGTAAAATTAAATTCTAGTAAAATCTATGAGGAACTTTTATTTTTAATTTAAATTAAAGTAATCAAGTACATGTTGTTATATCCAATGAAAACTAATAATCTACTAGTCTACATTTTTTTATTAAAAATAATTTTTGTCAGCTTTTATTACTTTAAATAAAACATGTATCTCAAGCTTTAGGGGACCCAGAGTACAGTAATCAAGATTTATAATAGCATTGCATAACTATAATACTGTTTTTTAGTATCTGTTAAGTAAAAATTAAAATAATTTTTATATCGGTAAAAAAGTATTACTATTTCCCAATACCTCACCTTTACTTTAGAAATATGCTCATGTCCAATCGATTATTTAAGCTTTTATTCTTAAAGTATTAAATACTCTGAAACTTTTATCTCTTTAACCTGTGATGAAAAGAATTATGTGAAAATATTTGAATATTTTACTCATTTTTTAAAACATGTAGCTCATGCATGTGTTTTTAATTGGGATAATCCCGCTCCTCTAAACTCTCAAGTACTTTCATTAAGGCACATGTGTGTGTAAGCAACGATGACCCTTCAGAGCAGTCATAAATGTAGTCACTGGGAAATGAGATGGCTTCACAGACGACTTAATTTGCTGTGGGAACCTGTGCTTCCTTCGCGGGTAACCTCTGCATTTGGCGGCCTGTGACCTCCCGCGCCATTCACCTGCTGGAAGCCATGTTTGATTCTCTGCCCAGGGAAAAGCCTGCTCAACAGCAGAATGGTATCATAGGACAGTGTGATGGAATTTTTCTTTCTCTGTCATCATTAAGGGGGTTCCCCCTATGGTGAGGGGAATGAAAAGTAAGATTTAATGTTCTCTGGAGAGTGGCAGGAGGAAAAAAAAGGCTCAAAGCTTCACATGCTGCTTTTGGAGTGGGTCATTTCATTCCTTGTGGTGAATGGGATGTCCCAGTGGAATTTGCCATAGACTGGTTTGAAAAGAAAGGGATTAAGACCCTTTTAAGAATGGAAATGTAACAAAAAGACCACTTTTATGATGTAGCAGCATAAAATAAGGGGCTCTATTGTGCAACTGATTGCTAAAGATCTTTGAGTTGGGTAGCCTTGCCTGGTAGGCCCCGTCCCTGGAGGGATGGGGGCTTGTACAGAATGATAGGCCGACACTAGCAGCAGAGTTCTGCTCTCATTTAGGGGCAAGTCAGAGATTATCAGTTTGTTCTTACATGATTTTTTTTCCCACACCTACCGAAAAGTGGCCTGTAGGGAGATTATACTCTAGTGAAAGTTGCTGCTAATTAAAACAAGTAATTAGTGTTCCTCCAGGCTTTGCGGTTTCACTCACTTTTGCCCGCCAGACAGCATTAGTTTAAAAGCAATCCAATTTCTAGCAATAACAGACTGTAAAAAAAGTCATTTAAAAAGTGTATAAGTGTAAGGTTACAGTTCAGGCACTGATTTATATCTTCTGGGCTATTTAGAAACACTGTAGCAAAGTTGAAAAGTAAGATAGTTAAATAGTTTTTTTAAAAAGTTAACATTAACAAAAGTAAAAGGACCACATGCCTCAATTCATTTACATAAATAAATAACTAAGGACAAGCAAATATTAGAAACATGAGATTTGCTAAATAGCATATAGCATTAGGAAAACAAAATTGTATGTAATGCTGTTTTCTCATAGAACCCTCAGTTGGCATTTTGTAAACAGATCATTTCATAAGGTACTTTTGTTTCTTCTCCTGCTTTTACTGAAACATATTTTTTACTGACTGATTTTTTATTGAAATGAATCAGAACAGTGGAGTTTAACACAACACGTTATTACCCCCTTTATTTCCCCCACAATTCCAAAATGACTACCATGGCTCTAATTTGAATATCTGATAGGAGGATTTAGTCAAATTAGAAAGATCTTAAGAAAGATTAAAATATTTGATTAGAAAGAGATAGAACAAAATTATTATAAAAAAATATACCTACACTGTATCATGGCCTGCTAAATTTTGTATCTAATTGCTCAGGTTTGTGATTTGACATTCTTATATAATTGCTGCCATTGCTACTTAAAATGATCTATTTCTGAGGTTGAGATCATCAAAGACATATGTGTTAATGTGCCAGCAATTAAATATAAATCATCATTAAATTCAAATATGTCAACTTTCCCTTTAACAAATGAATTCATAATACTTTAGTGTATAATTTTTATATTTTTGGGTTCTCCAATGCTATATATTTTTTAAAAGAAGATTCCCACTATTTCTCTGCAAGACACAAAGCTTTGCCGTGAATTTTGTATAGTGCTAATTATATAAATAATATTCCATTTGTGAAAAGACATTTATTATAAACTGTTAATACCACAAAATTATTAGTTATTATTGCATATTAAACTAGTGGATTCTGAATTTAGTCCTCTTCTTTGATGGATTACAATTAATGAAGTGTGAATGTGCCTGCTTTTGATCATTTCAGGTTAAAATAAGACTGTAAACCCATTACATTTTAAATATCAATTTAGAATTTAAAAATATCTTTTATAAAATCTAGAGACTTGCTTAAATTAATAAAATAAATTTTTATCATGTTTCTTATGAACACTAAATCATAATTTAGAGTTTCAATATATACCTTTCTTTGCCTAGAATTTATTTCTTATGAATATTTAAAGTATAAGAGTTTTGGTCACCAAGCTTAAAAAAAGAAATTTAGCATGTAACATAGGGTCAGTCAGTAAACTTTATTTGAATTTTTAGTCAATTTAAAAAAATATCTATAATAATTCAAAATATACTTGGCTATAACTTGTTCTATTTTTTCTTAGATTTGTGAAATAGGAAGGCTATGTTCATTACCAAGTGTATTGATAGTACAGATCATTTTTCCAATAGAAACTCTCATCTTTAGAAATTCTAAAATCAATTTATAATTGTTGCAGAAAGTTAACTGTGGTATATTTAAAATGTTCCTGGATTTTTTCCTGATAATAACAACTATGCTCAACTGTCTTTTACAACACATTTTGTTTTATTTTGTTTTTTAATGGTAGAAAGCCCTCTTTCAAAATCACCCTTTAATAGTATTTGATTTTTAAATTGAATTTAAGCTATATTTATTGTTTCTTTTTGAACTCAGAATTTGCTTTTTATTTCAGGACTGACAAACTGGAAAATGTGACTATGGCAGCACAGACCTCAGGCACCAGAGGGCGGCCTGTGCAGACCTCTGAGGACTCTCTAAGGATGGTGATGGAACCAGAACGGACACCATAATAGCTCTTACCTTATGTATTAAGCCATATTTGCCCAACAATTCCATTATAATACAAAGATAATCTTTAGAAATAATTTTAAAACAGCAAATGTATAAATGCTGAGTCTGAAATAAAAGAAAACAATTTTCCTAAGCCAATGTCTTTCATAAGATATTTCAACAGTCATTTGATTGTTTTATAGATAATTTGACCTATGATTTACCCATTTTTTAAATGCATGTCTCAAATGTAATTGTTTTCATTTGAAGTTAAAGTCTAAAAAAAAAGCTAAATAACCCTTTGAGATTTGTTTTACTGCTTTGCACTGCTTTTGTCAAAGCAGTGGAAGATCTTATGTACAATAATTAGTATTAAATTGATGGCTCAGAAAGCTCAATACCAACATTTTAAAAAAAAATTGTATACTGAAAATAATGGTGACTCCAATTCCTCTTTACATTTATTTTTATTCCTTACAATATACCTATTTAAGCTAAGTCTACTCAGATAGACCGTATAGTCTTTGAGGAATGGTATTATATTGATATAAAGTGTTAAATATTAAAGGCTTATTGAATTTTATATAATCAAATTATATTTTATCAATATTTTACTAAAAAGAAATGTAAATAGTTTCATTGTAAAACAATTTAGGAGTTTCTAACAAAATAAAATATTTAAAAGATTACGTAGTCTATAAAGCATGGTATTTAAAGAAGACTAGTGCTCTGTCACTTTATACTAGAAAGCACCTGTACAAAGGAAAAATATATTCTCTGCACAGTATTGGACAGGAAGTGTAAAATCATTGGACAGGAAATATATTCAGCATTTATGTGAAGCTGCAATGTGCCAAGCATCAGGACAAACATTTTACATATATTATCGCATTTATTTTTAACAATTTTGGAGATAACTCAGGAGCTAAGACAAGTTGCGTAACTTGCCCCACAAAGGTAAGGTAAAGAGGCTTTACTTTTAAAAATCAATGATTTTATTAAAAAAACATTTCTGGAGTAACTGTTGTGTGCCAGACACTGTGCTAAGCAAAATGAGGACAGCTCAGGACAAAATGCATGAGTTCCCTGCTATCTGGAAATATACAGCTTAGTAAGTATATGTGTAGACAAATATGTAAAAAAAAACCCACACAATATAAATGTTACCTTATAAAAAGTATTATAAATGAAGTAAAGATAATTTTCAATAATCGAAAAATGTGTCTCCAAGGGAATACTAAATTTTTCCATATTATTTTGACTTTTTCAACCTAACTGCAGACCTTTACATTCACTTCTACTACATTTAATCCTCCAAATTTTACTCAGGTTTCCCCATATTTTAACTTCTTTTCAATTCCTGATAATTTTTTTCTCTCAAAAGCCTATGGCCACTCAGACCATATCACCAATGCTACTCAGAACCAAGGCACATCACATTCAACTTTACCAGAGTCATTTTCTCCCTCAAAAAAATTAAACTGCTACAGTAACCCTCTCCTTAAAGCAGGGGTAGTCAACTTTTTATACCTACCGCCCACTTTTGTATCTCTGTTAGTAGTAAAATTTTCTAACTGCCCACCGGTTCCATAGTAATGGTGATTTATAAAGTAGGGAAATCACTTTACTTTATAAAATTTATAAAGCAGAGTTACAGCAAGTTAAAGCATATAGTAATAATTACTTACCAAGTACTTTATGTCAGATTTTCACTAAGTTTGGCAGAATAAATTTTTATAAAGCAACTTACTATATAGTTAAATCTATCTTTTTATTTATACTCTGGTTGCTCTGCTACCACCCACCATGAAAGCTGGAATGCCCACTAGTGGGCAGTAGGGACCAGGTTGACTACCACTGCCTTAAACAGTATGAACTTTTCAGTCCCAACTGGGGCCACTGACCTTTTTCCCAGGCTGTCCTGACTTGCCTCCTTCTCGCTGTGGCTACTTGTTTCATCCTGGATCTTTTATCATGGAACCATGTTTGCATTATTTCGTCTTCAATATAATAGCTAATATTCAACTAAATGTCTACTCTATGCCAAATTCTAAATACTTTATTTTGTATTTCATGTAATTACCTAATTTTCTTATAAAGTAATTCTGTTATCACTATTCTACAAATTAGGAAAACGAGGCATAAACAGGTTACAGCCCCAAAATACATATGCTAGTAAGTGACAAAGCCAGGATTTGGAAAAAGGCAGTTCGGTCATTTTATTGTTAATTTCATGTTTCAGAGTCTTTATAACACTGGAGCCATGTTCTATTTTTAAATGGGTGGCCATGGAATCAAGCCTTTTCTCTCTCAACATTTATAAAATGTGTTTCCCTAAAGTCTAGTTTTAATTATGTTCATATTCCTTTCCATAACTGTTAAAAATTCTAAGTTAATAATAGCACACCCTCCTAGATTTTTAAACACCACTTCTCTAAACCGTGTTTTAACAGAAGGGAGGATGAAAGAAAGAACAGAAAGTGCCTGGCTGTGCAGTCAGCCAGAGTTGCACTCAAACGTAGCTTTGCTGTTTACAAGTTGTTACTCTGGGCTATTTACTTAATTTCCCTTAGGCTTGGTTACTTTTTTTCTCATTGAGAATAATATCTGTCTTGGGGGTATGTTGTTGTGGAAATCACTTAATAAAATGGTTTGGCGCATGTTTGCATTTAATAATTTTAACTCTATTTTTCTGTGGATTAAGATTAAATTGGCAATATTTTTCTTAGATCTTAAAAATTTAAGAGAAATTTTTCCAACAGTTAAGTTTCATCAGATGCTCTGTTTTTGGTTTTCTGACTTATTGTATCTGCATAGTGTGTCAGCCGTGTATTCTTTGGTCATTCACTCCCTCGTTTCTTCAGCCAGCAAGGCAGATATTAAGAAAATACAGAATTATTATACAAGGCTATGTGCTAACAGTCAGATTTGAGTGGCATGTGAGAGATGACTCCTATAACTCAAGAATTTCACATTCACATGATGTGGTAAGAAATATGAAAGAAGTAAGCAAAGAACCTAAACTTATGTTAAAAATCTCATATTGGCCCGCATCATCCATTTTCTCTTTTGCAAGGTGGTTTATTTGCAATAGTTCTCTTCAATTCAGTTTTATCTGTAAACTTAGGAAGTTTAAGTATTCTAAGATCTATTTCATCCATGAAATGCTATGCCTTTATAATTACGTCATGATTGGTTCTCTTTTTTTTTAAATTCCTACTTAAATGCCATTGACCATATATCCAAGGTAAGGTTTATAGAATTTACTGAGTGGAATGACTAATTTGCAACAGTATCACATTTTTACTCCCTCTATTAATATAAATGTGTGTAGATGTGTGCATAATATTACGTTTTAAGTCCTATCCAATTTTCCTGATATCTTTCTGAAGCTGTAAGTTTTCTTTTTTATTTGTTTTATTTATTTATTTTTATTTCATTTTTATTTTTTTGTGACAGAGACAGAGAGAAAGAGAGAGGAACAGATAGGGAAAGACAAACAGGAAAAGAGAGTGATGAGAAGCATCAATTCTTCTTTACAGCACCTTAGATGTTCATTGATTGCTTTCTCATATGTGCCTAGACTGGGGGGCTACAGCCGACTAAGTGACCCCTTGATCAAGCCAGTGACCTTGGGTCCAAGCTGGTGAGCCTTGCTCAAACCAGATGAGCCCATGCTCAAACTCGTAACCTCAGGGTTTCGAATTTGGGTCCTTCGCATCCCAGTCCGACGCACTATCCACTGTGCCACCACCTGATGAGGCTGCATGTGTATGTCTTCTAACAGATCATCTACTCTCTCTTTCCTAAGAATTTCTGGGGATATTCTATATCCTCTTTACATCTTCTTGATTATTCTTATTGTTTCTCAAAGTAACATACTATTTTATGGGCATTTCCAGGATCTCTTTCAAATCTTATTAAAGTAATAATTTCTGCTTGAATATGACTGAAGAATAACTAACAGTAGAATACACAAGCATTTGCAATGTGGGAAGCAAGCATCCAATATAAAATTAAAAACAGATTGGAAGGCCCTGGTCAGCTGGCTTAGCAGTAGAGTGTTGGCTCAGTGTGTGGAAGTCCTGGGTTTGAATCCAAGCCAAGGAACACAGGAGAAGCGTCCATTAGCTTCTCCATCCTCCCCCCTCTCCTTCCTCTCTGTCTCTCTCTTCCCCTCCTGTAACCAAAGCTCCATTGGAACAAAGTTGATTCGGGCACTGAGGATGGCTCCATGGCCTCTGCCTCAGGTGCTAGAAAGGCTCCAGTTGCAACAGAGCAACAGCCTAGATGGGCAGAGCATCGCCCCCTCATGGGCATGCTGGGTGGATCCCAGTTGGGTGCATGCAGGAGTCTCTCTGCCTCCTTGCTTCTCACTTCAGAAAAATACAAAAAAACAAACAAACAAATACAAAAACAGACTGGAACTTCAACCAAGATATCCTTGGATTAAAACTCTAGAAAAAAGTTAAGAAAGAACAACTTGACATACGGTTGTTTGAATAGAATAATATTTTCACAAAACAGGCAGAGCCTTTGTGTCTAACCACCACAGTCCAACATACAAATGACATACAGAGGCTTCAATTCTCTAATTCTCTTACTCTGTTATTCTTTCCTTCTACTGCATTTTTACCATATATATGGCATGTTTATCATCTGTCTTTTATTTTAGTATGTAAACTTTATGAGGAAACAAAAGTTCAATTACTATTGTGATGTTGGAGCAATTCTTAAATACTCACTGAATGAATGGCATGTAGCAGACAATATGACACTGAAAATATAATGAGATTAAAATGCTTGAGTTGGTACCATAGAGTATTATTTGGAGAGACACTTTTTAAAAGAGATGTAATTTTGACCTTCTAGTGTCAAGCAATTTTACAATTATTGTATAATTTTAGAATTGAAGTCAAGAGTCATAATTTCCATGTGTGGCTACAATGTGGAAAACATCATTTCACATCGAAAAAGTGGTTACTGTCATGGAAACTTTATTGCTGTAACCACAAAATAATGGGTGATATCTAGAATAAAGACTGGGAAACCAAAGTTTTCTTTCACTCAAATCTTTACTTTTATTATTTCATTTATGAAACAATTTTCTATTGAGATCCCACTAAGTTCTACACACTAAGAACAGGGTGCTGTAGAAAGAAAGGTGTAATCAATGCTCTTGATTATTTTCTGGTTAAATAGAATGAGAAAATCGACAGTTGATATACAGTTTGAAAAAGGCAAATATTGAAATAAAGCACTGAATTAGGCTTTCATTCTTTGCTTCTGAATTAGGTTTTCAAAAGAGCAAGGAAGAAAAGAGCAAGGAAAGACAGAAATATCAAAGAAGGTCTCCAATTAAAGACAATGAATTAACTGAGTTCTTAAAAAATAAATAACAGAGGATGATCAAGATTATCAAATTCTCACATACCCACAATAACTCATTTACCATATGGACTAGCAATTTCCAATAACAGAAGTTTATTCAAAGCAATTTTACTTTTGTTTAATGAATTTCTTCTTATACTAAAGAACAACCTACAAGTTATAAGTTTTGTTTTAACTGTAAATGCTAACAATTGACTTGACAGTTACTAGTTGGTGTATTTCAGCAGCACAGTGAGAAAATGAACCACAATATGAAGTCATTCTTCCATTCAAGTAAACATCCCTCTCTTTATTCACTTACTGACTTCAAACTCTGAAAGGTGTCATCTATGCTCCTTATGCCCATGAGTCTTAAGAACATTACAAGTACCTTTTCTACCCCCAGCAAACACTTGACTTCCTGGCCTCAAAATATTTACTCCTTAACCAACAACAAAATGAAAAAGACAACCTAGATAATGGGGAAACATTTGCAAACAATACATTGATAAGGGGTTAATATCCAAAATAAATATAGAATGCATAAAACTCAACACCAAAAAAATCCAATTAAAAAATGGATAGAGAACCTAAATAGATACTTCTCCAAAGAGGATATACAGATGGCCAATAGACATATGAAAAGGTGGTGAACATCAATAATCATTACAGAAATTCAAATTAAATCCATGATGAGATATCATCTCACCTTTCAGAATGGCTATTGTCAATAAATCAACAAACCACAAGGGTGGGTGAGGATGTAGAGAAAAGGGAACCCTGGTACACTGTTGGTAGGAATGCAGATTGGTGCAGCCACTATGGAAAACAATATGGAGGTTCTTCAAAAAATTAAAAATAAAACTACCTTATGGCCCAGTGATTCCACTTCTGGGTATGTATCTGAAGAAATCCAAAGCACTCATTCAAAAGAATATATGCACTCCTATGTTTATTGCAGCATTATTTAAAATAGGCAAGATATGGAAGCAACCCAAGTGCCCGTCAATAGATAAGTGAATAAAAAAATGGTGGTACATATACACAATGAAATATTACTCAGCCATGAAAAAATATATAAGTTTATGATTTGTGACAGCATAGATGGACCTAGAGGATATAATGCTAAATGAAATAAGTGAGTCAGACAAAGACAAATACCATATGATTTCACTTATCTGTGCAATCTAAAGAGCAAAATAGATGATCAAACAAAATAGAAACAGACTCATATACGAAGAACAAACTGATAGTTGTCAAAGGGTAAGAGGGATTTTGAGGGAGGCTGGATGAAAAAGTGAAGGGATTAAGAACCACAAACTTATAGTTGCAAAATAGTCATGGAGATGTAAAGTACAGCATAGAGATTATAGTCAATAACGTTTAATTACTATGTATGATGTCAAGTGGGTATTTGAAATATTGATTGGGGAAATAGTTTGTTAAACATATGATTGTCTAACAACTATGCTATACACCTGAAATAAATACAAAATTATAATTAATATAATTGTAATTGAAAAATAAATTTTAAATATATATATTTACTTCTTAAGTAACTCATATCTACTGGACCAAACTTTCAAAAAATGTTTTTCCCCCCTATTTCTATAAAAATACACCTATCTAACCTCAGGGCATGATTGAAGCTCACTTGGTGAAAAGAACAGTGCAGTTGAAACCCATAGATCAAGATCCAATGCTTTGTTCTCATTTTGTAGCTACATATTAAAGCAAGCAATTTATTTTTCCAAGTTTCCCTGGACCTAAAAATTGGCAAATGACGAAAGTGGATAAGATCATCTCTACAGTCCCTTATGGTTCTTATATTTTATAATCCTATTATAAATCAGTCCAAATTATAAGGATCCTCAGGGTTCTGCATACTTAAATTTATTCTTTGCTCTTATTTTGTTGTCCTTATTTTTTCTGTTTGTTTTTATATAACCACTTTGTGAATAGAATCCCTTCATCTGTCTTTTGCAAGACTGCATAATCTTAGTAATTAAATTAGTCAGGCTGATATAACTCATGACCTCCTTTATACAATAAATTTTTATGTGAAATTGTACAACTAGAAACTTGAGCTATGAAAATTTTATAAAATTTAATTTTTTGTTATGTATGACATTTTATTTACTTTTGAATTTTACTGATGGTTTGAAGTTTGCCTGACCCAATGGCTTATAGCACCATATGAAAAAAAAAAAAAGAAGAAGAAGAAGCACAAAGCAGTATTTATATTTGTGCTGGCCTTCAATTCAAGCTGTGTGTCTCATAATGCAACCTAGCATGAGACATGTAATTTGAAGGATGTTCCTGTCAAACAGCTTCTCAGAAAGAAGTGTGAGTGATCTCAGTCTAGTTCAGAGCAAAGAGCTGTCCACCTGGAAAAGCCCTCGGCATGGTGTAAATTATTATCTTATGTGTTGTCAGTTTTACCCTAGAAGTTCAAAACTGAATGGACCCATGGACCTTATCATTCCTTTAAGTCTTCAAAGAGGATCCTGCTAAATAAAGATAGGCCCTAGTCACCTGGTCCCATCAGTTCATGAATAATGATCTTTTAAAGAAGACCCTTAAATTAGCTTTTAAAAAGAGCACTAAAATTAGATTAAATAAAATACAAAACCAGGAAAGTTGAAAATGGAAAAAATTTAATATAGTCTAACATTGCAGGGCTTGAAGGCATTATTCTTCTGCTGCTGTCTTGAGCAATCTAATTTTAAATGACCCAGTAAAGAGAAAAACAATAACTAAGTTAAAAAATATTTTTTAAATGAATTACTTTACTTTCAAAAGTATTCTGAGGTCTTTATTAGACCAAAATAGAATAATTATTTTTATACCACAAAAAGATATAATTTGGGTTCTTACAGAATGTAAGTTCATATACTGTGATGGCCCTTGACATATTCTTTCTTTATTTATTCATTTTTAGGGGGAGAGGAGGGGAATAGGAGCAGGAAGCATCAGGTCCCATATGTGCCTTGACCAGGCAAGCTTGGGGTTTTGAACTGGTGAACTCAGTGTTCCAGATCGAAGCTTTATCCACTGCGCCACCACAGGTCAGGCTGCCCCTTGACATATTCTTAGTGATAATGATGACAATAGGTATAATTTTGATTATGAAGTAAAATAAAAAAAGAACACTTTAAAAAGGAGTTTCTCCCTTGGGTTTAGTAGGTCATTTTTATTTATCATCATTTTTAAAGTCTTAGTATCATTCAGTGTCATTAAGAAATATATTATGTTAACTTCTGTCACAAGAATAAAGTTAACAAACCACGTTGTTAAAATCACTGATTGAGAGCTTACATTGTTTCCAAAATTCAGAGAATTAAAGCCAAGCTAATTTAATGTGGTCATATTCTTTCCAACCTGAATTTTAAATGAATGCATGACCTATTCCAAAGCATATACTATTTTTTGAAACTAACCTTAAAACACTAGTTAAATAGTAAATTCCTTCTGCTTTCTTTAAAAAACTGGGTGTATATTTTTCTGGAACTTTTTTAAAGTTTAAAATTTTATACCATGATTAAAAATAAACAAAACTTCTGAATTTTTGTTTGATGAACAACTGTGCAGTTTTAGCCTCTTGGCACTATTTCAGATTTTTGCTTTTTTTTTTCTTCTTGATCTTCCTTTGTTTTTTCTTTCTTTTACTTTCAACTGCATGATAAATTCTGGATTATGTCTCACTGAAGCTTTAACACTAAATTTAATGAAGTGGCTGAACTTTTAACCTTGGAGGCCAGCACACTTTAGAACTATCACGATGTCCATTGCACTTTTTCTCTAGTTCTGGGTCAGCCATACTAAGGGTAAGACTTTCAGCAGGAGGGACCTTATTTACCCAGGTTTTTCGGAACAGCAAATAGAGGGGGTTGAGTTCTTCTACTGCTCATTCTTAAAATTCTCAGAGCAAAAAAAAAAAAAAAATGCTGGAGCCTTGAACCTCTACCTTCCCTAATTCTGCTTCTTTCTTGATAATTGGACTGCAAATAAAGAGGTCCTGGGTGTCAGCTTTCAAGGAAAAGTCATTTATTCATAACCAGGCTTTAAATTTCATAACAGAAAAAAGGATTGATTTTTACCAGGTCATCTTAAAGCTTCCAAACACTCCCTATCTATTCAGCCTTGCATTTTACACACAGGCAGCACAAGCAGCATTTCTTAGAGTCCCTTCCATAGGCAAAGAGTTGGAACACTTTCAAGGAGATCAAAGGAAAAGAATTCATTTTAAATTGTAGAATTTATACATACCTTTATTTTTCTTTGTGCCATAAAACACTTGTAACTGTCACTTCAAGCTATGTCCTTCTATGGGGAGCCCCAAATCAGGCAGATCTCTGTCTTACTTGTTTGAGGACTATTTTGATAGCAGCGAACACTAGAGGGGGAACTTACCCGTTCAGAGAAAGAAAGCTTCAGAGCCTTTGGGAGAGGATCAGAGTTACTGACTTAAACAAGTCATGCTAAGACTTGGTCAGCCATAGTTCAGAAGTCAAAAGGTCAAGAATGGTAGGTAGCCAATTTATTGTCATTTTCCAAAAAGGCAGGGAAGTAAAAAATGAAATTGAGAAGTTTAGCTGCTGCTTATGCCATGATATGGAATATTTTTAAAATCTCTCTGGAGGCAGTTTTAAAATGAGGAATAGGATTACAGAGTCTCTTTTTCTCTTTACTATGACTGTCTGTCATTTAAATGTCTAAGGAATGATGGAATGAATTATCATAAAATTTTGACAAATTTGATGGCTCAAGCAAAAAGGGGAAATAGGCATTCTGATTATTAGGTTCTAATAAGACATGACATTTAAAATGAGTTTACATGGCAGTAAGACCTTTGCTTCCCACCCAACCCCCCTTGACTTAAAAAAACTGAAATTCTTTTCTTTGGAAAGGAAATAACTTATTTCAGTTTTTCCTCTCTCTAGTTTAATGATTATAAGTCCTATATTACCACTTATATCTTTTTATCCCTTGTAGCCACAATGTAATTGCTTTCTACAATTTACCTGAAATTGAGAAAATTTAAAATGTATCTTGAAAGCCAGTAGAATATTTCAGCAGAAATATTTAGTAAGTTTAGTAGAAAAAATATGTAAGCAGTTCTTTCATTTGCATTAGTGTTTTTATGTACCATCTTACAACATAGTAGCTAAAATATACTGATTCAAAAACAAATTGCATTTTCTAAAAAGAAAAAAAAATGAGATTAACAAAAATACCAAAAAACAAAATTGATTTCTTCTGATTTTAATACTTATTTCTTCTCCACCAAATATCATGTTTTTTTTGTAATAAAGTATCTCATTAATCCATGTGAGCAACCTATATAATGATGTTCATAATACATTTTTATATTACTTATGTCATAAGGCGTTTTTAAAAAGGGTAAAAATTCATTCACAAGCAATCTGACCTGTTGAAATATTCTGAGGTTTTAGTTTAAAATTAAAATGGGGCCCTGGTCGGGTAGCGCAGTTGGTTACAGCAATGTCCCAATACTCCAAGATTGCAGGTTTGATCTCTGGTAAGTGCACATACAAGAATCAACAAATGAATGCATAAATAAGTGAAAGCAATGTTTCTCTCTTTCTCCTTCCCCTCTCTCTAAAATAAATAAATAAAAATTTAAACTAAAATATTTTTTTATTTTTTTATTGATTATAATTTATTGTGTTTAAATAGATTCAAGTATCCCACCGAATACATCCCCACACCCCCGTGTTCCCGTCAACATCCCCTTTGTCCCTCTCCCTGCAAGGCCCTCCCCCTTTTCCTCAGGATTTGCTGTCCTGCTCTTTATAACACTGTATTATTGTGTTATGTATATGTAATTTCACCAATCTCTTTCCCTTCTCTGATCCCATCCTCTTATCCCCTTTCTCTCTATCGCCTTTCCCTCTGGTCCCTTTGATCTCTCCTTTGCCTCTATTCTGTTCCTCAGTTCACACTGTTCATTGGATTCCTCAAATGAGTGAGGTCATATGATATTTTTCTTTCTCTGCCTGATGATTTTATTTAGCATAATAGTTTCCAGGTCCATCATGTTGTCGCAAAAGGTAAGATTTCCTTCTTTGTCACAGCCACGTAGTATTCCATTGTGTATATGTACCACAGCTTTAAATCCACTTGTCCACTGACGGACACTTGGGCTATTTCTAGATCTTGGCTATTGTACAAAATGCCTCAATAAACATGAGGGTACATTTTTCTTTTGAATCAGTGATTTGGTATTCATAGATATATTCCTAAAATTGGGATAGCTGGGTCAAAGGGCAGTTCCATTTTTTAATTTTTTGAGGAATCTTCATACTGATTTCCACAGTGGCTGTACCAGTCTGCATTCCCGCCAGCAGTGCAGGAGGGTTCCCTTTTCTCCACATCCTCACCAGCACTTACGTGTTGTTTTGTTAATGAACGCCATTCTGACTAGTGTGAGGTAGTATCTCATTGTGGTTTTAATTTGCATTTCTCTAATGATTAGTGATGTTTAACATATTTTCATCTGCTTATTGGCCATCTGTATGTCCTCTTTGGAGAAGTGTCTATTCTTTTTTTTTTTTTTTGCCCATTTTTGAATGGATTATTTATCTTTCTGGTGTTGAGGTTTTCAAGTACTTTATAAATATTTTGGTTATTAACCCCTTATCTATGTTTTCCCATTGTGTGGTTTGTCTTTTTATTTTATTCATATTGTCTTTAGCTGTGCAAAAAGCTTTTTAGTTTGATATAGTCCAATTTGTTCATCCTGTCCTTTATTTCACTTGCCCATGGAGATAAATCAGCAAATATATTGCTGCGAGAGTTTACTGCCTATGTGTTTTTCTAAGTTGATTATGGTTTCACAACTTACATTTAAGTCTTTTATCCATTTTGAGTTTATTTTTGTGAATGGTGTAAGTTGGTGGTCTAGTTTCATTTTTTTTTTTGCATGTACCTGTCCAATTATCCCAGCACCATTTTTTAAAGAGACTGTCTTTACTCCATTGTATACTCTTACCTCCTTTATCAAATATCAGTTGTCCATAGAGCTGTGGGTTTGTTCTCTGTTCTGTTTCATTGATCTGTATGCCTTTACTTATGCCAGTACTAAGCTGTTTTGAGTACAATGGCCTTGTAGTATAACTTGATATCAGGAAGTATGATACCTCCTACTTTATTCTTCATTTTCAAGATTGCTGAGGCTATTCGTGTTCTTTTTTGGATTATTTGTTCTATATCTTTGAAGTATTTCATTGGTATTTTAATAGGAATTGTATTCAATTTATAAACTGCTTTGGGTAATATAAACATTTTAATGATGTTTATTCTTTCTATCCATAAACATGGTATATGCTTCCATTTGTTTGTATCTTCCTTGATTTATTTTATCAATATTTTATAATGTTCTGAGTACAAGTCTTTAACCTCAGTTAAATTTACTCTTGGGTACTTTTTATTATTGTTGCAATAGTGAAGGGGATTGTTTTCTTAATTTCTCTTTCAAACAGTTCATTATTGGTATATAAAAATGCCTCTGATTTTTATTTAAATGGTGATTTTTAAAATTAATTATTTATTTATTCATTCATTTTAGAGGAGAGAGAGAGAGAGGGAGAGGAAGAGAGAGAGAAGTGGGGGAGGAGCAGAAAGCATCAACTCCCATATGTCCCTTGATCAGGCAAGCCCAGGGTTTTGAACCGGCGACCTCAGCAGTCCAGGTCGATGCTTTATCCACTGCGCCACCACAGGTCAGGCCGCCTCTGATTTTTGAATATTAATTTTATATCCTGCTACATTGTTGAATAATTTATCAGGTCCAATAATTTTTTTGACTGTGACTTTAGGTTTTCTATGTACAGTATGATATCATCCGCAAATAATGATAGTTATACTTCTTCTTTTCCAATTTGGATACTGTTTATTTCTTGTCTGATTGCTGTGGCTAGGACTTCCAGAACTATGTTGAATAAGAGTGGTGAAAGGAGACACCCCTGTCTTGTTCCTGATCTTGATAGGATTGCTTTTAATTTTGGCTCATTAATTATGATGTTGGCTGTGGGTTTGTCACACATGACTTTTATTATGTTATGTTTCCTGTATTCCCACTTTGCTGAGAGTTTAGATCGTAAATGGGTGCTGGATTTTATCAAATCCTTTTTCTGCATCCATTGATATTATCATGTGATTTTTCTCCTTCCTTTTGTTTATATCAGGGGTCAGGAACCTATGGCTCGCGAGCCAGATGTGGCTCTTTTGATGGCTGCATCTGTCTCACAGACAAATCTTTAATAAAAAAAATAACGTTAAAAATATAAAACATTCTTATGTATTACAATCCATTCATTTCCTACCGCTCATGTTCATGGTTGCTGGTGGCTGGAGCCAATCACAGCTGTCCTCTGGGACAACACCAAATTGTTATTGGATAATGCATAACGTATATAGGTCATTGTATGGCTCTCACGGAATTACATTTTAAAATATGTGGCGTTCATGGCTCTCTCACACAAAAAGCTTCCTGACCTCTGGTTTATATGATGAATCACATTGATTGGTTTGTGAATATTGTACTGTGGTAAGGTACCACAGAATTACAAAAATTAATATTAGTATTTTAGGAGAGAAAATGAGGTTTCCTGCCCTGTCCTTTCTTTAGAGAATGGAGGGAGAAGGATATGGGAGTTTCTTGACTTACAAAAATGACTGGGTCATTTAGTTTAACTATAATCCTATGAAAGAATTAAGGTTATCTGAAGAACTTCCTTTCCCTTTCAATAAGAGATAAAATTTACATACCACCCTACACTGATTTTAACTCTCTTCCTTCCTGGAATCCTGAGAGTAACATATACGCCTAGGCAAAGGAGGGGAGATAGACACTAAAAGATTTGTGAATGTCTTTGATATGTAAAACGACATCACTATTGTGTTACCTTGAAACTTTTAATATTTTTTATAGATCCTCTAGACCAGGAGTAGTCAACCTTTTTATACCTTCTGCCCACTTTTGTATCTCTGGTAGTAGTAAAATTTTCTAACCGCCCACCAGTTCCACAGTAATGGTGATTTATAAGGTAGGGAAGTAACTTTACTTTATCAAATTTATAAAGCAGAGTTACAGCAAGTTAAAGCATATAATAATTACTTACCAAGTACTTTATGTTGGATTTTTGCTAAGTTTGGCAGAATAAATCTTTATAAAACAACTTACTATAGTTAAATCTATCTTTTTATTTATACTTTGGTTGCTCCACTACTGCCCACCATGAAAGCTGGAACACCCACTAGTGGGTGGTAAGGACCAGGTTGACTACCACTGCTCTAGACAAATATAAGCTTATTAACAATGGTGTCATGCTCTCCCTCCTGTATGTGGTCAAAGGTATATAACCAGCCTCACAGCTACATTTAACACTGCAAAATTTGGGTCAGCTATACCCCATGTTAGTCATATGCAGCTGGGTTAATCAATAAAACTCCTCAAAAATTCATTTGAGCTTGGTGTCTCTACATAAACCCTCGGAAGTAAGGTACAGTACTTTACAACAGTACCAGCCCTGCCTCCTCAGAATAAATCCCACTTGATTATGATGTATGATTTTTTTCATGTATTGCTGAATCATGTTTGTTAATTTTTTGTTGAGAATTTTAGCATCTAAATTCATCAGGGATATTGGCCTATAATATTTTTTCTCTGTATTGTCTTTGCCTGGTTTTAGAATGAGGATTATGCTCGCCTCATAAAAGGAGTTTGGAAGTCTTCCCTCCTATTTAAATTTTTGGAAATAGCTTGAGAAGGATAGGAGATAGTTCTTCTTTGAATATTTGGTAGAATTTGCCTGTGAAGCCATCTGGCCCAGGGCTTTTTTTGTTGGGAGTTTTTTGATAACTGTTTCAATTTCACTTCTTATAATTAGTCTGTTTAGGTTTTCTGATTCTTCGAAACTGATATTTGAAAGATTATATGTTTCAAGGAATTTGTCCATTTCACCAAAGTCAGTGGTCAGCAATCCATGGTTCACAAGCTACATGTGGCTCTCAGATTGAGGACATTTTTAGCAAAGACCAGTTTAGGAGTACCCTAATTAAGTTAATAACAATGTACCTACCTGTATAGTTTAAGTTTAAAAAATTTGGCTCTCAAAAGAAATTTCAATCATTGTACTGTTGATATTTGGCTCTGTTGACTAATGAGTTTGCCGAACACTGACATAAGTTGTCTAATTATTTTGTCATACAGTTCTTGATAGTATTTTTTTACAATCCTTTGTATTTCTGCTGTTGTTACTTCTCCACTCTCATTTCTAATTTTATTTATTTGAGTCCTGTCTCTGTTTTTATTGGTGAGTCTGGTTAAAGGTTCATCAATCTTGTTTACCTTTTCAAAGAACCAGATCTTGGTTTCATTGATTTTCTGTATTTTTTTTTAGTCTCTGTGTCATTTATTTCCACTCTGCTCTTTATTATTTCCTTCCTTCTACTTCCTCTGTGCTTTACTTGCTGTGCTTTTTCTAGTTCTTTTAGATACAGGGTTATGTTGTTTATTTGAGCTTTCTCTTACTTCTTAAGTTATGCCTGTAATGCTATGATCTTCCCTCTAAAAACTGCTTTTGCCGTGTCCCATAAATTTTGAGTTGTTATATGTTCATTTTCATTTGTTTCAAGGAAATTTTTTATTTCTTCCTTGATCTCATTGTTAATCCATTCATTATTTAATAACATAATATTTAGTTTTCAAGTGTTTGAATGTTTTTCAGTTTTTCTATTGTAGTTGATTTCTAGTTTCATGCCATTGTGATCAGAGAAGATGCTTAATATGATTTCAATCTTCTTAAATTTATTGAAACTCGTTTTGTGTCCTAACATGTGGTTTATCCTAGAAAATGTACCATGAGCACTTGAAAAAAATGTATATTCTGCTGCTTTCGGGTGAAAGGTTCTGAAGATACCTATTAAATTGAGTTGACATAGTGTGTTCTTTCAGACTGCTATTTCTTTGTTAAATTTTTTTCTTGAGGATCTATCTATTGATAGTAGTGGTGTATTGAAATTACCCTACTATTGTAGTATTGCTGTTGAATTCACCCTTTATGTTCACCAAAATCTGCTCTATAAATTTAGGTGCTCTTACATTAGGCTCATAGATATTTATAATGGTTATATCTTCCTGTTGAATTGCTCCCTTTATCATTATGTAGTGACTTTCTTTATGCCTTTCTATACCCTTTGTTTTAAAGTCTATTTTATTAGATGTAAGTATTGCTACTCCACCTTTTTTTTCATTTTCATTTTTATAAAATATTTTTTTCCATCTTTTGACTTTCAGTCTATGTGTATCTTTTGTTCTGAGGTGAGTCTTTTGGAGACAGCATATGTACGCATCCTGTTTTCTTATCCATGCAGCTACTCTATGTCTTTTGATTAGAGCATTTAATCCATTTACATTTTAGGTTATTATTGATATGTAGTTGCTTATTGCTATTTTATTCTTTAAATCTAAATTCCTCTTTTACTAGATTTTTTTCCCCCCTTTGTTCTGTTTACAACAGGTCCCTTAACATTTCTTGCAGCATTGGTTTGGTTGTAATGAATTCCTTAAGGTGTTCTTTTGTTTGTTTGTTTTGTTTTTTTTGTCTGGAAAGCTTTTTATTTCTCCCTCAATCTTAAACAATACCTTTGCTGGATAAAGAAGTCTTGGTTGGAGGCTCTTGTTTTGCATTACTTTGAATATTTCTTGCCATTCCCTTCTGGCTTCAAATGTTTCTGTTGAACAGTCAGATGTCATCTTTATGGGGGCTCCTTTGTAGGTGATTGACTGCTGTCTTTGTGTTGGTCTCTTTGGGTTCCTCTTTAATGGAATTCTCTGTGGTTCTTGAACTTGTTTCACTTTTTCCTTCATCAATTTAGGAAAGTTTTCAGCTATGATTTTTTCAGATTCTCTAACCCTTGTTCTTTCTCTTCTCCTTCAGGAACTCCTATTATGTGGATGTTGTTTCTCTTCATGTTGTCACAGATCTCTCTTAAAGTTTCTTCAGACTTTTTGATCCTTTTTTTTTATTGCTGCTCTGCTTCTGTGCTTTTGCTTATCTTGTCCTCTAAATTGCTGATTAGATATTCTGCTTCATCCAGCCTGCTTTTAATTCCTTCTAGGATAGTCCTCATTTCTGATATTGTGTTTGTCATTTCTGTCTGATTCTTTTTTATGATTTCAATGCCCTTTTTAGTGTTTTCTATCTCCTTGTTTAGGTGCTCATTATGTCCATTTATTGTTGATGTAATATCCTTGAGCATCCTAACATTCATTTTTCTAAACTCTGTATCCAGTATCTTGTTTATTTCCATTTCATTCAGTTCTTTTTCTAGGGATTTCTCTTGTTGATTCATTTGAATTGCATTTCTCTGTCTTCCCATTTTTTGTCTGTATAGACTGCTTCTTTGAATGTGCTGCTTGTTTAGCTAGCTGAGTATAGGGTTGGTGTTGTCTGCCTCCAGCTTTCAGTTGTGTTGTTTCTAGATTTTCTTGGGTTGGCCTCAGCTGTTGTTTGTAATCCACTGTGGGCTACTTGTCTTTGGCTATTGCTCTGTTTGCTATTTGTGTCAGTATTTCCTATATCTTAGCTGGGTCTGGTGTAAGGAGCCTTTCCTTAAGATACCACTCTAACTAGGATTGTTAGGTCCTGAGCTAATGCTCTCCGTATCTGGCCACTAGATGTAGCCATCCTAGGCTTCCTGATTGGAACCTGTTGCTGACCAGTCACTGCTTATGACTGACCTTTTGCAACCTTCTTGGAGCCACTGGCAATCTAACATTTGTGACTGCCTCTGCTAGGCCCTGATGCCATTGTAAATATCAGCTGCACTCCTAGGCTGGCTTTTATCTACTCTTGGCCAGTGTGTGTGGCCTCTTTATTCCTGAGGTTTAGTCTTTCTGCCGGCCCGCCCCTGCCACTGCCTCCTCTGGCACTGGGGCACCAGCTCGGCTGGGCATGCGAGCTCATAGGCCGCAGCTTGGGCTGCCTGATGGGCACACCAGATGACTCACTGGGCTCCACTCTTCATGGGCATATGGGCTGCCTCTCCTGGCTCCACCCCCCCAAAGGCACACAGGACTCCTCTCCAGGCTTTGCTCCCCGTGGGCGTAGGGGATGCCTTGCCCTGCTGGGCTCCCCTTCTGTGGGTACATGGGATGCCTTGCCCTACTAGTCTCCTCCCCCCACGGTCATGCTGGATGTCTCTCTGGGCTCACCCCTTGCTGCTGTCATGTGGGCCACCAGGATCCACCCCTGCAGTCACTGCACAGGCTGCTTCACTGGGTTCCATTCCCCACCGCATCACTGTCGGAGCACCATGGCTGCTGCCACAGCTGGGCCCTACCACCCTTTGGAGGATACTCAGCAGTTTGAGGGGGCGGTGTTGCCCAGACCTCAGCCTTCAGACCTGTGTCCCTGATGTGCACTCTACTTCTATGCTTTCTTTGTACTGACTGGAGCAGAAGAGCCTTGGTGGGCAGTGTAATTGCTTCCCTTTGCTGGCTTGGTTCTCCAAGGAAAAATAGCCACTCTAGGTTTGGAGAATGAGCCAGTACAGGGGTCAGGGTGGCTGTCCCCCACAGTCTCCCCCTGTGTCCCTGGGACTACAATCTCCTCTCACAACTCCAGTCCTCTCGGCGCTCCTCACTCCCAGAGCCCTGGATAAGTGGTTGTGAATGAGGTTTTCTGTGGGATTCCTTTAAGACAGAGCCTAGGTCTGAGAGTTCTCCCTCTTGCAATAGTAACCCAGCTTTTCTTTCAAATAAAAACTCTCCCTACACCTCCTCTAGTCTCTGGGGCTCCAGGCTGGGCTTCCGGTCCTGGGGCTGAGGACCCACAACTCTTGGCAACCTACCCCATCATGAGAGACCATCTGGGTTGCCTCTCACTCCTGGGAGCAGGGCAGCCCTGTCCACATCTCTGCCCTTCCTATTAGCTCAGTGTGGTTTCTTCTGTGATGCTTGGTTGTAGATTCCTCTTAGTTTAGTCCAAAGTTGTTTCTTCAAGATGATTGTTTCTAAGTTAAGTTGTAATCCACTTTGGTTCTGGGAGGTGGGAGTTGTAACGTCCACCTACTCCATCATCATTTTCTCTTACCCCTAAAATGGTTTTGAACCTTTTCAGCTATACACCTATTAATCCTATTATAAAACATATATCTTTATACAAATAAAAAGAAATGTAAATTATTTTCTATCTATTTTTAAATGTATTGATTTTAGAGAGAGAGTAAAAGGAAAAGATAGATTTGTTGTTCTACTTATTTATGCATTCATTGGTTGGTTCTTGTATGTACCCTGACTGGGGACTGAACCTGCAGTGTTGAAAAATATTAAGTATTTTTAAAAACATTTTAGGATGATTTTCGTTTTGTTAGACTCTGACATCTAAAAGTAAAGCAGCGAGCCCTGGCCAGATAGCTCCATTCATTAGAGCATTCTCCCCAAGTGCAGAATTTTTCAGTTCCATCCTTTGTCAGGGCATACAAAGCTCAGATCGATGTTCCTGTCTCTTTCCCTCTCCTTACCTCTCTCTCTCTCTCTTTCTCTTTCTCTCTTTAACTATAATCAATAAATTTTAAAAAATGTAAAAGTAAAGCAGAAAGAAGCACTTGACTTTAGGAAGTAAACTCCATGTAGATAACAGGGTAACTGAGCAAACCTGACCTTTCCTAAAATGATTGTATTTACACAAGAAGAATAATGTGATTTAATAAGAATTTTTCCTGGTTATACATAAAAATGTGGATTTATCTTTGCTTTTCAGGCATTTTCTACAACTGTGATGAACAGATCTTTAAAATTATTTTCTGATCCTAGAGATACCTTCCCAGAGGTTTGTTTAAGGCTAGTAGACATCTCCCATAGACCTGGATAGCAATATGTACTTTAACATACTTATATATAATTAAATAATCAAGCAGAAGAAACTTGAGCTAAATATATTAACTGTAAGTTTCTAGAATTTCATATTATAGAAATAAACTACAGGACTACTCATTAAAATGTATCTTGAGGTTGCAGGTTTGGTCTTCAAATGCATCCTTTATGCTCTATCCATAGGTGTCAGTGAAAACTGGGTATGTGACAATGCAGTGCACACACTTGTCTGGAACTCAGATTTTGGTGCTCTGCAATTTGGAGGAGAATATGTACTGGCCAAGTAAATGTAAATTTCCCCTTGTATTGTTAAGGCTAGACCCATTTTTCTCACTCAACAGAAATTCATATCTAACCATTTGAGTTTCCATCACAGAAAAAAATGTCATGTGTTAAAAAATATTTCTAAGTCATCTGTGAATATTAAACTTTAATGAAACATTTCAATTACTTAAAACAGGTCAAAAAGTGGGGAATCAAAAAGTAAAGGAACTGGGCCTGTGCATAAATATACTACACTTAAAAATAATTTCCAATATGAATTAGACTTGTCTTCAGTCTCTTAATCTGTTTGATGTTTGATAAAAAAATATATTTTAACATTTTCTTTGTTCATATTTTAAGTAAGTTATTTATTTTAATACTTGGATTTTTTCTTTCAATTTTCAAAGTTAAATTGACCTACATTTAGATATTTTCTCTAATTCTAACATTAAACTTTATAAAGTAAGTAGGTTTATTCCTATTTCATTTCTTCCATACCCATTTTATTTCAGAAACTTGAAAATATTTAGAATAAAAAGGAGGAAGCCTGGGTATTTAATTCATATTATAAGCTTCATTTATTATAATTTATATTACATGTGTTCCCTTTACAAACTTAATTGTGTCATAATTGCAAGAAGAAAATATTACAATCAAATCATTAGTTAAATATATAGACATCATTTAGATACATAAAATATTTCAAATCTAGATATACCAGAAGAAGAAGAGAAAGTATGATGTCTGATCTTAAAAATAGTTTAGAGAAATTTAATAGTAAGAATATTACATTCACTTGACAGAGAAGAAGCAATTAACTTTCATTAAGTTTCATTTTCTTATTTACTTAGAGGAATGCATCAGTGTAAATATCTCTGCTAATTACTACTAATACAGAATCAGAATTCACATCAACATTCTTCCTTCAAGGGTTTTGGAGTATCATTGCCAACATTTTGTGAAAATGGCCTGCTGTTTTTTCTGTGACCTACTGATAATATATTTTACTTTGAAATGTAGCAAGGATGAGAGAGAAAGTATATAATAAAAGGTAAAATAACAAAAACAGATTGCTAAAGATTTGAAATCAAATAATGAATTTGTTTTGAAGTATTTAATTGAAGCCAGATCTCTATATAGAACTGTATTGATATTTAAAAATGTGGTTTATAATCATGATGGGAATGTATATATTTTTAATACCAAGTAATTCTCACAGAAGTTAATGTTTCAATTTATAGATAAATAAATATTGAACACCTACTATGTGTGAGGCACTATAGTTTAGTCTGGCTTATTTTTGTGAACAAGGCAAGATACGTGAGTAATATTATGAAGCTTACAATATTAATAGGGGTTCAGATAAATAAATGCATAAGTATAAAATAAGAGTCAGTAACTATTGGTGCATATAAGACAAACACCTCACTCAGATTTGAAAAATCATGAAAAGTACTCAGGATAGATGGCAGAAAAACTTGAATGAATCAAAAGAATTAAATATTGTAGTTGGAAAGAAGGGAACTAAAAGAAAGAATGCTTAGAGAAAATGATCAAGGGAGTGCAATGGTGGGAAGAAGAAGACCTGGCTTGAGAGTGGCCAGTTCGCAAGGCTGTAATATAGAAGAAGTTGTTAGCCACATGATGAGTTCACATTTACCTGAGAGTAAGTGGGGAGCTTTCAAACAGCTGTACACAGGGGCATAATCAGAGATTTTCATTTTAGAATCTTTATTTTTCACAATCATGTGGAGAATGGGTTGAAGAGGAAAAAACTAGGGGCACAGGGTTCATGCAGGAGAGATGATTATTCTAAACTAAAACAGTGGCAGGGACTATAGCAAAAAGTAGTCCTATCTGACAGCCATTTGAAGGTAAACTGGACAGAAGTTAGTTTTAAATAGAATGTGGTAGGAAGAAAAGTCAAAAATATGAAAAATATATTAATTATACCAAATCATTTCAATACTACAATTATTATACTTATGTGCCAACCAATCACAATCTCAACATGCTGAAGTTATACCATAAGGAAGCACATAACATAATCAAGTTATTCATCTATATACTCTCCATAATCATTTTTTTTAATTACATGGAAGGCAGGGAGGCAGAGAGACAGACTCCCACTAGCGCCCTGACCAAGACCCACCTGGCAAACCCCCTACTGGGCAATGTTCTGCCCATCTGGGGCTGTTGTTCCATTCATTGCTGGGCTACCCAGTTATTTTAGTGCCTGAGGCAGGCCATGGAGTCATCCTCAGCACCAGGGCCAACTTGCTTGAGCCATTCTAGCCATGGCTACAAGAGAGGGAAGTGAGAGGGGGGGGAGAGGGAGAGACAGATGGTTGCCCTGACCTGGAACATAGCCAGGACTTCCACACGTGGGCAGATGCTCTACTGCTGAGCCAACTGGCCAGGGCTACTTTCCATAATTTTAAACACCATAATAGTTTGACATACAATCAATTCTTATCATTTTACTGAGAGCATGATTCTTTAGTAACCAGTTTAGTTTCATTAATACTTTCTAAATTTAAAAACTTACCTATATTTCACATAAAATTACATAAATAAAAATGTTCAAAATTAAGCCCAGTTGTGGCATATTTAGAATCAAACATTTGACAACTGATGAATTTTAGGGAAAATACTCAATAACTTACAAATCTTTTTTAAATTTTAAAATAAAAGGCAATGTTGAAAAAAAGAGCACTTTAGAAAGAGCAACACATTTACAAATTTGTTTTGCATATTTATTCATATAAGTATAGATGGAAATGTTTGCAATAATGTTTTAATTTAGTTTTATGTTTATTTACTCATTCAATAACTATTATTTTATGAAATAAATGCACATATTTATACAAGTTGCATAATATAAAGCCAAAGAAATTATATAGCTTACAAGACTTCCTCATTCCAGGTTTATTTTTAAACACTGTTGCAAAAAAGGAGGAAGAGAGAGACAGAGAGAATCATTTAGTTTGTACCTGCAATCTGAAAACAGATCTGAGAAAAGAGTAAGAATATCTATACAATAGTGAAATTAGAGAATATTTGATCCCAGAATTTACAGATTTGAAAGTAGTATGTTTATTGTTGGTTCCTTTCAGATAAGTGTGGGAGCAGAATCCTCTACTCTAATCATGTCTTCAGTTTCATTATAAACATCCTGAGTGATTAAGGAGGAAAGTAGAGTGAGCTAGAGTCCCAGCACAGTCAGGACACAGAGTGGGAAATTTAGTTATCTGCTCTTGATTTGGATGCCTAATGCTCACCTTTCTGAATAGGAAAGTATTTCAGTGTCCTGAAATCAGAAAAAAAATTAATATTTCTTTTACCATTTCTATTATTGTAGTCCTCTCAGTAAACAGGAAGAATGTTAGGGAAAAAGAAGTGTGACATGTATTTGCCAGTTGTTAAAATTTCCTTAGGATTCTCAAGCACGATTACATCTAAAATTTTAATTGCTATGAAATCTATAAAACGTAGAGCCAAATATCTTTACAGTGCTTGTGGAAATAAAGTTCACTGAGGACTACTAACTATGCAAAAAATGATAAATAAGACCTGCATAATAGAAATTTTATCATTCTAAAGTTATTAAGAAGACTTCTATATCACTTTTAAAATGTTTCTTATGATTAGAATACTAAATATCCATGTTTTTCCAGTATAATCCACTATGTCTGTTGCCTTGGCTTTATTAATAATAGTGCCCATTTATTCTTAAAAGTCTACATTTGGACAATAAAATATATGATTATCTTACTAACAGAAGTCTAGCACCATAGAAGCTTGGGCAACACTGATATATAGTGCTTTAAGAAGAATCTCATATTTCAGACATAATAATAAAAGGACATGGGTTTAATATTAAACAGTAATGTCATAAGTTTTGATATTCCATGCTTCTAAGAAATGACATTAATAAAGAGAAGAAAGTTACAAAATAATAAGAACTTATAACAAAATTGTGTAAACAAGGCACTGAGTATATGTGCTTTTAGCAGCTGGTGAAAATAACATGCTAAGCTACTTAACCTTGATTCATTATTTTTTATGCTTCCACTATTTTTTAAATGTATATGAAATTTCTACAAGTGAGTTCCAAAAGTATCTCAGAAGCAGGTCTCCATGAACAGTGATTTTTGGGGATTTCTAGTGTTTCTCATGAGGGTGAGAATAATTTACCCATCAGTAAATGACGCTAGTTTTTGTCATTCAGTACAAAATTTTACACTTCAAACTATAATTATGCACTAGTGTTATGATAAGAAATGCTACTTAATATTATTCTTTGCTCACCCAAATGACCTCAGTTGCAAAAATGGTCTTAAATTGAAAAACAAGTTTTATAAAATTGGAAAATTTTAAGTGAAATTGATAAAGAATGAAAAGTACTAGCAAAAGACCCTGTAAATCAGTGGCTTGCAATGTGCTAAATGTGTATTTGCACTTTCAAAGTTCGGATTTCCTCATACATTTTCATACTGATGGAGATAAAATACTAAAGTCTTAAATCCCTCTCTGCCATGCTGAGTTGCTAAGGGCTGTTGACTTTTTGTTATTTCTCCTCCCAAGTTAGCTCTGATTACGCCTGCTGAGTGAAAAATTTGTATTTGCCGACAGAAATAGGGACCACCCCACGTGCGCTTGCACTCAGCAAATGCTCCAATACATCACAAAGATTTGCTCAACCCACCTTCAGAGGCCAAATCGAGCATGTTATTTTCTGTTTAGATCTGATTCTAGAGCCTATCAGTCAGAGTGTTTTCCAATCTCTGATTAAAGCAAAGCCTACAAAGCTGGAAGTGTTCACACACAGTCTCATTAGAGTGCTGGATAAAGTGACCCAGGCCTTCTAGCACAAAGCTCTCAGTGAACTTCAAATATGAGAGTGCATCAATCAAATCCAAGCAAGGCTTTTATGTCATTTTTCTACTTTGCCTTTAAAGTCCTATTGGAATGCCCTTTCCAGCTGTACAGCCGAAAAGCATTCAATAGAAACAAAATGCAAAGCCCCCCCCCCCACAATTCTCTCCGCCACCCAATGGGTAGGGTTTTACCTCCCCACAAGCATTAGAGAGTTTTCTGTGCTTTTTAAACTATTAAGCATGTTCAACTATGCACTGGAGAATATATACTCATCACTCAGTGCCTTTGTATTAATTATTAGTGCTAATTCAAAAGGGAAACTGATAAGGTCAAAAGCAATGAGACTGCATATTGTATAGTTTAAATAGAGGTAAGTGAGAGATTGGGGGTGGATAAAGCAATGTTCTTGGAGGCTTTTCGTGCCTGGACCCCAAAACTAAGCCCCAAATTCACTTCTTGCCTTTTTGTGTGTTGGCTTATACCATTATGAAAACAAAAGAGCAAAAGAATAAAATCAGGAAAGAGTGTCAAGAATCTTGACAGGGAAGATGATAAGACATAAGTCAGAGAAAGATAAATTAAGTGTTTGGTTAATATTTATACTATATACTACTCAGGGAATAAGAGTCATTTTCAAAACTACATCTTTAAAAGGTAAGCATAAAACAAAATAATATAAATTAGCCCATTAATATCACTGGAGGAAAATGCATGGGCATAGTTAGCAGTGATTTTTATATTTAAGGACTTTTGCTTCAAACATCAGGCAAAAAAATATATAATGCAAGAAATACCAGTATCAATTAAAAAAAACAAGGTTTTGAAGCCAAAAAATAAAATAATTTAAAATGAGAAAATAAATTTTCTTACAGTGTAAATTTTATTGAATTTTATGCCTCTCTTTAAACAAGCGAATGGTTCAACTACTCAAGAACTCTCTTGATCCAATTAGAAAGAGAATACACTGAAAATAATGGTGTATACCTCACAGTACTGGGTAGATATATTGCTTATTCAGAGAATTCCCTGTATGTATAGATTTGTTTTCATTACCAATCTTTATTAAATGTGAGGCAAATACTATCCACAAATAGGACTTCACCCACTTGAAAATATTGCAGCATGTAAAAGAATGTTTGAACTTAGAGCCATATATATATATTATATATATATTATATATTATATATTATATATATATATATATATATGGTATGCATGTGCTTCTTTACAGTGCTTCAGATGTTTGGAAGAATTATACAGATTTTATAAATGAGTACTAGAGCATTATGCCACTTGATAGTGTCCCATCTATGCTTCCCCTGTAGTATTTGATGGGTTATCTGTGTAAATTGCTTTTTGTTCTTGTTGTTTATTAGTTTATTGCATAAAACTTGGTGTACTACCTGATAAAAACTTTTGTTCCTTTCAGCACTTTTCCCTTCTAGAGCTGTTGTTCATCTTTAGCTCTAGTCAGGCTTCTCTTTCAGCTTTCTAAACTAGAATAATAAAAACAATGCTTTTCCTTCCTTATCTTATAGGGCATATTTTACCATGCTTGTGTAAAAGATATATTAAGAGTATAAGTAATAATTTAAGTTTATCATCTCAACATTTCATATATTTTAACATAGCTTCCCAACTAAAATATCTCCTAATGTATTTTAAGGGATATATTAAGAAAAGATTAAAGAAGCAGAAAAAGAAAACCAATTTCCTAGGGAACAAACACACATAGTTTTGAGCTGTGAGCAAGTCTTTCTTTTCTCTCCAAGGTATTCTTGCCTCCACTAAGTAGAGATATGTCAGCACGGGACTTAAATTCTTGATGCAATGAAATAAACAACCAAAAGAAAATAAATTACAAAATCAGTTTGTCATTTGCCTGTATTTTGTTTAGGAAAAAATATTACAATAGAAATCTCAAATGATAAACTAAACTTTTCACTTTCATCTCAATATGTGTCCTCTAGAGAAGTAACACAAACTAGAGTAGATAGACATCCAGGACACAGAAGAAATACTGCAAATATTTCATAGGTAATATAAATTATTCGTTGAGGGCATAGATTCTGAAACCAAACTATATGAGCTGCAACACATTGAGAAATTTTCCTATAGCTCCATACCCCAGTTTCATTATGTTGAAAACAATCTTACAATGGTATTTACCATATAGGATTGTTCAGAGTATTAAATAAGCTTATACTTGTTAGTGAATAAAAAAGTGCCTGACATGTAACATTTGCTCAAAAAAGTCAGTTATTATATGTTAATTTTGGTAAGAACAGCTATTTGCTAGAAACATAAGCTTATATTAGTTCACTCAATGTATCTAATAAAAAGTATTACTTTTTCAAATATAAAAATACATATCTTATGTAAAATATTTAAAAAGAGAATAAAATATTTAATTCAATAAACTTTTTTATGGATATTGTGTAAAATATATTCCCTTTTAGAATGACCAAGAGCATAATTCTGTAGAAATAAATTTTATTTTACGAATGTTTTAAATTCAAGACTTAGCATACAGTCTCTCAACTTTAAATTATATAACATTAGAGCTATTTATTTCTTTATCTGACATTATGTTTATTATATAGATAAGCATCATAGGTTTTAAATAGTATACTCTGTAAACAGTTTTTGCATTTATAAGCTATATAAATTATTTGCCCAATGATATTAATTTTTTTAATTAGTGGGCACTGATATTATAATTGATCTATAACATGACATAATAATATTTGTGCTATATAATGCTGTCATATATGTTTTTAAAATAAAATATTTGAGTTTAATCTTGAGTTTAGCTTAACAAAAAATTTGGAAAGCCTGTCAATGAAGTACACTTTTGTTCATTTAAAAAAGTCAACATAAATGAGCCATCTAGAAATGGAATTTGGAACACCATTTCAGTATGTAAAAATATCAACTTCTCAATCCTGGCTGGTTGGCTCAGTGGTAGAGTTTCACCTGGCATATGGACATACCTGGTTGGATTCCTGATCAAGGCACACAGGAGAAGTGACTATCTGCTTCTTAGTCCCTCCCCCTCTCCCTTCTCTCTCTATGTCTCTCTCTTCTCCTCCCACTGCCATGGCTCCATTGGAGCAAGTTGGCTGTGGGCATTGAGGATAACTCCATGGCCTCCCTCAGGCACTAAAATAGCTCAGTTGCCAAGCAATAGAGTAAGAGCCCCAGATAGGCAGAGCATCACCTGGTAGGGGGCTTGCCCAGGGGATCCAGTCAGGGCACACGTACAAATTTGTCACTCTGCCTTCTTGCCTCTCACTTAGGAAAAAAAAAATCCACCTCTCTGACTTGGAGCAAATTGAGTTATGAAGTAAACCCTCACACTATATAAATGTACAAAAACTTGTAAGCTCCAAGAGTGTTCTTAGATTCACATATGATATCTATTGTGCCCAATAATATAAGAATTTTAAAAGTTACTTTGTAAGATAAAATTACTTATATGCATTTTTCCTTAAAGTTAAATATATAAAGGCCTTTAGCAGTTGCTTGATGCCCAAGGGAAAAAAGAAATATTAAATTGACATTAGTAATAGAAACTATTGAAGAAAAAATATTTTATAGTTATAGTTTGCCTTGCCCATGTATAAGATGATAAAATCTTAATCAAACAATCTTTAATAATATCTTAGTTGAGGAGCAACATACTTTAATAGTGATTTTTCATAGTAATTGTGTAAAAATTGGGTCTCTACAGTCCCTCTTAGTATAATCACCTTCATAAAAACAAGAAAATAAAAATCTCTCTCACACACAGAGAATTCTGTTAAATTAAAATAAAAAAATGTTTTAAAATTACTCATACATAGTTTCAGAGATTCAAGTCATAAGAAATATTTTATGAAAATCAAGTCTATATGTGACTTCTCAACCATTGATGGTTCTTTTTGTTGTTGTTGTTGAAGCATTCAACTAATTATTTATTTGGCAACTATTATATAATGTAACAGGCACAATTCTAGACACTAGATATATGGTTTCATATATATGTTTATGGATCCCAGATGATAACACAAATCAAATATCTAATTTAATATTATTCATTTACAAAAACAAGCATTTTCTCAGATCTCATGCTTTTTAATATAAATGTCCTTAGTATGGGGCTTCTACTGAATTTAGGACAGATGTAATATCTGATGGCTCCTCATATAAAAAGATAATCCTAAGAAAGTATGGGACAGTTGCACTTTTCAGAAAGTCTCTAATATTATTAGCTGGATGGATAAAGAATTCATGTAAAATTTGATTTGGAAAATCAGTCCCAATACCTTCCATAGCTCCCTCTGACTATAAGAGTCATGCTGCAGAAAAAGTAACATGAAGGGCACTTCAGTTCAGTTGAGCGAATCTGTTTTCCCAGTTATATTGAGATATATTTGACATACATCACCATATGAATTTCAGGTGTGACTTACACATACAAAGTTTGACTTACATATATTATGAAATGATTAAAGTAAGTTTAGTTAATATCTATTATCTCATATAGATACTATAAAAAGAAATTGAAAAAGAAAAAAAGAATTTCTTTATAAAAGTAATTCTTAGATGTTACTCTCTTGACAACTTCCATATGTACCATAAAGCAGTGGTAACTACAGTCATCATGTTGTACATTACAGCCCTACTTATTTACCTTATAGCTGGAACTTTGTAGTTTTTGACCATCTATTTCTAATTTTCCCTCCCCTCAAACCACCACCTCTGTTAACTACAAATCTGATCTCTTTTTCTGTTTTTTTATTATTAAAAATTTTTTTTTACATTCACATATAAGTGGTTAAATCTTAATGGTAAGTGAGACAGAATTATTTAGTTTTCCCTTGATATACAAAATGATTATTAATCACACACCTTTGCTTGGGATATCATGCTGTGCTATATGAGATAGTTAAGATATATAGATTTTACGTTATAGTATAAGTATTACAAATAAATACTATTTGGTGAAAATGGACTACCTCAATTTTATGAGTTTTATTCTATATACTTGCAAAATGTTCAAGTATTTTGGTAAATATGAAAAAGTAGAATCTTCTCTGAGAGAAAAATAAGTCATAATCACAGCTGGGAGATCATCTCCATGAACTAGCCAACCTGATTAACTTTCCTTTCTTTGATACCATCTACCATTATTTAATTTTTGGTTCTTCTAACCTTTATAAAGATGGTACACCTTATCTAAAATGATTTTTCCTTCATTTTATATTTATGAGAACTCAAAGTTCTGTGTCTACATCCAGTATTATTATTATGTGTTCTTCTATTCAAGAGAAAAACATCAACAGCAACAAAAAAATGTTTTCAAAAACAGAAACTCATAGAGTAATTGGAACTGGTCAAATGAAAGGTGAAATACACAGGGTGGCAGTAGTTCTGACAAAGCAAAGAGTAACCTGACAAACTTAAAGAATTTCTTAAATTTACTAATCATTATTTTTTAGACCAAGTTTCCACCCACCTACCCCTACCATTGTATCAGGTTGAAGTGTCGAAAAGAAGGTAGACCCTGAAGAGCAGTTTAAAGTGCTTTAACTTTTTTAAATGTGATACTGTTCTTTTTAAGAGTTCTTTCATATGTGATCAGTCAGAGATACTGACTTTTGTGAGTTAACACAAAAGTGAAATAGCACTTTTAAGTGCAGTCTCTCTTTGGAGATTTAATGTGCTTTGTAATATTTCTGAGATCAGTCAGGGAGAGATGAGAAAAAAGAAATTTGATTTTGAGTCTGGACCAAAGCTCGGTGACTTGAGAGGTACCTAAACATAATGAAAAGGAAGAAGTTTCAAAGAGAAAGTTGGCAGCTATGACCAGAATCCACAGGGCTAGCAGGACTGACATCAACCAGAGGCAGATTTAGAGGAGTACCCTATGATCTCACTTGATATCATTGACACTTCAAGACCTAGTTTCATTGAGGAACAGTCCAGTAAAAGAACATCTCCAAAGGACACAGCATGGTTGTGCTACTGAGAAAGACATGAAAATACAGCACCAAGGGCCTAAAGTTATCCTTTTCTCCTCCAAAGATGACATATATCTGGAGAAAGCAAAAGTCAATATCTGAAACATGCTTTTTTCAAGCTTGATTTGAATGATATAACAATGGCTGTATAATAGCTAGATGCTTACCTTTATGACCTAGGTTAGGTCTAATGTAAGAACAAGGAATTAGATGATTCCTGGTACTCTTCATTTACCTCCTGGTGAAGAACTTTATACCCTAGTTGCTTTTTTAATTACAGTAACTGTCAGTCAAATTTGTGTCAAATACTAAAAATCAGTACAGATTGCCTTCATCACTTTGTTGTTTTTAATTTTTTCAAAGGTCTATATATTTCTGCCAACAGTCCTGAAGGTTGAAATTAATGTGCAAGTAGCTATATATGGAGTGTAAATTCTAATTTTGTTATATAAAGAGTATCTAAACAAATAATAACAATAATGTTCAGTGAATTAAAGAAATCACACAGCTATTTTAAGTTAGAAAGTGTACATTGAGAAAAGGGATGGGTGCTTGAGTTTCATAGGCCTCCAATTCACTTATACAGTAAAAGAAAACAAAAATCTGGATTGAATTATGTTAACTACACATAAAATTAAAAATTATGAAGCAAATAAATTCATCACAATGATATCAATGCTAAAATGGCTTATTTTTTCCAATTATGTAGGCTGAATTACAATTGATTTATTGCTGCAGAAAGTTTAAAATTTGCTTATATGAGAATTATGTTCAAAATCAATTTTAAAAATTGAGCTATTTCTCAAAAAAAGTTAATGTAAAAATGTCACCCTTAATCTAAATGCTTGGACAATTGAAGGAAAAAGCTAATAATTACCACTTCAAATTTGCTTATGCTTAACTTCATCATAAAACACAGAATTCTGAGTTTACTTCTAGAATTATCATTAATCCGTATATCATTTGATATATATCTTCAGGACATCAAAATATCTAATTAATATGATATAAAAAATTACTTAAATTTAGTGAAAATTATTTTAATTTCTTTGTTCATAAAACATTAATGAAAACTTTATGGTTTAAGAGACTTAGCATTTTTCAAACTTCTTTAACTGGAGCACAAAAAACAAAACAAAACCCAGATAACTTCCATACAGTAAAATACTATACCTTTACTACATATTAGCTAAGGTATCTATTTTGTAGAACCAATTCTAAAGGAATTCCTGAGGAAATCACATATTTTGAGATAACAAAAGTTTGTTCTCTTCAAAGTTTGAAATAAAATGAGGTGAGGATAAGTGACTCTCCTAGACATCAGCTGAATTTACAAAGTTTTCACTCCTTATTGCCAAAGTTCAAGCAAGATTATCTGATTACATTCTAAATACTGGGAAAGAATATCTAATCATGCCAAAAGTATAAGAAATTCATCTATTGGAAAGATTTTATTAGTGTGTAGATTTGATTATTTACAAGTGAATGTTAAATATCAATGATATATTTAGTGAGCTAAAATTATGAACGTGGTTTTTGTGTATATATATTTTGTGTGTGTGTGACAGAGACAGAGACAGGTTCAGTCAAAAAGAAAGGAGGAGAGATGAGAAGCATCAAAGTGGTCTTTTGTATATTACAAGCAGTTAAATCAAAGTAAGTTTAATCACCTGTCTCAAATCTTACTATGTATTTAGGCATTTTTCTTTTTGCTTCAAAAGTAAACAAATATTTTATTCTCACTTGGAATAACAAAACTAAATGTAACCCTTGACCTTATTTTGAAAAGAAAATAATTCTGCCACACCAAGGAGTCCTGTACACTACAGATTAAAACTCGACGAAGTCATCCACATATACTAACAGATGTAAACTAAAAAGAAAATAAACCATAAGTGAGAAATCCTGTGACAAACATTGAAAGTGATATATGTCAATATCTTTTCTACATTTATAAGAGCATATTTTCATAAAGGCATCTATTAATATATGAATTTTAGTCAAACTATTTCATTCCACAAGTATTTATTCAAACTCTACTAGAAACCATGTTCTGAGGATCAGTAAGTAAATAAAACACATGCAGTTCTTATTTCCATGGAGTATACAATCTCATGGGAGGAGACAGATTGTTTGATGGTAGAAGCTATATAGGTAAAATGAAGGCAAGGCTCAAACATAAGAAAAGACTGGGATAAAGCCTTATTCACCCATTTATTTTATGATCAAACTGATGTTAATAGCATAATCTTTCTACAGTTGAATTTCTTACTATGACACCTCTCCAGCTCAATAAATTTCCTTTTGCCTAAAATATAAAGTGGAAGGAAATGACAAGGGAATTTCAGCCAGAAAATCTAATTGATGTTCTGTCAGTTTTATAAGATTATAAATGGCCAAAAATATTCTCTATTGACAAAACATTAAAAGTACAATTCAACTAACATGTAGTAGGCAGAATTATTTTAAATGCTTTAATTTATATACATACACCTCCTATTCAAGATTTTCATAGCCATTTTTAAACTTATTATATTAGTAGTAATTTATACTCTATACAATGTAGTCAAACAAATTAATATTCTAGCCCTTGAATTTATTCTATTGCTGTATTGGGGAATGTATTACTATAAGGCAATACAATTACTAGAATGGTAATTATAACTGTCCTTTCTTTAGTTTGGAGATATCTAAAAATTTTTTTGGGGGGGGAATATATATATATATATATATATATGGCTCTCCTGGCTGTAAAAATGCCTAATCAGGACTTGGGTCTGATTTGTAATCACATAAATATTATTAGCTTTACATCATATTTCTATATTTTAAATGATCCATTGTTTCAAATTAAACAAGATTCTCAAAATATTGCCCTCCTTGATTTCACAAAATGGTTTTTTTTACTAATATAGGGAATATAATAAAAAAATTCTGGGAATTTAGTTATTTCAAAATGTTTCTAATATTATCTACCAAAAATAATATACAGCAAATGGCTATCATCAATTTCTTTTAAATTCATACTCTGTAAGTAGTCTTCATAGTTAAATAAAATGTATGATTTATATGACTTGCGATTATTGTCTTTAAAATACACTAATATATCCTCATGAGCTAAAATTAGTAAGCTTCTAACTTCTCATGAAGTTCTTAAAACAATATAGTGAGGGCTACTAGAAAAAGAAACCAAAATAGCAAGAACAACTTCTCCATAAATAAATATAAAGGCCAGATTTTCCAGGTAAATATTTAAGTGAAAACTTGTGTTAAAGTCTTTATCTTTTATTGAATAACTCTGGATCATTGAGTTTCATACCCTATAAGATATGGTTGCTATAAAACGTGGTTAAAATTTTAATAACTCTATTTAGCTTAGGATTGCATGACACATGGAAAGCATTCCATACATACCAACCCATTAATCCTCTTTATAATCTTTAAAATCATTTAAGATATTTTTTGAAGAGTTAATTTAGTTCTCAATCTTTATCTCCTTCATAGGACATTTGAAAAGTTATGGAAACAGCTTAATTTATTATATTTGTTACTCTGTAATATCCTTTTTGTGCCATATAGTAAAGAAAGAAATATAATTTCTCAAATGTTAGTTCAAAAAATATGATCTGTTGGCCCAATTTAATTCTAATTTTATTGAAAGCTTTAATAACAGTTTTTATTATGAGAAAACATGTTTATAGTTATGTTTCAACTGCTCTCCTTCTGTGTTTTTCACTGACCCAGAGAAAAAGAAGGGTTCCCACAACTTTATCTAAAGGAGGATTTGAACCAATGTCACTCATCAGAAATGATGCATACCTTTAACATGTTGAATGCAGGAATATCCAAACTATTTATTTTTGTTTTCCAAAAATACTTATATTAAATAAAACAAGCCATAGATCGTGAAAAATTGTGTGTCATTATTCAAAGATATATCAACTACTGCTTGAGTCTAAGACATGAGTAGTCCCCATAATTAGTAAGCAAAATTAAATAATTGAACTTTGGTTTATGATGGTTTTTTCTCTAAGAAGGAAAACCATGTAATCTCTAAGTCCCAATCAGGTGGGTTTACTTGATTTATTCTTTTTGAGCACTCAATTACCTTGTGTTCACTTAACATAAGTACAAATATTCAAGCATGGATTTTTTAAAAAATTATCTTTCACCAGCTAATCCACATAATAGTTTCTTTTTTCTTAAAGTTTTCTTTAAATAAAAATGTACTCACTGTTTAACTTTAACATAAATTTAGAACAAGACTAAAAAACATAAAAAGTGTCCCCCAACCTGACCAGGCAGTAGCACAGTGGATAGAGCATCGAACTGTGAGGCAGAGGACCCATATTGGAGACTCTGAGGTCCCCAGCTTGAGCGTGGACTCATATGATTTGAGCAAGGCTCACCAGCTTGAGCCCAAGGTCACTGGCTTGAGCAAGGGGTCACTCGGTCTGCTGTAGTCTCCCAGTCAAAGCATATGTAAGAAAGCAATCAATGAGAAACTAAGGTGCCACAACAAAGAATTGATGCTTCTCATCTCTCTCCCTTCCTGTCTGTCCCTCTCTCTGTCTCTTTCTAACTCTGTTCCAAAAGAAAAAGGTGTCCCCCAAATAAATGAAACATTTGAAAATCAATGTATGAATTACAACATTATGAAAAGATAAAACTAATTCATATTTGCCTTTAAGGCAAAGATCTATTTTGAATGAGCACTGTTTACAAATATGGCAGGTGTTATATCATTACCCATTTTATTTTCAGATTATGTTATATAGTAGATTGTGTCTTGCTAGGTAAGCAAAACTTTAAAGCACGTATAACTTAATGATAAACTAAAAAACTATTTCAATTGCTTTTTTATTCATTCATTTATTCATATATTCATCAATTATCTGATATGAATGAATGTATACTATAAAATGGATGACAGGGATAACCATTATGAAGATAAAATTTCTGCAATAAAGAAACTTGTAGCCTAATTCTATGGAGGTAATGAACAGTTACTATTACCTAATTTAAGCCTGAAGGATTTGATAGAGTTCAGACTTTTTTCATTGAAATTTCAACTAATCTTGGATTCTTTATTAACTCAATAAATTGGCATTGGTTTTTCTCTACCTACTAAATGACATCTTAAAGAAATACCCCAAGTTGCTATTTTATCTGCTGCTTTTTAAGCTTTCTGACTCAAGACTAGTTATGAAAAATGTTAAGTAGATGACTTATGCTTCATCAGATTCTCTCTAGTTGACTCAACAACTTTTAAGATATTGTTCAATTATTTAGTCTATCCATGACTTTAAGAAAGGAGAATTAAAATAAACCTGTTGAGGTCTTAAAAAATCAGACACTGAAAAAAATTTTACAATGTGGATGTTCTATAACACCAACATTGGTGGAGTGTTATTGGTGTTAATTTTGTAAAGAAACTTCAAAGTTTTGGGTACCTCAAGAAATATTTACTCTGTGTAAAGGATTTTTTTCATAATAATTATTTAATTAATTGCACTCCACATACATAATATAGCATTTGACCTGTGGAGGTTTATTTTCTGGAGTCTCATGTGTGTGTTTGTGTGTATGTGTACATGGTATGTGTACCAATGTACATGAGGAATGGAAGCCTTAAACTTCTGGAGCCTCTAATTTTTAACATTCCCCATAGTTTTTCCTACTGCTTACACTAAAATCCTAGCCATTTCTCAAGGCACTATTACCAAGTGTTGGCAGCAATAATAAATACATCTGATAGTATTATAAAGTCATCCCCAGTCAGTCCCAGGAATACCATCTCAGAGAGCAATAGCCTTGGGCACACTATTCGATTATGATAGATCATGAGATTACCAGGGTAAAAGCGGGACAAGGCAAAAGTTGGTGTTAAGTATAATACCATTTCTAAAAATATTCTAGCGGTTGTATGTAACAACTATAACATTTTAAAAATTAGTTTGTTTGTTTTTAAATGTTATTTTAAAAGGATGCATATTTTGTTAAACTCATTTTTCCTATAACTATCACAAAATATATTATTCTAAAATTATATGTAATATTATTTCCAATATGTTAAGAATGCATTAATACAGTATAGAAAACATCCCCTAGATCTGCTTTACATCTGCATTACTAAATCATATTTTGAATAGCGCTTTAACAATGGTATAAACAAAGGGTAATTTATTAATCTCTACATTTTTTTTCAGGGCTCTGATCAATTTTTCCACAACTATTTAAATTAATCTTGTGTTGATTCATACCCATTTCTCTAAATTGTAATAATTCAGATATTTATTTATACAGGACATTTAAGTTTTAAGTAGTTGATGGTAACCATTGTCTATGTCTCTAAGTGGGAACAACAGTAATGCATACTAAAATTGAGAAATAACTAAACATTAATTTGATATCACCAGCTTCTGTATGTTTAAAAAATACATTTTTCATCTCTGTGCCTCACACTACCTTCAGATGTTTAGCAGCTTTATAGTCTCAATACACACATTCTTGTATCTATTCATATAATTTTCAGGAAAACCATTATATAGCTAGTTATGTTAACTGTCAGGTACCTGGCGATTATTATATTAGTTTACTTATGAGGTTACATTATCATGCTTTAAGCCAATAGACTATATTGCAAAGGAAGGTATGTCCTTAGAGACTGACCTAAAATCCTTTAGGAAGAAATAATTTATGGGCAGTTTTGAGTATGGGATAGGATGTTATTGTAAAGTGATTTAGCAAGCATTTATTTAGCATGCACTGTGTGCAAAGTACCGAAGATGGCTAGAACATTGATGTACTGATTTCACACTACACACAGAAAGGGTCTTCTGGCAACATGGTCTTCATTACACATATTCCAAATTACCCACGTTGTCCGATGCATAAAAATGGAATTGATTTGCCTGACCAGGCAGTGATGCAGTGGATAGAGTGTCAGACTGGGATGCTGAGGACCCAGGATCAAGACCCCGAGGTTGCCAGCTTGAGCGCAGGCTCATCTGGTTTGAGCAAAAAGCTCACCAGCTTGAACATAATGTCGCTGGCTCGAGCAAGGGGTCACTTGGTCTGCTGAGGGCCCACGGTTAAAGCACATATGAGAAAGCAATCAATGAACAACTAAGGTGTCGCAATGCGCAACAAAAAACTAATGATTGATGCTTCTCATCTCTCCATTCCTGTCTGTCTGTCCCTATCTATCCCTCTCTCTGACTCTCTCTCTGTCTCTGAAAAAAAAAAAAAAGAATTGATTTAAATATGTATACAAATTTTAATAATTTTACACACTACAACTTTAATTTTATAAAAGACATTGCAATTCTTCACCCCTTCAGGTCCACCTATAACATAATCACTTGGTTTGAATGTATTGTGAGGATGTTTTAACCAGATTACTAAATCTTTTACTTGCAGAATGTCACTTAATAGCAGGTTTGCTTATAACTGTTTTCTCTTTTCCCTTTTAACTCAATTAACTAATTTTTAAAGGAAGATGTTAAAAATGGACACCCAGGACAAATATCCATATATTTGGGCCTGTGGAGGAAAAATACTGAAAATAAATAATTTGGATATACATTCACTCATTCTTTTCCTACAGAATGAGGATGATTTTATGAGAAAGTACATGCTTAGGTTTTACAAGAAGTTGTCTGCCTGCAAAATCATAGTTTGGCTATCATTAAAAATGATCCCTCTAAGAAAACTAGTAATTAAGAAAACTAATGTCTTCTGGGCCAAGGCATACCTGGCCTCTTTTGGAACTCTTTGGAGCTACTTTCCTCGTATCATTTTCTATCACTCTACTCTTCAAGGATATGCTGAGGTAAGTCAAAGAGATGTCTACTTTTCCCCCTGCTCTCATTATTTTTTACAGAAAGACAGTGTGCTCTGTTCTCCTCTGATCCAAACTGAAGTGTCTGTCTCATATTTCACCAAGGAGTAACAAAATGTCATAGTGATAACTCACTTTAACTTAACAGCTGATTAGATAGATAAACATGCCCATTCTGTAACAATCTTTTCAAATATTCTGATAATGTCATCAGGGATTATTACAAGTACCCTAACTAATTCTATTCTAAAAGTCTATTATACAACTAGGACCCAGTGTTCTGTTACTCAAGGGAGTAATAGAAGAGGAAGGCAAGGGGAGAACTATGTTCAAATGGGTTTGGGAAAACAAAGGACAAAGATGATTGGTGCTCACTGCTCACATTTAATGTAGGAATCAGAAAAGCTGTACCACCCCCATGTTACCCTCTCAACTAGCATAAATGGTATAGGAGAGGGAGAATAAAGATGGCTCAGTGGAGTGTCTGGTCATATGGTCCTGACACAATTCATGATCTAGTAAATCAGAGGGACAGCTGGAAGTTTCCTGTGGCCCTGGAGACAGGCAGGAAAGTTGCAACATGCTGTGCCTCAAAGAGGCCATTAAAGCAGCTGGGAGACAAAGAGATCATGTAGGTTCAGAAGGGAAGGATACAAAGGCATGTGCTTGGTCCAAAAGCAAACTCTCTGGGTAAATAGATGCCACTATAGATGTCAGTTTCGGTGATGGCAGTAGTGGTAAGCAAGTTGCCTCACCCCACCCCAAAACCTTGACAATGTATAGCTCCCAGAAATGCAGACTTCTCCCCACAGAAATGAGTGGAGGGCACCCTGAAAGGCTGACATTATCTTCCAAATGAAGACCTGAAGGAGAACCTAAGTTCAGTTATAGAATATTAAAATGGTATGTATTTATACACCTATGATTAAGTACGGAGATTAATTCTTACTATACTACTGTCATTCTTCACTAAATAATAACCACTTCTGCTAACTGGACAAAGAATTGGGTTAAAGGGGGAATTATACCCCAAAAGATATATTAAAATAACATGCAACTTGATATAGAAAGTCTGCCATTTATTTGTGTATTGGGCCTTTGATTTCAGAAGCCCACAGAAATATGGGGTATAACAATTTAATTAAATGGTCTGTTCATAAAAATTGGCTTACAAAATAATCAATGTTATTTTTAAAAATTGTGCTTACATATTTTATACATATTTTTGATATTTTATCCATATTGTTGATAACAAAATTATAGGATAAAACATAAGTTCCATAAAAATAGTCAACTCTCTTTTGGGTTAAAACTGAGGGCAAATGGTCTAAGTTTTTGATATAAAGCTTCTTTAATTTCTTTCACAACTGCACATTCCAGTTCCTAAATGAAAGGTAAACCTAGGTCTCTAGTATTTCAAACAATTCTTTAGACTTCAGGGAAAATGTCTGTTTTTTAATAATATAATTTCTTACCAAATTCAAAAAACTAAGCCTTAGTTACTTGTTTTCCATGGAAAAGTGTGTGTGTGTGGTAGGGATTGGGTAGGGGTGGGGGTGGAGTGGGGGAGATGTGCACAGATATGCCTGGTGGCCAAACATCAGCCAGTGTTACCATTATAGCCAGTCTATTTAAATAAACCATAGCCAGGACTGATCTTTTATATAGGTGAAAGGAATGGAAATTTATGAAACATGAACTGAAGATCAAACATGAGCAGCCACTAAACCAAACCAAAATAAATAAAAAAAAAATACTTCACCTAACTTGGTTGTACTTGAAATTTCTTCAACAGAAAACACAGTTTTTAATTGTATAAGAGAAGGCTGAAAATGCATTTTATGTAATTTGTAAATGAGAGCAAGTTAACTGCATGGAGAGTCTGAGGGTAACGTGGGGGGGGGGGGGCAGACAGAAAGAGAAAGAAGCACTACCTTTGATTAATGTTATATTTAGTCCCAATTGCCAGCCATGTTGGGACTAGAGAGATTGTCATAGTCCTTGACATCTCAAGTTTACTATCATGTTTCATTTCTTTAACATATTTATTGATCTTCTACTATCTCTTAGGCATTCAGGACATAGCAGTGAACAAAGTCAACAAAACTCCCTGCACTTAGAGAAATTCCAAACTAGACAATAAATACATAAATAAACACATTGAATATTATGTCAGAGCTGAAAGAACTTCAGTGATAAGGAAGGAAAAGTAAGAGATCTTGGATATTGTTGGGTTTCTAATTTAGGTATTATAACTAAACTAGGGCACCAATGGAAGGTATAGAAAGTTATTAAAGATCTGAAAATGTTGAAGGAATAAGCCATTCAACTATGCTGGGAAAGGCATTTTAAAATATCTGAAAATCTTGGTGCTGAAACTATTTTGTTGAATTTTACTCAAGTTATGTCTGTTGGTACCCCTTGATATTACATGTATGTCAACTGAATGCTGGGATTTGTAATTCTATTCATATAAATTCATATAAATGTATAATACATATATGGATCTGGATAATTATGTATATTCTTACAAACAAATATGTATGTATATTTATTTTATAAATTTTGTTTATTACAAAAACTTTTTCCTTTTTTAATTTTATTTAAAAAAATTAACTTTAACATGGTGACATTGATCAATAAGAGTACATAGGTTTCAAGTGAACATTTCTATAACATTTGAACTGTTCATTAGGTTGTATACCCATCACCCAAAGTCAAATCATTTTTTGTCACCTTATATTTGTCCCTCTTTACACCCTTCTCTCCACTCTCTACCCCATCCCCATTCATTCAAGTCCTCTCCCCCTTCCCCCATGTTTCTTTCCCCTTAGTAAACACTTCACTTTTATCTATGTCCATGAGTCTCAATTTTATATCCCACCTATGTATGAAATCATATAGTTCTTAGCTTTTTCTGATTTACATATTTCACTAAGTATGATGTTCTCAAGGTCCAACCATGTTGTTGTAAATGTCACTATGTCATCATTTCTTATGGCTGAGTAGTATTCCATTGTATATATGTACCATATCTTTTTTATCCAATCCTTCTATCAAAGGACGCTTTGGTTGTTTCCATGTCTTGGCCACTGTAAATAATGCTGCAATGAATATGGAGGTGCATATGACTTTACATACCAATGTTTTTGAGCTTTTGGGTAGATACTCAGTAGGGGGATTGCTGGATCATATAATAATTCTATTCTTAATTTTTTGAGGAACCACCATATTTTACTCCATAATGGTTGTACTACTTTACATTCCCACCAACAGCGAATGATGGTTCCTTTGTCTCCACAGCCTCTCCAACACTTGTTATAACCTGTCTTCTTAGTAATAGCCAATCTAACAGGTGTGAGGTGGTATCTCACTGTAGTTTTTAATTTGCGTTTCTCAAATAGCTAGTGAAGATGAGCATATTTTCATATATCTGTCGGACATTTGTATGTCCTCTTGGGACAAGTGTCCAAGTTCTCTCTCCATTTTTTAACTGGATTATTTGCTTGTTTATTGCTGAGCTTTGTGAGTTCTTTATATATTTTGGATATGAACTCCTTATCTGAGCTGTTGTTTACAAACATCATCTCCCATTTAGTTGGCTGCCTAGTTGTTTTGTTGTCAGTATCTTTTGCTGTGCAGAAGCTTTTTAGTTTGATATAGTCCCATTCATTTATTTTTGCTTTTATTTCCCTTGCCTTTCTGATCAAATTCAAAAATTGTTCTCTACTGCCAAAGTCCATGAGCTTAGTACCTATGTTTTACTCTATGTGATTTATAGTTTCACGTCTTACATTTAGGTCTTTGATCCATTTTGCTCTAATTTTTGTTCAGGGAGACAAACTGTAGTCAAATTTCATTATTTTGCATATGGTTTTCCAATTTTTCCAGCACTATTTACTTTTCTCCATTGTGTGTTTTTGTCTCCTTTGTCAAAGATGATTTTTCCATATATATGGTTTTATCTCTGGGCACTCAATTCTGCTCCATTGGTCTGTATATCTGTTTTTCTGCAACTACCATGCTGTTTTGATTATCATGGCTCTGTAGTATAATTTAAACCAGGTAGTGTGATACCTCCAGCTTTATTCTTTCTCCTCAGAATTGTTTTGGCTATTAAGGTTTTTTTATGGTTTCTTACAAATTGGGTAATTTTTTGCCATTTTCTTTAAAGAATGACATTGGGATTTTGATGGGGATTTCATTAAATTTAAATGTTGCTTTGGGTAAAATGGCCATTTTAACTATGTTGATTCTTCTAATCTATGAACATGGAATATTTTTCTATTTCACTGTGTCTTTTTCAATTTATTTCAGTAATGTGTTATAATTTTCAGTATATAGGTCCTTCACATCCTTTGTTAAGTTTATAGCTAGTTACTTTATTTCTTTGTTGTTGCAATTGTAAAAGGAATTGTTTTTTTGAGTTCATTTTCCAAAGTTCCATTGTTGACATATAGAAAAGCAGTAGACTTTTGTATATTGTTTTGTAACCTGTGAATTTAATGTATTGGTTTATTGTTTCTAATAGTTTTTTGGTGGAGTCTTTGGGGTTTTCTATATACAGGATCATGTCATCTGCAAAAAGTGATACCTTTATTTCTTTCCTGATATGAATGCTTTTTATTTCCTTCTCTTACCTGATTGCTCTGGCTAAAACTTCCAGCACTACGTTGAATAAGAGTGGAGAGAGTGGGCAACCTTGTCTCATTCCTGATTTTAGAGGAACAGGCTTCATTTTTTCACCATTTAGTATGATATTAGCTGATGGTTTGTCATAAATGGCCTTTATTATGTTGAGGTACTTTTCTTCTATTCCAATTTTATTGAATATTTTAAACATAAAGGGATGCTGTATCTTATTGAATGGCTTTTCTGCATCTATTGATAGGATAATATGGTTTTTGTTCTTTGTTTTCTTGATGTGGTATATTGCATTGATCGATTTCCATATGTTGAACAATTCTTGTGCTCCTGGAATGAATCCCACTTGATTGTGATGTATAATTTTTTTTAATATGTTATATTCCATTTACTAGTATTTGGTTTAGAATTTTTGCATCTTTATTCATTAGAGATATTCGTCTGTAGTTTTATTTCTTGTGTGTGTGTAGTCCTTGCCAGGTTTTGGTGTGAACATTATGTTGACCTCATAAAATGTGTTGAAGAGTATTGCTTCTTCTTCTGCCTTTTGGATAACTTTGAGAAGGAGAGGTACCAAATCTTCTTTGACTGTTTGGTATAATTCACTAGTGTAATAATCATCTGATCCTAGACTTGTGATTTTGGGGAGGTTTTTGATAGTTGATTCTATTTCCTCCCTGCTTATAGCTCTATTTAGGGTTTCCACTTCTTCATGGCTCAGTCTAGGAAGATTGCATAGTTCTAAGAATGTATCAATTTTTTCTAGGTTGTTGAATTTGGTGGCCCATAATTTTTCATAATATTATACTATGATCTTCTGTATATCTATGATGTCTGTGGTAATTTTTCCTTTTTCATTTCATCTTGGTTTTGTTTGAGTACTTCCTCTTTTCTTCCTTAGTGAGTCTAGCCAGTTGCCAATTTTATTGATCCTTTCAAAAAACCAGCTCTGTTATATTAATTTTTCTACAGTTTTTTTTGTTGTTGTTGTTGTTCTCTATTTCATTTAATTCTGCTCTAATTTTTACTATTTATTTCCTTCTGCTGACTTTGGGTTGCCTTTGTTTTTCTTTTTCTTGTTCCTTAAGGTGTGATACTAGGTTGTTTACTTGGGAATCTCCCTTGTTTCTTGATATAAGCCTACAATAATATAAACTTCTCTCTTATTACTGCTTCTGCTGCATTCCAGAAATTTTGATATGTTGTGTTGTTGTTTTTATTTGTCTGCATGTAACTTTTGATCTCTGCTTTTATTTCTTCTCTGACCCAGTCATTTTTTAAAATAATGTTGTTTAATTTCCACTTTTTTTGCATCTCTTTACTTTTTTTTATTGTTGAATTCTAATTTCAAAGCCTTATGATCAGAAAATATACTTGGTATAATTTCAATCTTCCTGAACTTGTTGATTTTTGTTTTGTGGCCCAACATATGCTTTATCCTTGAGAAATTCTTATGCACACTGGAGAAGAATGTATAATCTGACATTCTGGGATGAAAAGTCCTATAAATATCTATTATGTCTATTTGGTCCAGAGTGTCATTTAAGGCCAATATTTCTTCATTGAGTTTCTGTTTGGATGATCTATCTAAGGCTGTCAATGGTTTGTTGAAATCTTCAAGTGATGATTGTGTTTTGTCACCTTGTATTTTTAGATCAGTTAGTAAATGTCTTATATATTTTGGTGCTCCCTGGTTATGTACATATATATTAAGAAGTGTTATGTCTTCTTAATACAATGTCCCCTTCATTATTATGAAATGTCCATCTTTGTCTCTGGTTACCTTTGCTGTCTTGAAGTCTGCATTGTCAGATATGATTATGGCTACACCAGCTTTTCTTTGGATATTATTTGCATAAAGAATTGTTTTTCAACCTTTCACTTTGAATATACTTTTGTCAGTTGTTTTTTGGGGTTTTTTTTTGTTTCATTTTGCTTTTGGTGGTATTCCATTCTTTTCCTTGTTCTTCTTTTCTAAGCTGCATGTTTCATTAGTGGCTTTTTTGTGGGTGGTTACCGTTAGGTTAAGAAAAAAAGTTCATATATAGAAGAGTCCTTTTTTATTTGAGTGCTTCTGCACTCCATTCTCCTTTGCTCCTGCAGATCTTCATTTTTTCCCCTTTATGTTATTGTGGTCACAGATTATCCTTGTTTTATTGTGACCTTTTTGGAGCTTTTACTTGTAGTTTTTGTTTTTTCCTTGTATCTGGTTGAATAATCCCCTTGAGTATTTCCTGCAGTGGAGGCTTTTTGGTGATAAATTCTCTCAGCTTCTGTATGTCTGTAAAAGTTTTATTTCTCTTTCATATTTGAAGGATAACTTTGATGGATATAGTATTCTTGGCTGATAATTACTCTCTTTAAGTGCTTTGAATATTGGGTCCACTCTCTTCTAGCTTGTAAACTTTCTGCTGAGAATTCTGATGATAACATAATAATGGGCTTTCCTTTATATGTTATGGTCTTTTTATCCGTAGCTGCCTTGAGGATTCATTCTTTGTCATTGATTTTTGACAATTGTATTATGATGTACCCTGGAGTAGGTCTGTTTGGGTTGCAGTAACTCGGCATTCTGTTTGTTTCTTGGATTTGAGTCTCTATCTCTTTCTATAGGTTTGGGCAATTCTCATCAATTATTTGTTTGAATAGGCTCACCATTCTCTTCTTGCCTTCTTCTTCTTATGATATACTTATTATTCTTATATTGCTCTTTCTGATGGAGTCAGACAATTCTTATAGAGTTTTCTCAATTTTTTTAATTCGTGAATCTCTCTCTTCTCTCTGAAGCATCATTAGGTGCCTGTCTTCAATGTCACTAATTCTTTCCTCTACCTGTCTTGTTCTATTAGCTTAACTTGTTACTCAGTCTTAAATTCATGTATGGAGTCCTTTATCTCTGTTTTTAAAGTTTTAATCTCCTTGGTGAAGTATTTGTTTTGTTCATTAATTTGTTTTCTGAGCTTATTAAATTGCCTATTGGTGTCTTCTTGCATCTTGTTGAGTATTTTCAGAACTTCAATTTTGAATTCTCTACCAATTAACTCCAAGGATTCCATGTGACTGAGATATTTTTCTGGAGATTTTTTATTTCTTTCTGAAATATGTCTCTTTCTTGTGTAGCTATGGTATTTGATTTCTTCTTCCTTGATGGCTTTTGAGAATGGTATTTTTAAAAACCCTAACAAAAAGAGAACTAAACAAAATGTAAAAAATTTTAAAAATACAATAAAATTTTTTTAAATTATGACAAGTACAGAAGAAAAACCATAGGAAAGAAGATCAAAAGCAAAAAATAAAAAAACACTAACAAATAAGAATAAAAATATAAAAATTAAAAAAATGAAATTCAAAAATGAATTAGAGAAACAAGAATAAGAAAAAAAGGAAAGAAGGGGGAAAAGAGAAAATAAATTTTGGTTTTGAGACATTTCTTCCTGTAGGTGTCACTGTATTACAACTTTTAGCTCTGTAAAGTTCTGGGGCTGTTTGCTGAGATGTTGCTGTTGCAATGATGTCAGCAATACCACAGTCGCGTTGGTGGATGAGGCATTTTGTGAAGGCTTTATAGCTCTATCAGTGGTGATCAAAGGCTTCCAGAGTTCCTTCCCAAGTCTCAACAGACCTGGGTACCAGATGTGGAGCACCTCTATTATCATGAGAGAGAGTGGATCTGGAGAATTAGCTATGGGGTTTTTGTCTGCCACTCTTCCTATATCAAGGTGAGGGAGGCAGAATCTGGGAGGCCAGGGTCTGCACATTAGCTTTCTCTGTTTCTGCCAAGTGTGGTTGGCAGGCAGGCCATGAGAACACTGGCCATGACTCCACTTTCTGGCCACTTTGGTTTATCTCCTACTCTGCCCCTCTGTCTCACTGCTTCTCCCAACAGAAGGAGACCCAGTCACTCTGAGTTTCCCTCTCCATAGCCCTCAGACAAAGTCCAGAGAAGCTGAGCTTCTCTGGTCCCCACAGCTCAGAAGAGGAAAATAAAAATAAACCCCAGTAACTCTAGGTTAATCTCCTCTCTCCAAACCCCACTATGATTGTGTTTTATCTTCTGTCCCCCTTTTCACCCTATTCTACCTTTAGTCCATTCAGTGCATGGATCTTTCCAGCATGTTTCTGAGCCCAGCTGGGGTTCCTTTCTTGCATTATAGTTGTTCAATTTGTTAAAATTTCAAGGGGAGAGATCAGGAGTATGTTTCATGTCATCATTACTCAGACTTAATTCTACAAAAACTTTTTTCATGATAAACATTCCAATTTATCTTATCTAATGTACAGTAGTGAGGCATAATAAATTGCACTAGAAAGAAATATTTCTTTATTCTCTATATCATTCAAAATAAGTTATAAAGATGATCAGAATATTTTTTACAGGAAGGATAATTTAGACAAAAAGAGAATAGCAATTATATCTTATTAAGTCTTTTCTTTTTTAAAATAAGTTTTATAATGTAACAGTTAAAGACCTAATAAATTTTATAATCAGAAGCTACCATTTCTCTTTTTTAAAACTGTACTTTCATTTTCAGATGAAAATAATGACAATTCTTCAATATCTTTCTAATTTAAAAAAAAATGATGTATGTTTTGGAAATTCAAAGGACTCAAACCCAGTGGAGTCACAATGGCCCATATTTGCAACCATGTTTATTTTCAGAAAGACTGTCTGTTACACCTTACTTTACATTCTACAAATGGGCTACTTATAATATTAAGAAATTTTTACAGAAAACCATGCATCCAAACAAAAGAAAGAAAGAAATGAAAAAGAAAAAGAAAGAAAGAAATAAAAACAGCCCTTTCTATAACAAATCAGTGTATTCTAATGCATCCACTCAGTACCTTTGGCTTAACTATGGTTTGGGTGATTTCATGAGAGAGAAAAGGAAATGAAGCCAGTAGGAATGAAAAGAAAAGAAAAATAAAATAAAATAAAAATTATACTGCCTAGTTACAAGCTGCAGAGAGAAATTAATATTCAAAAGGTTAAGGTGTCTGTGAAATGTATGTAAGGAGTAACACTCATAGTTTGTTACTATAGGTTCATTGCCTCTAATGTGGAGGACGCCACATGGATAATTTACGATCCCCATTGTCCCCTCTGCAGGGATTAATTCTGAATTATTTATGTACCTATATATGCAGAGAACTGAAACATTTTAGTTAAAGTCAGCCACTCACTCATAGTCTTGAAATTATGCAGCCCTTGTTGCTAAAAATGATGTTAGCCTCTTGTGATTTAAGTCATAACATTTTATTTTCAGTCCCACTGAGAGAGAAGGCATTCAGGAGGGGAGAAAAGATATGTTTTTCTAGAATAAATCTCAGAATGAATTTTTTAAAGATGTAAATAGATAATGGTAATTTTGTTGAGTGAAATTTTTGTTGTAGAGAGCATGTAAATATACCTTTATTTTATTCATAATTTTTTATTTTTTACCAGAACACTCTACAACTTGTTTTCATATTGTTACATTTAAAAACAAAGCCCCTGCATTTTAATAAAGGGAATCCTACATATGTATTAATTAAACAAAGAATAAAATTTCATTTTTTGAAAATCATTCTAATTCATTTAGATTTCACACCAAACCATTTCACGTAATCAACTGAATTCAGAAAAAGTAATTTCCATTTAAACTCCAGTGATTACTCACCACTATTAAAGGTTCCTTTGACTACATCAGGATTAATAAAAAAAAAAATGCTGGTATTATACACTTCTCTGAAAAAAATAACAGATTGTATTCTGAACTGAAATGTGTTTGATAGGTGTTAAATTTGTCAGTGTAAAACTATCTTATCATTTTTATTTAATTAGACCTTGAAATATTGTGTATATTTAACACATTTTTACATGTTTTAGGTATAAATTATAGTTTTTCATATACTTAAAGTTATTTGATTGAAAAATATCAAAATATCTCATACACGATTATTTTTAAAGAAAAAATTTTATGTCTCCAAACAACTGACCCTTTGATTACCCACTCTCTTCTGATCTTAGGAATTATCTCAAGTAGGTAGGTACCCCACAATGCTGGATGGGGTACCGATTGTGAAAATAGGTAAGAAATTACAAGTATTCAAAAGCAAATGCCTATATATATTTATATTTATATACAGGTATTTTACATATGCCACATTAATTTTACTTTTGGCTCCCACCCCATACAATTCAACAATTGCTAATAAATTAGGAGGAGGAGCATATTGATGTACTGCTTGACTATAATACAAAGAAGTATAGTTAGCAAAAAGCTGCAGTGGGTAATGAACAGTATTTTAACTCGGCAGTTTAACCTCAGTGTCTGTCAGCTGTGACCTTTTACCAACCCCAATGAGAGTCTGATTTCTCACTTTTGCTACTCACTGCTGGATGAGTGAATGTAGAATTTGACAGCGAGAGGTTTTACATGAAAAGGAAAGGTACTTAAAAAGCATGTTTTGTGATGATAGGCTACATTTATTCACTGTTCATTACGCTGGGTGCAGCAGCAGCGTTGGTGGATTGATTGGGTGTGAGCAGCTTGTCTGCTATGGAAGTGAAGAGGCAGTATTGACCTGCATGGGAGCTGAAGTGACCTCTAGATGACCCCCCTTTCACCTGAAATTGACCTTGAAAATAACCTAGGGTTCACTCCCATTTAAATAGGAGGAAAATTCTTCTAACAGCATGTGAATTATTGGATCTGATGCATTGAGCATTTCCTCTTCTCCCTCCCGCCTCCCTTTTTTTTTACTTTTACAGAGGTAAATGCATGTAGGGGTAAAATGAGTGTTGGCTTTTAAATTTTCAGTCCCTGCAGCTGCTCTGCTTGGTGTTTTTACAGATTTATGGAGGGGGCCAACCAGACTTTGGACTGCTTGATATAAAATTTTACCATTCATCATTATTGATTAGAGTCCATACTCTGTGACAGAGCCCAAACCTTACTATGACAATTGCTATTTCAGTTGTTATGGGCCATAATGGGCCATAAGAATGATTTAAAGGAGCACAATAGCTATCTGTAATTACACATGAATAATCCATGAATTCTACACCACAATGCTTATGATCAGACCCTAACTACCAAGGCTTGAGACATTCATTCTTGTTCTCTCTTTGGCACCTGTGCCAAAAGTTGCCTATTGATAAAAATTAAAGTATAAGAAGCTTACTCTCTCCCATGTTCAAAGTTACGTTTTCGTTCTTGGTTAAAAATAAATCACACATTTGGAAAGTGATAGAATAATGTATTTTAACAAATGGTGCAATCAATAAATGAACTTGCTTCTTATTAGAAAAGGATGCCCATTATTATTTCATCAATTAACATTAAGTACATACATTAAAAATTTAGTATAGTCATTGCACTGTTAAAACCAGAAGAGAGAATATAGAACATTATTATTATTGTTTTCACTTTTTAAACAAGTATTTTTACTTGAAATGTTTATAGTCTTGTATTTGGCCAAAAATTAAAGGCGGAAAAATGACCAATACCATAAATTAGTTTCAGTGGCACAATGGAAATATGATAGGTCTTAAGCAAGCTTTAATAACTGTTGAAACTAATACACTAACCTAGGGATTCATCTATTGTAGCTCAACAATAAATTATTCTCTAATTTTATGTGAAATTGAGAAATGGAGAGAGTGTTTGTCCACTGAGATTATGCATATGTGCAGCCCCTAAGGTCAAGAGTGCTGGCACAAACACAGCTAATAAAAAAATTCACATTTATTAGTGGCTTTATTCCCATGTCTAGAATATACATTGGAATGGAGACCACCCAATGTATATGGTAATTTTAAGGATATTTTTAGAAGTGGCCAATATTTTCTTTGGTATTTCCCAAAGACTGCAGCACTTACAGATCTAAGAATGGGAAATCTATGTAAAGTTTTTTGTAAGCTTACTTCTTCTAGCTCTTAAAATTTGTGTAACTAACTGCTATATTTATTCCACTTTGAGATTTTGATCTTTTGACAATTTAGGAAACAACTTTTGGCAGTGTTTTTGGTCTATCTACCACATATTCCAGAAAAATGTCCCTTCTGCCTGGTTTATGACAACATTTCAGTAGTTCAACCTATTTGGGGCATAGTAGTGTTGTTTAATTCAGATGCATTTTTCATACTGTTCAAATATTTACGTGCAGGGCTACAGGCTTATTAGCAATCTGGTGAAGTATTTGTAAATCTGGTTCAAAACTCTGACACGATATGTATTGCATTGACTTGACCTATTTCCTGTCTAAAGCCCTACTCTATAATTCTTGTTTCATTTGATGTTAATCCCATGCAAAAAAAGGCAGTAACCACAATATTTGTACACAATAACACTCTAGCCTTCACACAGGAGGATTTACTAATATGATTTCCCCCTACCTCCCTCAATGTGAGGTGCATACACTTGTGACAGTTACAAAGCTCTGTAAAGCTCTAACATAACCGGTGCACGTTATCTATTACATTTTACTTTTATTATGGTGATGACTACTGCAAAGGCCCTCAGCAGACCCTTAGAGGACTTGCAAATAACAATTATTCTAATTTAGGATTATATCGTGCTTTTTTCATTTTTGGAACAATTATTCCATTCAAATTGTTGGAATATTAAAATGTTGCACTGCAAAATTAAAAGGTAACATTTAAGTTTTTAAAAGTAACTAATTTAAAATAAATAAAAGGTGACAATTATTTTCCAAGACATGTAAATGATTTTTCAAATATTTCCTTCTAAGTGTTTCCATTTGCCTGTACATCAAATCAACCCAACGCTGGAATGCGTTTTCTTGAACAGCAAATCTTTACAAAGTGCAGCAAAAATACAGACTTGTAATTAGTATAACACTAGAAACCATGTACTTATCTAGTCTGCCTCCATCTCAATCTTTATTCCTACCGCTCTATAAAGGATAAAGCAGTTTTGCCCAAAGGAAGAAATAAAAGGGAATCCTCGTTAAAAGGTACATTAATGAAAAAAGAACAGCTTTATTGGGTACATGTGCAGAAAAGGATGTTTGAGCAATAAATGATAATTTACTTTTGAGGTATATTAAAAAGGTTTAATCTTACTGATCATGAGTTAAATTGGATGTTTTAATCAGTTAGTGAGTGCCAAAAATAATTATGCCAGATCGCTTAGTCTGCAGAACGTACACAAAGCATATAAATCCTTTGCTTCCCCAGGGATTTCTCAGAATAACACACAACTAAAAGACAAAAGCGATATCAAACTCATATAAATTAACATTGTAAATGATCTGAAAAATATAATAAATAACATGATTCCATCACTTTGAATATGCAGCACAGGGAAGGGTATCCAACATAAATATATGCATTAATTTTCTATATCCTTACTAAACTTTTTCAGTAAACTTTCCTTCCATTTACTTTCTACAGTTCAATTCAAGGTCATCCCTTTTATTAAGAGAGCAGAGCTGGATGAGAGCATAGAAATCCGTGTTTCTTTTAGAAATAAATGTGAAGAGTAGGATTATTTTCCTAATGAGTTTTTATTAAGAAAGTAAAATAAAGGAGTTGGACCCCGTGAACTTGAGAGTTCTTGGAAGTGCTAAAAATGCTATGATTTTAAGATTAACATTTACCACTATTTTGATACTATCCAAACAAAAGAGAATAAGAAATAGATTATATAGATGAAATAAAAACTGAGTAAAACCACTTCACATGCATAATAAGATTTTAACTGAATTATTTCTAAAATAGTAATAGATATAAAGGCTGGGGTAGACCATATACTTTATTCCATTTGTGTGAAAAAATAAATAATATATATAATTTTGTGTGTTATATTTTCCACACCCCTTAAACCTAATTTAGATTTTTTTTTGACATACCTATGTGAACTGAGTACATCTTAATAGTTTGATTTAATCACAATAATATAATTTGAAAATAATGGTATCTTCACCATTTCTTCCATCAATAATTGACAACTTTTTTTTTACAGGGACAGTTTTTTGACAACTTTTTTTTTTACAGGGACAGAGAGAGAGTCAGAGGGATAGATAAGGACAGACAGACAGGAACGAAGAGAGATGAGAAGCATCAATCATTAGTTTTTCGTTGCGACCACCTTAGTTGTTCATTGACTACTTTCTCATATGTGCCTTGACCGTGGGCCTTCAGCTGACTGAGGAACCCCTTGCTCAAGCCAGCAACCTTGGGTCCAAGCTAGTGAGCTTTTTTATCAAGCCAGATGAGCCCGCGCTCAAGCTGGCGATCTTGGGGTCTTGAACCTGGGTCTTCCACATCCCAGTCCGATGCTCTATCCACTGTGCCACTGCCTGGTCAGGCAATAATTGATAACTTTTTAACTGCAAACAGGATTTTCTAACATAAATAATAAAATCTTTTGACCTACAGACTTCATTCAATAATCTATTTTAGCACTTCCAAGGACTCTCAAGTTTCTGGGGTCCAATTCCATTATCTTACTTTCTCAATAAAGCCTCATTAGGAAAATAATCCTAATTTTTCACATTCATTTCTAAAAGAAACACAGGTTTCTATGCTCTCATCCAGCCCTGCTCTCTCAATGGAAGGATGACCTTGCTTTAAATTTTTTTCAGTAACCACAAGTACCTTTTGTAAACATTTCTAAAATGTATGTTTCTCTTTAAATAGTAGCATTCACTCTAGAATACTTATCCAAGTTTATCATTATCTGGAGGTTGATGATTATTGAAAGCTAAAAGAAGAGTGAGCTGAGGTTAAGTGAATTATCAGTTACACATCTGATGATTTTTCCATCATGCAACTTAATTGGTTTACACTGATTTTGTACTGGAGTATTTAGGGACAATATGGGGGCTTTTCTGAAGATCTCAACAGCTGCTTGATTTGTTAATGAACAAGGTTATCAGTAGCCAGTTGCTCACTGATGAAAAACTGCATGTTTCTGGTTATCCTTTGGAAGCAAAATTTTTTAAATATGCCTTTTGTGTTTGACATTGTTGTCCTCTGGGTATTTTGGGTCCATTCACTTGTCCCTCCATCAACCCAATATCAATATACAAAAATTAAAACCACTTCAGACAAATCTTTACTCTATGTAATAAATTTAAGGATGCAACTGAAGTAGTCTTTAGAATATATGAACAAATATGTCCACTTTATCATGAACTTGTCAGTTCTCACTACTATTTTAGCGGGTCAAATATTTCTTTGAGTAGCTTATAAAAGGTAGAGATCTCGGCCCTGGCCGGTTGGCTCAGCAGTAGAGCGTCGGCCTGGCGTACGGGGGACCCGGGTTCGATTCCCGGCCAGGGCACATAGGAGAAGCGCCCATTTGCTTCTCCATCCCCACCCCCTCCTTCCTCTCTGTCTCTCTCTTCCCCTCCCACAGCCAAGGCTCCATTGGAGCAAAGATGGCCCGGGCGCTGGGGATGGCTCCTTGGCCTCTGCCCCAGGCGCTAGAGTGGCTCTGATCGCGGCAGAGCGACGCCCCGGAGGGGCAGAGCATCGCCCCCTGGTGGTGGGCAGAGCGTCGCCCCTGGTGGGCGTGCCGGGTGGATCCCGGTCGGGCGCATGCGAGAGTCTGTCTGACTGTCTCTCCCCGTTTCCAGCTTCAGAAAAATACAAAAAAAAAAAAATGGTAGAGATCTCTACATAATGTCTGTATACATCAGGTTAAGAACCTTTTCAATATATTAAAATAGACTTCGTTTAGCACCAATAAGAATGCTAATTTAAGTGTTTCTAACAAATTATATTTTTAAAAAGCAATTAGTTACCATCTTATAAAGTAAGATCAATTAAATATTTAGTTCAAATATGGACCACGCTGCATGGACAATGAGAACAAATATATTTGCAAAAGGAATATACACAGTCATTTGTATTTTCTTTTCTAGAACAGGATCATTGAAAGACTATTTTGTACTTGAAAGATGTACTACTTTGTTGAATATAGGGTCATTTTTTCTAGGTTTTCAGCATAATTTCAATGATTAGTGAAGTAATGGATATGTAAGTATACAGTTCTAATAACAATTATGAAAATAATATTTATAAATGAATTCAATACTTTTCAGTGGTGTTATCCATTATTCTCTCTTATTCCAATAGTTTCTTTAAATATTTTGATACAGAAGATGCTTCATAAGACTACATAGTCACAGACCTTGTTTTTAAACTTCATTACCTTACTTGTCATGGTCGTTAATAATGCTTCTATTCAGAGAATAGATACAAAATAATCAGGTGCTGAAATACAACAGAGATAACTCATTGAAGATCTAAAAAGGAGATGAGAAAATATCACAGATACATTTGAGCTTAGTTAAAATTAAATTTTTTAATTGGAATTTTATTTGGTAAATAATTATCAAGCACATGAGTATTATCATTCTATTTGCAGGAAAATTACCTTGGTTTACAATAATAAGAATTTTCTTTGATTTCTTTAAATTAAAACTAAAATTAAAAAATAAAATAAAAGACCTCCATGGCCAGGCATTATAAATATTTTCTTGCATATACCTTTAATTCCTTTGCCTCTCTCTTTATTCTGGTTAAATCCAAATTTCCTCCTCCTCCTCTGCTCCCACATCCATACAGCTGAATCTGGCTAAAGAACAACAGCCCATCATGCTAACTGGTTTCACTTTGTATTCCTATCCATACCCTGCAGTAGGCACTTAATGATGTCAGGAAATCGTTAAGTACATTTCCAGGACATTCACATTTCTATTCTCCCAGACAGGTATTTCACATCTTCTCACTCCTTAAACCTCAATACTCTCTCCCCTGTCCTCACTCTCAGCTGACTTTCATACAAGTTCCCATCTTTCCCCCTACTCAAAACATAACTCCACGAATTCTGTGCTTTGCCTAGCTAGAACTTTTCCATTAGCATATGGAAAATTGTTATTGCAATTACAGTTTTAT